>NW_028262358.1:10658750-11022500 GCF_047370975.1 Nipponia nippon | reverse complement strand
GTGTAAAAAAGCAATGCTGTTTTCACAAATGATTAATATTGGAGGAATTTATTTTGGGTAGAGTGGGGAAGTAATGCCCGCTAGGAGTTTCCAACAAATACTGGAGCCTTACCAGAAATTTAATCCCGGCAAAGGAAATGAGATATTCAAATTGTGTTCTACCTCTTCATCTCTATGTACAAACTCTTAAACTAAGGCATATTTTTTGAGTAAAAGCATGAAATAGCTGATAGACTTCTGTAAGATAATGAGATAACACTATCAGAATAAGGGACTACGTTGGTGTTTTCCCAGGCTGCAAAAATACACAGTTTTGTTTACTTTAAAAACTTTTTCCCTGGACAGAGTGCTATACATACAGATTTTTTTTTTTTCTTATTTTGGCATCCACAGTAATTGAAGAGCTGAAAAACTATAACCTGTAATAATTTTTTCTTGATTTTTCACTTTAGAAATAGTGGGACTAATTACATTTTTTTCCTGCTTGCTTTTATTGAGATCCAGGGAGCTGGAGTAAAGATTTCACGGTTCTGCATTTGAAGCAGGAATGTTAAATCACACACCAAAAAAATGGCCGTCAGAGTTGTCTCTTAGCATCTAAGGCATCATCTTGCCAGCTGTCCTATAGTCCGTAGTGTCTCGCAAGAAATCCAGGATGGACAGTACTCAAATTGCTCTAATATGAAAGAAGGAGAAAAATAAGGCCAGTAAGGACATTATGTCAGGAAAAAAAAAAAAAGAAAAGGTGCTGGCATACAGATTTGGTAGGGTTTGAGTGGGATTTTTTATTTTTTCTTTCATCAAAGAAAGCAGAAATGGGGTCTTACGCCTTCCTGAGAGCCTAGGACTGGCACACAGTGAATTTTAAGAAATTGGCTATAATATTTAATGCCTTTGGGGCTTCTCCCAGCACCTTCTTCATCATGCTGAGGGTCCAGGGAGTTTCTTACATGCAGACTTCCTTGGGCAGTGGCACTGCTCTGCTCATCAGCTACATTAAGCCATAAATCTTTCAATTCTAAGATAATGTTGGGAAAATAATATGGTTTAATAACTACCCCATCTTCCCTGTTTCTTCAGTCTGCTTTGAAAGCATCCGAAGGCTTCCCCACCCCGACTGGCGCTTTCATAAAACTTTGAGGATTTGTTGACTAATATTTCCTTTCCTGTTGGAATCTGCAGAGCTCTGCTATTGTAAATGCTCTTGCTTTAACCACTCTTGGATTAGAATAAACTGAATCCCCCCTATTGTTCTTTTATTGCATTTTATTTTACGCATACTGCATTTTGCTCTTCTTCTGAGCAACTGGCTGTTTGCATTAAAATTTATGAATACGACCATGCATTTTGTTTGGCACAGACCTGTTTCCATTGAAACCCAAGACGGTTACCGTGGCGTAAGGGATTCATTTCAGCTCATCATTGGGGATAATGAAGGATTTTTATAAGCGATCCCCATATTTGAATTGATAGCAAAAGCAGAGAATTTAAGATCTGTCATCTTTTTTTTTCCCCCCTGCCATAGTAAGAGGTTAAAATACTTGCAAGGTTCTGCAACTGTCAGCAATGCTCACACACTGATTCGTGCTTAGCGACTTCTGAACGCTGCACAAAAGAGGGCATTGCATCAGATTTGGTGCAATTTGGCAAATAAAACAAAGACCAGAGTATTTACCATTCAATGATAGAGAGAGAAATATATATATACAGGCACACACCCTCTTCAAAGAACTGAAAGGGGTGGGAATTTCAGGGTAGATTGTCTTTTTGTAGTTGTATCTTCTTTAACAGCAATATTCTAACGGAATTGAGACAGAAATTGAGCTCATGAATTTCGGCACGATTGCTTCTGGAGGGTGAAAGTCTATAAGCAATCATCCTGCTCTGCTGCTACAACCTGCTACGGGGGCTTCGCACGCGCGCTCCCAGAGACAGCAACCGAGGTAATATTTCATATCATCGCGGTGCTGCAGCTTTCCCAATATACAGCAGTTTTTCTTCAGGGCCAGCGCTGGCGAGGAAGCAATTATATGAAGATCTCAGCTTTTACTTTTAAAATCTCAATTTCACAGTTACAGAGAAAAGTTTGAAAACACGGCCCGCTGCCGAAGGTGATTTCTGTTTGAGGTGGTTTATTTGGGGTTTTGCGAGTTTGGTTGTTTCAGGTCAGTTGTTTAGGAGCGCGTTTGCTTCAGCTCAACTGAGGCAAGCTACTCTTCAGTTAAACCATGTTTAGAAATGACAGCGTGTCTACCAAACTGCTTCAAAACTGCTTGCAATTAAACCCGTGCCGCTTAGACAGGGATCAGCCCAGCAGGGATAGTTGTTGTCCCTGGCTTGGAAATCCCGTAGCTCACCCTCCGTAATTTGTGTGTGGTGCAAAACTCTGGAGGAAGGTTGCGTGGCTTGGGTTTGGATCTGGCTTTACCTGAAGTTTTCCGCAGCTGCTGCTACAGAAATCATTAGAAAGAAACAAACCACAAAACCCGAAGCAAAAGGAGCTCAGGCTACCAGGTCTGCTCGAGGTGCGTAGTGTGCCTGTAGCCGGGGTAGGTCCCGGGAGCTTGATGCAGCCCTCCCGCCCTTGTCAATGGGGATTCATTCCCCCGTAGCCCCTGAATTTGAGGTTTCAAAGCCCAAATCGAATCAGGGTCTGGCGAGAGGGGCCTGGTCCCTCCCCGCTTGCATCTGTGCACATCTCGAGCAGTCAGAAATCTTTGATCCCCATGCAGGTGCCCTGGTGACATAAACTTCACTCGCAGCAACATCTCCCTGGGAGCGTCAGGAGGTGTGTATCGTGTTCAAGGGAACACTTGCTAAAAATATTTGTTCTTTTGAGCATAATTGAGGTGATTTGGTAGGTAGTTTCACACAAAGACCTCGGAGCCTGGCTTTTTTACTGCACGATAGCTGTTTACAAAATAAGGTTGTTTAGTTAGTTATTGACCTCGGGGAATACCTTCAAAAACCTGCAAATACTCACTTATATGTGAATAAAAGCAGTGAATTTCCTTCAGCTGTGTTTGCTTTTTGAAAACATTCCAGTCAATTAGATTAGCGGCTAGAAATGTTTATGGAAAGAATTTTAAGCCCGTTTTTAGAGGGTATTCACGGAAAGCAAAATTTTATCTCAAAAACACAGTCATCTTACCGGGTGTTAATTTATGTTCGTCGACTCAGGGAATGCAAGCCAGTGTTACCCGTCTGATTTGTTCAGGTCGTGTATCTCTCCTGTTTATCCAGTCTCGTCTCTTTTTTTCTGCCGTGCTGCTTCCTATTTCTCTGCTGTGCTAGGGATGGAAAATGTAACATTTTATTTGTTCGCTTCACACCTTCTGCATTTCCCTCTGAACAGAGGGCTCCTTTCTCAAGCTACAGTGAAAGTAAACCGCTATCACAAAGCAAACTTGGGGCCCTGGAATATAAAACCGCTCCCTGCAATATTTAAATTCCTTTGAAAACCATCCTCTGCCATATGTCTATAAACACTGCCCAGCTGCAACGAGCTTATAGATTCTTGGAGACCATCTGAGTTTAGCAAAGAAATAACAATACTGTGTGCTGAGACAGAGTCAACTGCTATTTTAAACATTTCGTGTAGATCTTCAGATACTTTTTATTCTTTCTTGGCAATTGTTAGGTATAACTGGGAACAAAGGTACACCAGTGGTATATACGTAGGGTATATATAAAATATAATGTACTTACTTTTCATAAATGAGGTTCATCTTTCTAAATAGTTATATGAAAATTATTGGGTTTATTACAGGACATACAGTATAATTGTGCAGTTTAAAGACTGGGATTTAAGTTTAATGCCATTACTACCATCACATAAGCAGGCTGATGTGTGTGCTCCAGCAGTTTAGCATCACGTTCCCGATCCCCTCGCTTCGCAAATGACCAAGAGAGAAGATCCAGTGCTCTTGTTGGAAGAAAACAGACCCTCCTTTACCTAAAGGGAAAAAAAATCTGTAATGGTTTTTATCTCTAAGGCATGCTGTTTACATGCGTGTTCGTAAGCTGCTCCTACACCTTGCTGCTTCTGTCGGTTAACGCTTTCGGCTGTCCGATGTCACTGTGTCCCCACACAGCACTGTCAAACACCAACTTTTCGTGTAATTTTGAAACTCAAATTACTTCACTAATATCTTGTAAGCACTTCTGCTCAAACAGCTATATTGCCTGGTTTACAAACATTTCTGATTAATACATGAGTGTATAATGCGCTGAGTTGCTTGTATTATTCCATTACCAGAAACCACGTGACATTTATTATATTAAAATACAATACTGAACACTTCACTCTTAAGTCCAAAGTCCGAACCGCGGTTTAAATATGTTCTTTTATTTCTTTTCCCCTGCATTTATCATAAAAACTAGCAGAACTTTTACACAGGCCTCTTAAATGCGTAACGGGTATTTGTTTGCAAACTTGTGCAGCCAAGTGCTGGAAGCATTAAGATCACCTGCAGCACCTCAGTGTCACCAGTTGTCATCTGACTGCAACCCGTTCGGGGCAGAGGCCGTATGGTTTTTCCTGCTTAGGAATGCAGTGGCAGAACGGGGACACGGACAAAATAATATATATATATAATAAAAAAAAAAAAAAATATATAATAATAGCAATGAACCAAGCACACTTCCTCTGTCAAATGCGAAGTGTCAGGTACCTGTGGCAGGGATGCTTTTTGTGCGGTCTATGAGAGCAAGATTTAGTTGTAGGAAATAACCGGTGAGAAAATTTCAAACACAAAAGTTCGACAAAATTAAGCTGCCTGTGGACAAGCACGCTGAATTCAAGAGTAAATTATATCCTAGGAGGTGTTTGTCCAGCTTGAGTTGCAAGTTCCTCAAAATCAGGGTTTTATCATGGGAGAATTGCCAGGCATTTATTGTGAGCCGTGACCACCAATTCCTTACACATCGGTGCTGGCAGAAAGTGGGGTATAAATGAAAGGAACAATTTTAGTCGTATGGCAATCTGGCAAAGCGCTTTTACATTTTAACTATGCTGCAGAAAGGTCAAGGCTGGATCCACGTGAGCGGAGGGATAATTTGCTTTTGTGGTTTATGAATGTGCCTCTCCAAAACTGAAGAACCAAGAACTAGAGAATAAAACAAAATTTTCCTGTGTAGGCTGTCAGTTCCGATCTGCTTCTAAAACAGTTCTCCAGAGGCATCCTGGAATTTTTCCAGCTTATCCCAAATTTCCAGGGTGACCATGCAGTTCTCAAGGCAGGGCTGGGGCATCTCCAGGTTGAGAAGGATGGAAAGAGCAAGTGTCCTGGCTGTCAGTCGTGGCACAGCGTTTGGCACGCCGAGGGGAATCAGTACATGCAGGAGGCAATCCGAGGGGAATCCATACGTGCTGATCCGCCTCTGAAAAAGGGTTTGTAGGTTTTTAGCTCTGCAGAGGAGTGGTGTGAGGAGGAGAGGACAACGGGTTACATAGCTTTTCAGTATCACACCATGCACCCTCCAGCGTGGTTAGACAAGAGGGATTGCTTTCCCTCTGCCAGGACACTTCCCATCCCTTTTTCATCGACTCGTTTTTAACTGGTAGCAGCCTGCTCATCTTCCTTAGAAGGGACAGCAAATGCAATTTTGTGAGACCTCTAAACAAGCTGCATAGTGATAATAAGAAATTTCTTTCTCTTATCCAGTTTTCAGATGCAGCCTTGCATAGCCCGTAAGACCAGGTCATGACACAGCTGCCGGTAGGACGTCTTTATCAAGATCCTCGTGCACACCAAGGTTGAAAAACGTGATCAGAAAGTTGTGAAGGGATGATATTGTCAGGAGAAGGTGACATTCCCTTGTTTTGAAGCTAAATGTTAAGCACCATCCCCAAGTTAAAATATAGCTCTTGAATTATCTGTATCCTTTTTCAATAAGCTACTTTCTAAAAAAAAAAAAAAAAAAAATCACCATAGTTTAGTTTTGGGACTAGCTGTTTGCCATTGGATATGCGGTTGCTCTCCAAGGAGAAAGACCCAGGCCCTGTTATTTGTTTGCCAGCATTGCTGCAAGCTTCAACCCCCGTGGGGGATGTGGCTGGGCTTGGTGCTGTACATCCCTCCCCAGCAGCAGGAGACAGCCCCGGAGCCTGCAAGTCCGAATAGATAAGCATGGAGCAGGGTGCCATACAAAAACAGAGAGGTAAAGTGATTTACTTAAGGATAAGACTCATCTTTCCCGAGAAGACACCCCCACCCCTTGACTGCTTTATCTCTGCTGCGGTGCTGATGGAGCTGCAAGGAACGGAGTCTCCCAGGTAGGGCAATGGTTAATTCAACAAGAAAGCAGAAGGAAAATGTCTTGCTGCAGATTTAATTCCCACAGTTGTCCTCTCTTACCTCTGTTGTAAACCCGAGGGCCTGCACGCAGGCGGGAGTGTTTCTGTTAGAAATGCTTCTGACAATAAATATTGTGAAAATCGGCAATGTTTTGTTAAAAAAAGAATGGATGTGCACCTCCAGTGACCTCTATTTTTCACTTCACTGAAGTGATTATAAATGGCTTTACTTCTCCATCAATGCCTTTGCTGTGGACACTATTCATTGTTTTTACCTCGCTGCCCATATCCAGGTGTACTGAATTTTTTACTCACATTTCCAAATGCCTCCTTTGCCCTGAGCTGGGGCAGACTATGCTCCTGCACCAGCAATTCAAAACTTATTGCTGTGGTTATCCACACTGAAGGAGCGCCCATGATCGACGCACGGGTACCGTTTCCATCCGCGGCTCAGCTTGGTCCTCATCGACTCACCCGCCGGCAGGGCAACAGGGCAGGGGCTGGAGAGACGCGTGGGTGACAAGGGTGCTGGACCGCTGGGTCTGTCCTTCAGAGAGTGAGTGTGGGAGCTGTAGCCTGGCCCTGCGGTCAGGAGAGCATCAGAAGACGTCGTGGGCCAAAATAAGGGTCCGGGCTCAGCCTGGGTATTGAGAAGATACGCATGGGGAAGCGCTTGGCAGGAATGGGGAAAATTTACTAAGCTCAACAGGGAGGTCTCCCCCTCTCCGGGCTTTATCCAGCCCTGCAGAGGAATAGCTGAGCCAATGCCAGGAACTGGGAAGTGAAACTGCACAAAGACAGAGAGGGAAAAGAAAAAAAAAAAGCAAAAAGAGAAAGAAATCCAAGCTGAAAAGCTGGGAGGAAAGAACACCAGAGTGAAAAGCTGGTGTGCTGGAAATAATTTGTTCAGACTGAATCCGCCGGGTGATTTTGATAGCGGAGGGGCAGAAACCTTGCCGTGCTCGGGAATGTCGTACTTGGACCCGCTGGTTTATTTACAGCATTTCTTTTGCTCCCTCTCCTGCACTGAGCTAAAGCCAGTGAGCAAGATGGAGGGAGGGAGGGAGAAAAAGAGAGGCCGAGAGCCTTCTGCGGTCGGCGGGGGCCTATAAATAGCTGGTGAAGTCTTCTAATACCAATAGGGTGCGTCATTATGGCCCTCCCCAGCTCCGCTCAGCAGCAACTGTGCCAGCAGGAGCGGGAGCTGCAGCAGCACCCAGAGCCGAGCAGCTGGGCTTGGCACGGATGGAGCTGGGAGCGGGAGGCCAGGAGGTGCAAGGGGGGTTGCACGCTGCCTGCCGCAGTCCGTCTCGGGGAGAAAAGGGGGGGGAAACGAGCCACGCATCCTTACGAGCCGCCTCGCCCGGTTATTGCAAAGCGTATTCCAGTTCTTGCTCTCTTGGCTGCCCAGTCAGCACTGGGGAAATGCCTGTTCTCGAAACAAATGGGCGTCTGAGGTCTGCCTCTCTGCCTGACTTGGATATTGGGGGGGTTTCTGAAGTCCTGCTGTGCCATTCGCTCCCCCACCTCGCTCCTCCTTCCCCATAGTAAGGGTCAGAGGAGGAAGGAGAAGCGATGGAGTACGTCCAACAAGACGGGCAAGCTGGTTCAGTGCTACCAGCTGGTGATCCCTTCTCTGCAGTTTTAAGTGTTGCTCTCAAAGGTGACTAAAGGCAAAAGTCTGAGGGATGCTAGAGGGGATTTCTAGCCCAAATTTCCCATCCTTGTCACACCACTGGAGATAACCCTCTCGTAAATAAGGCCACTGCTCCTGCCTGATCTTTATAAACTGTTGCTGTATAATCCAGACTACAGGGCTGGGGTGTTAGAGGACCTGGTGCCTTCATTTTCTGAGCTCCCACTGTCTGCCCCATAGCAGCAAGCTATGGTAAAGCACTTCTTGCAAAGAACCTGTATCTAAGACAGTATAAAATGCTTGCATAAATATGGGGAGGACTTTTTATACTAATTAAAATGAGACTCCAGTCATTTTCCCTATTTTTGCAACACTGCTATATTTTTGAGCATCCTGACCTGCTTTATTTCAGTCATTTCTCCATCTGCTTTGTATTCCTTCGTTGCTCCTTGGAAGGTTTTGCAAACTCGGGTGCAATTTGATGTATATTTCCAGGAGCGCAGTTAATGGAAATCTCCTTATCAGACACCAGTTTCGGTGACTTACAATGCCACTGATAAAAGGGTGAGGACGGACTGGCCAAATCTCACTGGTTTCAACCATCTTCCAAAAGAAATTTTTCATTATGGAGTGCTGTAGAAATTGCTTATGTCAATCTGAAGGAAAGAAGTGGAGTAACCTGCTGGCAAATTCTTCCTATCTGGGTCTATTTGCTCAAAAATCAACCTGGTAAACAAGAAGATGCCAGGCTGGCACAGGCAGGTCTCCCTGCCGAGCCAATGCCATGAGATACATTCCTTTTCAAGGAAGATGGTAATTTTTCTGAGATTTGGAGCTTTCCACCAGTGCCTCATCAATGTCCTCATCCAGCAACTGGAGACTCCTCTAGGCATCCTAGTTTCCAAATTTTCCTGAAGATGTTGAAGCTCTGGAACAGCGTGGTGTTGGCTAAGAGCAGCCTCTGCAAGAGGAGGCGCAGCTTGCAGTGGATGTTTGAACACCCGGCAGGTTTATCAGTACGAAACCCAGCACGGAGAGAGGGGGATGAGGATGACAGTTAATCTGTTAATGGTCAATGGCACTTAAGGATCCGCACGTGGTGGGCTCTGCTGTGTCAGGGGAGACTGGAGTGCTTGCAGCAAGTGATAAAATACCGCTGAGAGAGAGTGGGACCATCCCCATGTAGGAACAGCTCTCTCCCAAGCTGAGTGTTTGATTCCAAGCATCACTGTTTTCTCAGTGTCCAAAAAGTTTGAGCTTCAAAACACTTGGTTTTGTGAGCGTTTTGAAAGGATGGGTGCAGAAAGAACTAGTGATCCCACCTTCCCCTCCAAAAAACCACCCTAAAATCCAGTGAATAAAATTCCTCATGCTTCTGCCTAGGCTGACTTTTAAGAGGAGACAGTGAATTTGGGAATAAAGTGTGTGCCCCCTGGCACAGCTCGAGTTCCGAATATGGGAGCTGGGCTCACCCTTGGATGTGCTCTTCTGCATCCCTTTGCACCCAAACCAAGCTCCATACAGGTTGCAACAGCCTGGGATGGAGACGGTTGTGCCCTGCCCTGTATTCTCTGCACCAGGCAAACACCATTCCCGAGGATGTGATGTCTTGGGTGCCCATGTCCTGCTGGCCGCTTGCGTTTTTCCATCGTGCTGGAAATGTCTCCATCACACTGATTTGGTCCCCAACTCTGCTCTCAGCAAAACACAACTGGAGCAGCCAGACCTATCTCAGTCTTGGGGAAACCTCATACCGCATTTCCCCATCTCACAGCAGCCTCCTCCACATCCTTGTTAATCCCAAGAAATTTGGGTATGTATGTCTTTTCACGGGGAAAAATGAAACATGTGACTTAAAACATCTTTTTTTCTAACAGTGAGGTCCGTGCTGGCAACAGGCTTGATACAAGCTGGGATCTACCTTTCTGAACTGAAATCATGAGGATTACTCACATGTTTAAAAATAAGCTGGTGTTGATATTCCCTTGTTGAATTAAGGCCTAAGCCCTGCAATTGTCACTTTTCCCACCAGAGGAAAGTGCCAGTGGCTTAACTAAATATACCGTCCGCAGCGCGGCCTGCCATTTCCAGATTGTTTCTCTTTCCCCTTTTACTGGAACTCCTCCACGTTTCTGTAAGTTTATTTTACTTTTTGGTTGGTTTGCTTTTTTTTCACCAATTCATCACGTTTCCCGCTATGTCACTTTCCCTGAGCCATATGTGATCTCTCATCCACTCCTTTCCATTTCTTCCCCATCTTTCTCTGCCTGTTTGCCACCCATTGCTTCAAACATGGGAGAAACTACCCAAACTATGAATAGTGGACAAAATAAAGCCAAATTCACCCTGGATTTGTGTCTCTTCCATGTCTAACGATATGCAAGTGCTGACAGAAGTTTTTTCCAGAGTTGGGACAATTTGCTGTTAGGGATTCTCTGATGTCTAATAAGACTTGTGCTGGCACTCAGCCATTTCCAGGTGGTTTGCCCGGTCTTTGGGATGAGTCCGATGAAAAAAGTGGAGTCATGGTTTTGTCACATGTAAAGAAAAAACTAAGAGCAAGAATGAGGAAAAAGCAAAGATTTCATGTGAGTCTAGTGTTTTACTCTGTGCTTATTTTGCTCTGAAATGAAAAATATTCATTAACAGCTTTTCAAGCATTTTGGTTTCTGTTTATTCACCTGGTTTGACCTCTCTCTCCTTCAGCAGTTTTCCTTGCAGGAAAAGAAAAGAAGACACTAAATTAAAAAAAAAAAAAAAAAACAAGGAAAACTGATTACTTTTGAGAGAAGCTTCACAGAAAACCAGAATACTTCCATTAAATCAGACATGTAGCATGGACCAGCACCCCTGCTTCCAGTATAGCGCCAACACTCCATTTAGATGTGGTTTCCAAGCACGAGCTGAATGCCCGCATGGTGTGTTCTGCCCATGGGCTTGCTCAGAGACTTGGCTGGAGCCGGCTACTTAGCTCTGGCCCTCGCCATCCATGGGAGCAGCACTGAAGGCAGCTTTCGCCCTGGTTGCTGGCCAGCCCTCAGCTTGCCAACCCGATTTCAAGGAGCTTGGGGAGCTCATGGGCTCCCTGGATCCCAGGGAACTCCTTCAGATGCTGCTCCGCTGGTTGAGCCGAGGCTGCCTGTGCACCTGCAGCTGCTGCTTAGCTATTGCTTCGGTTGCAATCGTGCTAAAAATGCAGCAATGGAAGCATGCAGTGTTTTGCTCGTCACCTAAATCGCCACCACGGGAAAAAGCCCAGCCGTACCCGAGTCACTCCCAACACAGGCAATACCACAACTCCATGGGACTCCCCTAAGAGATAGGAAGATGTTGGCTCATTAGCTTTTCGCTCAGCAGGACTCTTCTACCCAAAACCTTGTGGAAAAGCCTTTTCTGTGCATTCATCCTATATATTGCTAAAGAAGAGAGACTGAGAGCAGCCTCCAGCCCCAAAGCCAAACACCAGGCTGGCTGCATGCTCCTTGTGCAGCACCCCATGTAGGGCAAAGCCATTCTTACTATTTTTCATGTGTTTTTTTTCAGTATTTAAAATAGTGTGAGCTCTCTGTTGCAGCCTGCCAACAAGAGGTTTTCATGGTATGACCGGGAAGGGGGTTTTGGACGCCGCCAGGGGTGGCATGAGGGTGTTCGGGGTGCCAAACCTCACTGCGATAACGTGGGAGGATGAGGGCCAGCAGTGCCAGAGATGAGCTTGGTTCTGTTCCAGGAGAGCATCCACAGCATCTGAACCAGGGAGGCAGCTAACAGCCAGGCCATGCCACTAGGCAGGCGTCCCACCGCTGGTCCCCTTTCATTTCATGACATAGACACAGCCTTTGGGTCCCTTCTCCACCTGCTGAATTTAGTTTCTGCTGGGCGGACGGGATTGAAGGGGGAGAGGGGGATGCCAAGAGAGAGACATACACTCGAGGACCTTTGCCTTTCTGTAGGAAAACTTCCTGAAAAGCTCAAATGGCCAAAAAAAACCCAAGAAAATACCTTTATGGTTGACCCCAAAGGTGGCTCACAGTGTTTCATCTGAATTCACCACCTTATTTTACATGGCATACCCTTCCTTAACACACTCACCCACCCCACATCTCTAAAATAACCTCATAGCATTACTAAAAATAACCTCTGTTCACTTGCTTACCGATACCAGCTCGCTCATCACTAGCAATGTTATGCTTCTTCTCAACTCCCGTTAATTGTCAGCAGCAGCTCTCCCAGCCCGTCCCTCTCCACCGGCAGTATTTCAGCCCAGGATCGAGCAGGGTGCAGCCCAGGGCTCGCACACCACTCAGACATCCCAACTATACAGGAACCAGATCCGTCCTGCACCCTGAAGGGCTGATTTTACCCATGTCAAGTCATTATGTTAATTCCAAGACAGCTCCCCTCCACTGCTATTTATTTTTGCCAAAACCAAGGGGTCACAGCCATGCCTGGCAATTCCCTGAGAACCTGCACTCTTGGCCCCCCAAAATTAGCTTTCTACAAAGTGAGGAGGTCTTTGTGTTAATAACCCTCGTGTTTTCATAGCTTAGTCAATATTTTGGTAGCTTTAGGCAGCATTTATAAATGTTGACAACTATGCTGATGTGATAGACCCCTCTTGTTAGCTGCTGAGAGCCAGCTAATGAAACAAGGTGAGGTTTCTTTCTTCATTTCTGACCATCTCTTTCCTCAGCCCGCTTGCAAGGGCTTCATTTTCCCGTCATCGCAGCCCAATCAGCCACTGAGATGCTATAGCGACGACCATGATTTAATGGCTTCTCCAGATCTGTGATATCAGCTCCATTAGACACCCAGAGTTTGACAGCATGTGGGGTATCTACCCATGTGCAAGGAGGATGTTAAATGCTCTTGAAGCACAATTACCTCTACGGGCACCTTGCCTGGGTGCAAATCCACTAGCTATGGTCTTGGACAGGAGAAGTTAAGACACACATAATTTCTCATAACACAGCATAAGCTGGCCCCAGCCGTGTTTACAATAAATAGCCCTCTCTTGCCGGGAAGAAATAATTTTCCCTCTCCAAGCTGCTTTTTTTTTTCTCCTGGCCTTCCTAGCCACTGCATTGATCAGCGTCTCAAAGAGGTCTTAATTTGAGTAGCTTCCTACTGCACAATGTGTGCAAGATTAAGCTTTTTTCAAGAATTTGCTGGTACAAAAGAAATGTATTTCACAATGAGAAGAACAATTGCCATTATAAATATCAAAGCATGATGATACCCACTTTGTAGTTACGTTCCAAAGGACACTTTTTATTCAAATTCCCTCTTTTCAGGAGCTTCCCCTTCTGAAATTTCTCACTGTTGTTAAGGAGCCCAAAGGGGGATTTTTTGTGTGTGTGTGTGTGGGTGCATGGGAAGTTTGGCATAATTCATTCAGGATATTGTGGTAATGGGGTTATTCTGAGCATGAAACAAGATAATTTTCACGCCTTTTGGAAGCCGTTCTCCTGTTTGCCTAATTTCAAATCGTTTCCTTTTTGATGTGTTACTCCTGTACGTTGCGGCTGATGAACCTCCACGTGTCCCAGACACCAGAGCAGCGCATCTGACCAGCCGGGACTGATCCTGACATGGGTACCAGGCTCTTCTCCATTACCTGGGGTAAGGCCCATCAGTGTGAGCAGGAGCCATGGATAGGGCCAAGGGGAAACCGTGGCCTCCGGTCTCCTTGCTCACTCCTCCCAGCAAGCCCACTCCATCGCCTGGAGGTCTGACGGTACCCTCCAAAATAGAGAGAGATATCCTGCAAATCTGGGACGTGCTGGACGTAAACTTTCCAGCCATGCTCCCTCACTGGGCTGGGCGAGCTGTGATTTTAGGGAACGCACTCAGATTCTTGTCTCCTCGCCAGAAAGAGGAGGCAAGCAGCAAGTGCCTGCTCTTACAAGGGACACATCCTCCACTCCATCCCAGTCCCCTCGCGTTAGCCCCCATTAACCACGAGTTAGATGCTTTGAGTGTATTTAGGGGCCTGGAAGTGCAAATAGATGCCTAACATCCCACTGACAGCACAGGGAGTTAGGTGCTTAGATGCTTTTGGACCTGCTGAGCTCCTTGCTGTATCTTTAGGGATGAAATAGCCTTGGGAGTTTGACCTGTGAGCATGCATACCATGCATATGTGCTTTGCTGAATTAGACCCTGGGGGTGTAAGCCTTTGAAATGCTTTCCCTCAATTCGAGAAGACAATGATTAACAACTGATTTTTGCCATATCCCAGTCCTTCTCACTATTATCCTGAAAGTATAATAGCAGTATGCATGATTATGATGATGATGATGATTTATAATACCTATAAACACTGCTACTGTTGCAGCTCAACCCTGCATTCCCCACAATACGTACGATGCTATTATTATGGATATATAGAGCGCACATGGCAAGCGAGACTCAGCGATTTCGGGAGTCCAGACCCTCCACGCTCCAGCGTGACGGCGCTGCCTGTTGTACCAGGCAGAGGAGGGACGAAGGCTTGCCAATGGAGGCTTTATATCATCTCGGGGCTGCCCCCATGCTGCAGCTGGCAGGGGACCAACGCGGCTCCTGGCATCCTTTCTCGCTGTCTCAGGTTGGCTCTGATTTATGCCTGGCTCCGGCTGCCCTCCAAGGGCTGTCCCAGCTAGGGCACCGGGCACTTCCCTTATCTTCTGGCCATCGCTCGTGATTTCCACCCCAAGCCTTGTTCTGGGCAGAGAAGCAAGGATTGCGATGCTTATGCTTGACGTATCTTGAGATCCCAGCTATACAGGAGGCTATAATCTTTATGGCAGGCAAAATATTTGTTTGAAACATGAATTAATCTATAAAACCACTTTTTGGTGGTGGAACTGAGCAGGTATTTCCCTGGCATGTAAGAAGGGGGCATTCCCAGCCCCTGAAGCTTACAAAATAAAATAAAATACCACTGAAAATTTAATGCCAAACTGTAAAATGACAACCAGAAGAAAGGCTTTTGTTTTCCCTCTCCTTTTTTCTTAAACCGAACAGTACCTACCTGTTTAACTTGAGGCTAAGGATTATTTATGTAGGGCTCTTGTGTAGGTAAAGTGCCACGTCCTTGGCCCTCTGCCCACGTAGCACAGCGCGGGATCTCTCATTACAAATTGCAGCTGTATAACATAACAGGAAACGTGGGGCTTTAAGTTATTCCACTGGAAAGATTAATTATTTGGAAAATAGTTATGCAGCAGCTTTGTGTATTTTTGGAGCAAAGGTGACCAGCACCATGTTAAATTTAAAGAAAGTAAGTCACTGGAAAAGAAGAAAAAGAGGTACTTTAGAGAGTGGAAGTGTTGTAGGACAATTTTTTTTTTTTTTTTTTTTTTTTAAATAATGTTTGAATGGTCTGCTGTCGTGGAAGGAGCAAAGCCGAGCTCCACGAAGGGCAGCCCTGGCAGGGTGAGGGTGGTGGAGGAACAAGAGCTGCTGGATTCAGCTGGACCTTGACCCTTCCCATCCCAAATCCCATCCACCTGCTTGAGGGGAAGATGCAGGAGTCCTGCTGATGGAGGAGGCAGATGAGAAGCGAGCTTGGAGGCACAGGCTCAGTGCAACAGGTCGTGGTCTCCTCAAAGTATGCTGCAGACAGCCCGTGGGAAGACACCAGATCCCAGCGAGCCTCTTCCCTCCAGGTAAACACTCTTGAAAAGGCAAACATGGTGTCTGGAGGGGATCTTCTCCCACGGGGCAGAGGATGGGGTGACAAGTGGTACCTCCTGTTCATGTCAGTCCATCCAGCCTTGTCTGCCTAGCCATGAGCTTCTTTATATAGCCTAGATCACGGGATTTTAATTTGCTCCTCTGCATGCGAGCGATCACCCCAATTAAAGGAAACCACTAAAACAGCAAACTTGCTGCTGCAGTGCGTAGGCATGGGTGACGGCCAAGTTCTCCCATTGCCTCTGCGGATGCTTCCCAGTGACTTCAGAGAGGTCTGCAGCCAAAGCGAAATGTCTCACTGATTAGGATTCCTCTTAGCATCCAAATGTGCTTAAATACTGGAGCTCTCCAGAGGGATGTGGTTTGGATAAAGAAGTGGTAGTTATTTTTAGGCAGCACAATGCACCTCTTTTAGTAAAGTTTTTCCACTCCGACACTTAACCCGCAGCCATTTCGCAAGCAGCTATCCCACACCTAGCTTTGCGCTAACCTGGTCTCCCGGGACTTCTGCCCACAGCTGTGATAGGACCTGGTGGTCCCTCTCTGCTCAGCTAGAGCTGCCGAAATGAAAGCCCTGAGGGAGAAACCCTCCTGCATGAGTGTCTCGGTGGGTTTTGGGAGGCACCTAGTGAAAAACCGTGACTTCTGGCCTGGCACTCGTGCTCCTGGGCTCCTCTTCTCCCCTGCAGGCAGGAGGAACAGGCAGGAGGTGCCCCAGGAGCAACAAGATGTGGATCCCAAACCACATCGAGCATCCCTCTTTCCACGAACATGCAGGGGAAGCCTGTTTTCAAAGCAGCCGGGTTTTCCCAATCCGTACTGGGAAAAGGATGATTAATAATAGATTAATAACAGCAATAAGCTGCATTCAAGATGTATATGTCTCATAATTGATGCAGGACAGTCCATTATTTTTAATTTTTACATACCAGGTCCTGGCAAAGAACAACATCATATTCAGGAGGGACATAAAGACAGTTTCTTATAAAATCAAGAATGTCTCCTACGTAAGTAGCAAACTGAACAGAGAGAGCAGTCTCTTAACTTTCCAAGTTTTTTATTTCTGCCTCATTTCTTGCTACCTCAGACTAACCAAAACTCCATGTTTGTCTAATATAAAAAAACTATTTTTGCAAAACTCTTCAAGCCACAGTAGTTTAGCTCTACCACAATAATTCACCACTCTACTATAGCAAATGTTAATATATGAAAAAACCTGCTGGGTATAAAAAAAAAAAAAAAAAGAGGAAGAAATTATTTAATTTAATGCCTCTACATTTCAGTGCGTTTGATAGAAGACAGAAGGCATATTTTTCATCAGCCAAAAAAATCACATTACTGGAAGGCTTACTTTCTTCACTGCGTTGCATCTCATGTGGCTGTTGGCTCTTTTATACTCATAATGGGTCCCCAAAGCAGATATCCACAAAGTCCTTCTGGTCTGAGACCTGGAGCATCCCACTCTGCCTCATAGCTCAGATCTCAGCCCAGATACCTCGCCGAGGTCTGGACAAAGCATCTCTGGTATCATCATAGCACAAGTGAATTACAAGTTAGCTAACGGCACATCACTAAGCCGTCCAAGATAGGACCATGGTCATTCAAGGCCTCATCTAGACTCAGTGGAAAGAGAGACCCTATAGAAGACAATCCTGCCTAGCTATAACTCCTGCTGGGAGAAATATCTCTTGCGTCTTCTGGGCCATTGACTACAGGGGCAACCCAGGATGATAAAACTCTTTATTTAAGTTTTTCAGAGAACTGCTTGAAGTTGGGTGAGACAAACAGAAGGCAAAAGTGAGGTGTGTGGGGAAAAGGTCAGCAAATCTTGGTGTAGTACATAACATAAACCTTTTACAAGGAAAGAAGAGGCCATTGTAAATAGCAGAAGGGTGGTTAGGCCTGAGGCTAGCAAAAAAGTTCAGCTGAAAGACAAGGATGGCACAGATAAGCTGAGAAGCTTGCAAGAAACCAGGTCTTCTGGGCAAAACAAAAAATCTTCTACATTCAAAAGTCACCTGAAGACAGAGGGTGCCTGGAAGAGCAAGATTTTACTGCCAGCTCACATACAACCGCACTGTACAACCAAACATGACACTGGAGAGGTTGGTCGGCATGATGGTCTTTTGAGTTTGCCAAAGAGCCAGATGTTCCTTGCCACAGGGAAATTATCTCCCGCACCTTGGCATCTGCTTCCTGTAGCTGCCAGTAAAAGAACGGGACAGGCACATTGTGCGGAGGGGCAGGTGGCACATTGCAGCGGCTTTTTCAAATAATTACCAAGAAGAAGTATTAAGACAATTTTTGGCTGAAGCGATACAGATAAATGCTGTGAACAAGCTCTGTGAATGCAGCTCAGGGAATCGCTGAAATTAGCATTTATCTCTTGATATTTCAGAGTGCTGGGGTCGAGGATTTCAAGAATGAAGGATTATTTGGCAATAAAACCCTATTCCTGGTGCTATGCGCATCAACGAGCAGATTCTTAAGTGAGCAGCCAGGCAGGCAGGCTATGAATTATCATGTGCCCACTTGCACAGACTTCTAGTCCAAGGGGTGAACATCAAGCCCTTGCTAACCTTCCTGCAGGGCTGGGTATTTCAGAAACTAATCTAAGAGCAAAGAAAGGGCTTGAAAAATGAGACAGAAAAATAGCAATTCTCTTTATGCTCCATTCGAGGAATGAACAAAATGCTTTAGAAGCTTTTGCAAATCTGGCATCTCAATTATCTGCTGGGGCCAGACTATTGCCTTCGTGAAGCTCTGTGAGGTTCTTCCTTCAAAGGGGACATTTTCCAGGTAAGAAAAGCAGTATGATCACAGGAACAACGGCTCCAGGAGCAAATCCCCTGCTCGTGGGAAAGTGTTATCTGTTGCAGATCTCCAAAGGGCAGAAGTTACACCAGCCTCCCCATCCTGGGTTGGAGGGGCTCCAGCCAGTCCCTCCTACCTTTCCCTGGCCACTGCTCCACCACCATCCCGCTCTGGCCCTTGCCTCTGTGAGGCTAAAAAAAGGTAATGGGAAGGTCTTAAGAAGAGAAGTCTGGAAAAATCAGGAATGCTTCCTAAAACCCTGGCTTGTGTGACATCCATCTGCTCAGAGCACACATTAGCGGGTTGTTTCTTCTAAATTAAAAGCTGTGATAAACTCAGCTGCTGTCGGCTCTGTCACCATCTTTATCCTTCGGAGTTAATTTGCTGAGATGAAAGGGACTATTCCCACTTCCTAGATAACTACTGTTGCCTGCACACTGTGGCAGGCCTCTGCATCCCACTGTAACAGATCGTGGGTCTTTTTGATTTTCCCAGAGCTGCCAATGAAGCAGGGCGGGGGCGCGAGCAGCACTGGGCATCCTCGGGATGAAGCTTGGACGACACGTGGTGGACCTGCTTGGCTCCTGAGCGCTGTCGCTGTAATCATGGTGGAGCCTGGCAGACGTCTGAGCCACTGACACCAGCAATTAAGTATAATTATCTAAGGGGGGGTGTGTGTTATATGGAAACACAGCCCTGCCGTGAGTGGTGATGTTCAGAGGTAAACATGGAGCTGAGTGGAGAAATAAAAGTCAGCTCTCTCTGAATTTTTTTTTTTTACAGACCTACTCACTGTTACAGAGATGAGCCTTAGGGTTTTTTTTTTACAGAGACCCTGTTGAGGTGGATGAGGGACACTCCACTCCCCCCAAATGCCATAGAGGTATGAGGATCTGGCCAGGTCCTCTGTGCGGAATTACCCCAGCAAATCATACCCATGGGGGGACTGGTGAGACATCGCCACAAGGGAGCGAGTAATCTCACGAGCTCTCGACGTGGTGGGAAATAGGATGGAGAAGGCGAGGTGGGCATCCAAAGGGTGGTTGAAGACAGACCCCGCAAACCGGGAGCTCCCAGTGTTATGGTTTATATGTGGTTTTGGTTACCTTGAGCAGGGCTGAGCAGGAAAGGTAAAACAATGACCCA
The DNA here is from genome assembly GCF_047370975.1 of Nipponia nippon. NCBI lineage: Eukaryota > Metazoa > Chordata > Aves > Pelecaniformes > Threskiornithidae > Nipponia > Nipponia nippon. The sequence continues at coordinate 11,002,930 of NW_028262358.1, read as the reverse complement.
GATAACATTCCTGGGCAAAACAAAGGAGAAGAAGTTTATTGGGGAGTAGCTCCTGGCCGGCTCCAGCCCGGCGGTGAAGAGTTTACTCTTCTCAAGGCTAAATCCGAGATCAAAAGGATGATCTCAAACATTAGAGGACCTCGGGGCCCAGCCAAGGCTTGGGGAGGAGGGGGATGGAGAGGCTACAGAGCCATGCCCGCTGCCAGTGGCCAAGGAGAGCGGCCACATCTTTGAAATAAATAAAAATGGCTTTACTTGGATGGGGCTGGTTTGACGTTGATCAACCAGCTGGCCAGGCTCACGTGCCTCCAGACCAAATTGGCGGCTGGGCACGAAATCCCAGGCCGATGTGCTGTAGTGACCCGGGGGGGCTGTCCCTCTGCCTTGGGGGACCACTGGATCACCTCACTTTGGCTTTCATGTTGTTTGACAGCATGCAACACCTCAAAAAGAGGCTAGCACCTCCTCGCCCTAAAAAAGGAGCTCCTGGAAAAAAAAAAAAAAGCTAAAATATTGCAAGGAAAAAGCAACTTTGCAAGACATCTTTCTTTGGGCTAAGGAACTTTGGGTGGTATCAGGCAAGATTTTCAGGAGTGGCTTATAATTATAAAACAAGAAGCCATGGGTTTGTGCCAAAGTCTCCTGAAGCTACCGGGGAGGATGACCTTGAATCTGGTCCAATGGGAATTGAAGGGGATAGTACATTATATCCCCTCAACTTTAAATTGCAAATGCCTCAGGACAGCGGGGTTTTTACATATCAAGCAGAGTACTTGGTAAGAGGCTTTGAGGTGGGAATGGCAGCCCTTTATTTTTCTGAGCATCCCAGAAATGTATCAAGGCCGTAGGGAATGTTAATATATTTTATTGGACAAGCTGCTAGAGCTGGAAACAGCTTGTCAGCTGTTGGGCACACGAATGCTTCCAGAATAAAAGCAAAAAAAACCTTAAAAGCTTTAAAAAAGTGCCCAGAAATGCTTCACTTGTGCCAACAACACCTTAAATAAACCATCAAAAGTAGCCAGACAAAAACTAGAAATATCCCCAGAAACCAGAGAAGTTCTGTGAGTGTGGATCAGCTTTGGGCAAATTATAGCTGGTTTGCTTGAAAGGCAAAATTTTTCCCTGCAAAATTTTCCTAGAGAATGTTCTCAATCCTCCTTTCTTTTCTATCAAAAGTTGAAAATTTAATGAAAAGATTGATGGAAAACCAGCCAGGCTTGACAGGGATGGAACGCTGGCCTAAGTGGTTTTTCTTTCATTCAAAATTCTCATTTTTTTCTAAAAATAGCACTATAGGAATTCCCTGCGGATTGGCAGGGTGTTCTTGTGGTTTACTGGGAGACCCTGAGCAACCCAGGCATCTTGAATGAACAAGACCTGATGGCAGGAGAAATATTAATATTATGAATGTACCCAAACTGGAGAATTCCAGCTCTGGAGCCTCATTCCATTTTGTGTTTAATCCTATTCAGTGTCCAGGACCAGACAGCTTGCGAGTCTGAAGCTCTCCCAGTCACTGGGGTAGTTCAAGATTCGGATTTCTAAGAAACATAATTTAAAAGATAAGACAAAAGTCAAGGCAAAACAGAGTATTTCTCATTCTCTGTATTCTCCTGTGCTTCTTGCTTTCCGACTTCCCTTGTTTTGTGATGTGAGTCGTAAGGAAGATTAGATGATTTGCAGTGAACCTGTACAGCCAAAGAGTTATTTAATCACTTCTTACCCAGGCACTTGCTACCTGCTTTGCCTATCTAGAAGGCATTTAACAAACAAACAAACAAACAAACAAACAAACAAACAAATAAATAAATAAATAAACAAATAAATAAATAAACAAATAAATAAATGTTTTTGCTCAGCTGAGAGCCTGGATATTGCTCTGACATTACTTATTCATATTCAGAATTTGCCTAATGTCACGTTGAGTCAATCTGTGGAGTTTATCCCTGCATCCCTTCTCACTCCAAGCACTTCTCCATCTGAAGAAAGGGAGAATGTTACAAGCAAAGTCCACAGGGCGTGTTTCTTCTATTGCTATGCAAAAGGCACTTCAAGTGAGGCTGACATCAAAGTGCTACCGTAAGCACCAAGCATAATAAGCGCCAAGGAGGGACTGCCACGATTCATACATCAGAAGAGAAACAGAGACTGCAGAACAGCGTTTCCCTCTCTTTGGGCTCCTTATTGCGGTGAGGTTCTTGTCAAAGGCACAAAAAACCAGCCCCTTGCAATATCAGACATTTGTTTAAGTCATGGTGGCTGCCAGAAGATAATAGGCATCAGTGTAAAATTACAAATCATTCTGCATAATGCTGTGCTGATTACCATGAAAGCAATGGCAGTATTTGAATTTTACTCCTTTTTTTTTTGCCTGTCTTTGTTGCCATGCTTAGCTGAAGAGCTTGACGTGGCAGCCTCGCTAAGGCAGCGTTTTGTACTCAGATCTGCACGGCTGGCCTGACGTCGCTTGTGCATCGCTCTTTTGCCGCTCAACAAAAAGGTTCAGCAGGTACCTTAGGGCAGGTGGACAATCCCACCACACAGCATCCTTGCGGAAAGCCTTTGTGTGCTCCTCCTCGGGTCCCCCTCAGCAGCAGCACCGTATGGCTCTCCTGTGATGGGGGAAGCGATTTTCACCTTCCTTTCAAGTCTGAAGAAGAGAAGCACAAAAGCCTGAAGTCGCTTGCCTGCATTCACACCTGTACACCTGGAGTCACAAGGAATGACGTACCCAGCGGCTCGCCCAGGCATCCTTCAAGTGCCTTTAGCAGCACCGATACCATAATGCTGCCACAAACCAGAGGTCAGCTAAGATTTTCCCCACCACCACCTTGAGTATTTACCCTGAGTATTCCTCTGTAGTCGTAGCTATGCTTCCCGCAAAACCTGAGCTAGATTGTTTAAGATGAGCTCAGGTTAAACCATGACATCAGTGTCACGGTGTTTTTGCAGTAGGAAGGTCCTGGAAATCTTGACCAGGGGTGTAATTAATGAAGGATGCTTGGGAAGGTACTATTTTGTGATGAGCAATTATCCAAAGGGAATCCTCTGCTGAGAGAGGAGAATGTACTGTAGCCATGACAAAAGCTGGCACTTAATTCTACTTGATGTGAAGAAAGAAAAGACCATCGTCAACCTTTCTCTGTGCTACAGGACGAGAGACTGCTTGAGTCAGGGACATTGCTGTGGGGAGTCAACTGGATTAAAAAAGTAATTAAAGGAGATGTAGGAACAAAGTATGACAAGGGGGATAATTATGAAACAAGGAGCAGAAGAAGGGCTGATGTTTTCACCTTAGCAATCAGGAAGCCCAGCCAGGACAGCTATTCGATCACAAACAAAATGTATTTCACTGCCTCTCCTTACCTGAACAGCCAGGGCTCCTGCTATCATCCCCCCCTGCAAAGCACACCCATGGGGGCAAAAAGCAAGAAAGCAGCACATCTGGGGCATCGGGGTAATGCTTGGACAGCCAGATGTGTCTGTTGGCTTCACGCTGTGCCCTGCCTTGGCCAGAAAGGATTTGCTGAAACGTTGCAGAGCTGGAGGTGCCGCGCTTGCCCAGTTTCATGCAGCCTGACTCCAACCCAAATTAATTATATATGTGCTCCACTTAATAAATATACAGGTGTCTCCTTCCTTCTGTCCTGTAGCAATTTAGCTGGTAAAACTGCGATTTATGTGGCCTGTCCTTGAGTATCTGGCTCTGGTGCACCCAATGCTGCTCACGTGGGGCTGTGTCTGAAGGGGGAGCATGTAGATGGCATTTAGGGTGATACACGGGTGCTTTCCTGATCCCCACTCCCACCGCTTCTTCTCAAAGGAGTCTGAAGGGGTTTTGTGAAGGCCTGAAGATGGGATTTTTGGACTGTGGAAGCATCTGGAAAACACGCCAGGCCCTCTAAAGCACTGGGTCCTGCAAAAAAAAAAGAAGGCGTAATGCCCTCAAAGGAGCTCACATGTCCCCTTCCCATGCAGGAGCCAGCTCTGCATACAGCTGAATCCCCCTTTAGTTCACAGTCAGGCTTTCCAAAGCCCAAAACTTCACTGTAAATGAGGCTTCCCGCCTTTTAACCCACCCCTGGAAATGCTGTTTCTCCTCTTCCTGGCATCACGAAGTTGCCAGCAGTGCACTTTCAGAGCAGAGCAGAGCCGTTCATCTTCTTCTTTAACACCCTCAGTTTTTGCTTAGGTCAAGACATGCTCAGCCACCATTTTCTGGTGATTCACAAGCCAGAAAAAGATCCTGGCTGCTTCAGAGGAGGGATGCATGAAGCCCTCAGTCACCATGAGTCACTTCTCTGCCAAATGTTAATTTTGCATCAGAAGCATGTTTTGCTTGTATTTTCAGAGGACATTTTTTTTTCTTTTTTTTTTTTCTCCTTCGTTCTGTCATTTGAGGACACACCCTGCCTGGGAGGTGGTGAGCACCCAAAAATCCTATGAAACTTGTGGGTGCCAGAGCCTCTTATGTGGGATTTGGGACTAAAGCTTCCTGGGGTGCTTATTAGTGTAGACCTCCTGATTTTGTAGGCGCAACTTAATCAAGTTCATAACCAGTACGGTGGTCTAAGCAGGATGTTAAAAAATAATCAGACAGGTGAAGCTTCACATAGGCTCCTGCAAGGAGGAGGATTTCTTAGGGGGTCATTGAAAGCACATATATTTTTTCTTTCTTTGGTCTATTTGCTGCCATTGTACTTAAAAAACCTTCGTCCCCTGTGGCAGCAATAAGGAGTAAGTTTTATAAATAGTAGGTTTTATGGCATTTTCAGGACTTTTCCTCTCTGACAATCTGTATACTTGATCTTTAGTTATGTTCTTCTCCCTTTCTCTTCCTCAATTTTATATCAAGCTAAACCATGTGATCATTATCTGCCATAGCAAATGTATGTCAATGATCCTGAGTTCAGAGGAAATAGAGCAGTCGGTACCATCGCAAGCCTCCCTTCTCCTTGCAGGCAGAACTTAGGTCTTGTTGGATCCACACACGCTGTCATGTTTAAGTGATTAAACATTGGCCCTTGGTGGCCAAAGCCTCAGTATTATACAGTGAAGATGAAGCTTGCAGAGGACATCCCTCCTCAGTAATGAAGTCAGTGAGGGTGCCAGAGGTTTAAGTCCCTGTTCCCCAGCAAACATGGTACAGGCTGTGCCGCAAGCACTGCATGGAAGTTTCTCTTCTTTCTTCCTTTTCCATCTAATTGAAGGTTAGAGGTTTCCACCTAATCAAATGTTAGAGTGGAGGCTACAGATGGGTGACAACTCGCAGAGCCGTACTGTGAGATGTCCATGTTTGGCAGGGTCCTGTAGAGTAGCTCCACTGGGAGACAGAAACTGGGGCCGAGAGAAGGGAGTCAGACAAGAAAAAGAAGAAAGAGCAGAAGCAGAAGCCAGAAAATTCCTCTTCAACCCCCCTCCCACGACGTGCATGATCACCGTACACTCACATGAACACTAAGTGCTGGTGAAACAGCCTGAAACACCAAACAAAACACAGGCTGTAGCCCCAGGGGCAGCAGAAATAATGAAGAGAGTCAAACATTATCCTTCCTCCAGGAGATGTGCAACATAACCTGGCACAGGGAAACCTGCTTTGCTTCTTGCGTGAAATATGCCCAATCAACATCTTCAGCACTTGGTCCCCAAATGAGGCCTTCTAATTATTTATTTACATCTGCAATTGTCTCCGCTTGATGCTCACATATCTGTGTGTACTGTTGATGCTTGCTAGTGAGGGATGGAAAAGCCCTATTAAATCATTAAGCCTCTCCCCTGAAGTGCGGGCCGCGTGCTCTCAATCTGATAGAAACTGATACTGCAGTTTATCTCTGTCAGCAGCGCTGTGAACACTTAGTGTCTGTCTCTTAATCTCATTGTTTTCTTAAAATATCACGTCCTTGGGCTCTGCTGTTATTTCAGCAGAAAAAGGGAAATACGAAGGGAAGATCGTGCTTAACCAACCTGATCACCTTCTGCAATGAGGTGACTGGGTGGATGCAGGGGGAGCGGTGGATGTTGTTTACCTTGACTTTAGTAAGGCTTTTGACACTGTCTTCCATAACATCCTCATAGGCAAGCTGACAAAGTATGGGTTAGATGAGTGGATGGTGAGGTGGATTGAAAACCAGCTGAACGGCTGGGTCCAGAGGGTTGCAGTCAGTGGTGGAGGCAAGTGGTGCACCCCAGGGTTTGATACCAGGGCCACTGCTGTTCAACATCTTCATTAATGACCTCAGCGATGCAACAAGGTGCATCCACAGTGAATTTGCAGATGATACAAAACCAGGAGGAATGGCTGATACTCCAGATAGTTGTGCTGCTGTCCAGAGGGACCTCAACAGGCTGGAGAACTGAGCTGTCAAGAAGTTCAACAAGGGGAAATGTGAACTGCTGCCCCTGGGGAGGAATAATCCCAGGCACCAGTACACACTGAGGGCTCACTGGCTGGAAGGCACCTCTGCAGAGAAGAACCTGGGGGTCCTGGTGGACACCAAGTTGCACATGAGCCATCAATGCATCTTTGTGCCAAAGAAGGCCGACACATTGGTCTGGAGGAGGCGATCCTGCATCAAGAGGGTTGTTGCCCACAGGTGGAGGGAGGTGATCTCCGCTCAGCACTGGTGAGGCCACACTTGGAGTGCTGGGTCCAGTTCTGGGCTTCTCAGTACGAGAGAGACATGGACATACTGGAGAGAGTCCAGCAAAGGGCCAATAAGATGATGAAGGGACTGGAGCATCTTTCACATGAGGAAGGGCTGAGAGAGCTGGGACTGTGCAGCCTAGAGATGAAAACGCTCAGGGGGGATCTCATCAATGTGTATGAATACCTGAAGGGAAGGTGTAAAGAAGACAGAGCCAGGGTCTTCTCAGTGGTGCCCTGTTGCAGGACCAGAGGCAAGGAGCATAAACTGAAACACAAGAGGTTCTTCCTGAGCATCAGGAAACGCTGTTTCACTGTGAGGGTGACTGAGCACTGGCACAGGTTGCCCAGGGAGGTTATGGAGTCTCCATCCTTGGTGATATTCAAAAGCTGTCTAGACATGGTCCTGGGCAACTGGCTGTAGGTGGCCCTGCTTGAGCAGGGGGGCTGGACCAGATGGCCTCCACAGGTCCCTTCCCACCTCAACCATTCTGTGACCCTCCAATTCCCTTTCTGACTTTTTTTTTTCCAACTGAGGAAGCCTTCTCTACCTCACATTGCCTATATTTTTCTAGGTGTCATCAGCCAGGATATTTGGCATCATCAGCCAAGATTTTCAGTATGGGGAAACTGAGTCCTATTCCCGGGGCTTCAAAGGTAGATATTCAGCAACAAGCACTACCTTTTGTCAGGTGTTTCACTGCTCTTCTCCAAAGGGATGGTATCATAATCATAATCTGCAGTGGGTACTGGCAACTACGGGATTTTTTTAATCCAGTAAACCAGGGCTGTATTGTAGCACTGTGATATTAGCAGAGTCTTCCTCTGTTACATCTTGCCTGTAAGTTATATTTCAGAGGGGAAACCATTCATACCCTGCCATCTCCTGAGTTGGCCAAACATCCACAAGCCTATTGCTAATCTGCTTTCTCTAATGAAAGCATCAATTCCTCGCAGCAATAGTTGTCATTAAATCAATAAGACATGTAACCCATTCTTCTGGTGCCTCACATGAACACTTGAGCAGCTTGTTAACAAGATTTGCTAACGCTAAGGTCCCACAGTCCAGAAGTTTCCCACCGATGCTGCAAAACATAATGGTATTTGGCTTATGGAAGAACTTTCCCAGTTTGCTTTGTTCTCCTAAATATTTTAACCCTGTTTTCCCTCTGATTTTTTTAGTGCTTGAAACCTGTGGAGCAACTTTGGTCGGGTGGAGGCAGTTCAGGCTTGAGCGAAGCACTGACAGCAAATGTCAGGCATCATTTCATGCAGGTAGTCAAACTCTGCCACAGAGACAGTCAGTTCTTGGTTTGCCCAGCAATTTGTTTTTCCCCCAGGGAAGCACTAAACTAACTCCTAGTCATCCCTAAGGGGTTTCCTTCTTTCCCTGGGATTTATTCCTGATATTTTTTTTTAATCACTTGAAAGTAAAACTGGGGCCTCTTATAGTCTCCCAACAGTCTTCTGGCCAGTAAAAACTCTGTTCCTGGAAATCTGGAGGCTGGCTGATGTTTTCGGGATGAGGAGATGACCCCACAGTTGGCAGCTTTGCCTCCAGAACATTTCCTGACATTAAAGTGCAGCTGACGTGACTTTTCTCTCAAGCACCAAGAGCAGCCTGTGCTGACAAGGGAGTGCTCCTACAGTGTGAACCAGCCTTTTTTACTGGTTTTACAGGTTTTTGGTGGCTGGGTCTGACCATCTCCCCAAAAGACCTTCATCCTTACTCCATGCACATTTGAGTGTGCATTGACATAGTGAGATCGAGGGCTGCAAAAATAAGGATCACACCGCTGACCTGCCGGCTTGTAGACTGTAATTAGTTTATGTCTGAAAAGCACAGCAACAGCGAAATGTTTCATGTGTGTCTGTTCAGAGAGACAAACAGGGAGGTAAGGAGGGTGATGATGCTAGAGGAAGAACAGGAGAAATATAAAAGGAGCAAACAAGCTGGCAAAGAGAAGGCGGCCAGAGGTGCTCAAGGACGGAGACACAAGAAGTCATGCTGATTATGGAGAAGAAGAGGCTGTGCTTCAAAACGTAAAGGGGAACAGCACAGAGAGATGTGAAAGAGCAGTAATGACAGGGAGATGGATCAGATGGGCAAGCCGTGGATTGAAGGCGAAGGCACAAAAGGGCAAGGACAGATACATACGGCTTTGCAATTAGCGGCTGTGATTTATGTTTGCTTCTTTGTCTTATCATCCTTCCCTGGCAGATGTCCTGCAAGCAGCGGCAGTCAGGGGGGTATTTGGGGAGGGGAGAGAGGGGGTTTTAAATAGTCAGGCTAAGTGTGAGGTATGGAAGGGACTTTCTAGTAGTCTGTACAACCTACCCAGGCAATTCTCATTAGAAATATATTCTAAATTAAGTAGTAGGTGACCTTTTTTTAATAATTTTAAGAGATCCCTTCTCCCTTTAGCCCAGCATTTGTGCTTCTCACAGCAGGTTTCTGCTCCCTCGGACAGAGCCTGAGCACTCAAGGCTGGTTTGGGTTTCAGCTGGTGGCTGGCAAGGGGCTGGGAGGAGGGAAGCAGGAACGAAGGTGGTGCAGAGGAAAAACTTTCTTTGTTGGGACAAATTTTCTGCACTGCTCCCTGATCCTTTCTCCTCATCCTCACCACCCCCTTTCCTCTGCACACACACACACACAAAAGTTTCTATCCCATCTATTGTGCCAAAGTTCCAAACAACACGATTGTATGGCCATCACTTGATTAGCTGGTGAGGCTGTGAGGCTAATGGAGAAGCTCGAAACCAGGGGTGGGGGGAGGCTTAGATATTTAACTTTGCTTTCTTTTCAATGAGGTTTTTCCACCTCTGCTCACACGGCAAGATTAACACCATAAGTAGGGAGCAATGGGCTAATCTTAACGCAGGGCTGGCTCCATCACCTCCGGTCCCCATCACAGAGGAGGGGGCACCCGAAAGAGGAACCGGGGCTGTGCAGGAGGAGAAGCAGGAGGCAAACGGGGTGAACTTGGGAAAGGAGGGGTGCACTCCGTCAGAAGAAGAGGTCGGGGAGGCTCGGCTGTTCGGAGGGGGCCAGCTGCAGCCACGGCAAAGGCGAGTGGTGGGGTAGGAGGGATGTGCGGGTGACCGCGAACTCCTCTGCTGGGTGTCCCTTGAGGAGTGAGTCAGGACTTGTGGGCTCACCCTTTCCTATAATAGTTGGGGCCGAGGGTGTTTACCCTGTCTGCTCGGGCAGCCCGAGCACAGGCACTCTTTGTAGTCCTCCCGCCCCTGCGGGAACCTACCCGCAGCTCCAGGCTGACGGGCTTCATGCCCAGGGCACCTCGGGACTCGTGTCCCTCTCAGGGGAATCAAGAAATAAAGCTCCTGGGATTGACTGTGTTAATAAGGACACTATAGACCCATATATAAATGTAACTGCATGAATATATTAACTTTGTTTTGCTGTTCAATAGCTCCAGGAAAGCTTATGTTTGGAGTGAGCACACCTCGTTAAATCACTCACAAACACCTAATTTGTTGGCCCGGCAGGGCTCACACCATGACAGCCTGGAAATGAGACTGTAAGTGCATTTTTTTTCTCCCTTATTCTTCTTTTGGAATTTCTTTTGCTGTTTTTCTCTTCTCCGCAGGTCCTTTGGGTGAGCGTCTGGTACCTGCTTGCCCAGCTTGGCTGCTTTTTCTTGGTATCCTGGCCTCTTCCCGGTCTTCCTTGGAGGCTGTAGCAGCTCCCCTGCCCTTAGAGGAGCTCAGGAGGAGCCTTGCTGGGGAAATGGGGATTTTGCTGCCTCTTGGGCCAAACAAGAGCACACACTCGTGGTAGTAAAGCATTAAATCTCCTCTAGCCTTATGTGTAAGAGATGCAGACCCCTGGTTTTCTATCTGGTTGGGGGAATGGACATCCCTGGGTTTCCTCTAAGGGAATCTGTGAAAAGTGATTGAGAAACACAAGTCAGGTAAAATACAGGGACCCCCATTTCCACTGGCAGCTTTTAAGGGAGTCTGTATACTCTAAAAAAGCTGGAAACAGCTGCAGGGGACAGTGTCCCCAGCTTGCTCCTGGCCAGAGCTCGTCCCTGTGCTTGGAGGTGACTTCTCCTCCCAGCTGTCTCCTGCTTCCCCCTGGAGCCAAGAGCCTGCAGCAGGCTCTTGTAAAAGATGCCTTATTAAACGTGGCTCAGTCAAGCATCTGTGAATCCCAAATGAAGAAATAAAAGGAAAAAGTGGAATTCTTTAAGAAGTGAATCCATTTTTATCCTGGAAAGCAAAGATTACTGGCCCAGCCTGGCTCAATGGGGTGCTTCACGCTCTCCGGAGAACTGGGGATTGCTCCTTCCTTGGTTGGAGCAGCTTTGACAAATTCAAAGGAGGAAAGGAAGCAGTGGGAAAGGATGGCAATGAATAAAATAAAGCCAGGGGAGAGAGAACTTCCTTATATTAATATTCACTGGCCAGTTGCAGAAAGGGGAAAAAAATGCTTGGACGTTTGTTGCACTTCCAAAACCACATAGAAGTGAAAGTGCAAAAATTGTTTAAAAAACCAACATGCGTTAAATAGTATTTACCTGCCAAAACTGAAGGGGGGGGTGGGGGAGAAGACATCAGTTGGAGGGAGAGTGGAAAATATTTTGATTGAAAAATGTCAACAAGCTCTCCTAGAAGCAACAACAAGCAGCAGTGATTGTGTTTGTACAAAACAAGCCCTTCTTCCCTACATAGAAGATTGGGTTTATTTTTCAAGTTTCAGATCAGCTACCTTTCCCACAAGAAAGCCAAATAAAACACCCCAGACATCCTGACTCCCCCCAGTGAACTGTCCAGAAAACTTTGGGTAACAGAGAGGAGAAAAGAATTAAAAAACCTCAGAAACAAAATATGACAGCAAGGTCCAGATCCTCAAAGACCTAAAAATAGCTCTGAGGACTGGGTTCCGTGTTGGCGATGATGTTTCGGTGGAGAAGCTCTTGCTGCGTATCCTGGCTCCTGGCTCAAATCCGGGCACAGAAAGGGGTTTTCTAGGTGTTTGGGTTGTTGCAGGTTTAGTGGCTCACTGATGACTTCTAGGTTTTTCTGTTCCCTAATCCTACATGAGTGTTGAAGGCTGAGAGAGACATAATCCAGGCTCCTTGAATGAATCTCGCACAGTTTTGTTCTTAGACAGAAAATGAATTAGGTTAAGCAGGGATTAGAGGAGACACGCCACATGCCTGCTTGGCCCCATGCAATCACAATTGTTTATGTGTGAGCTGGGAAAAAAATGGTTTGGGAAAAAATAATTGTAAAAAGTAATGGGTTTTCCGAAGCAAAATAAAGTAATAATAAAAAGGAACCTCAGAGGGTTGGGGAGACTTTCTCCAAATGGAAATCCCATGGCACTGAACAGCCCTGGAAGTCCGGAGCAAAATAGATCTAGGATGGAGCCAGCATCCATGGAAAGATGGAGGTACAATGGCTGTGGGTGGGTCTGAGAATATCAAGACAAAGCTTTGCTGAGCAAAGAGCTGATAGGGAAGGGATACCTTTAGACTGCAAAGATCGTGAAGATTTGGATGGTGTTTTAAAAACTGCAGTCACAACGGGTGGGTGGTGATGGCCCACAGGTCGTCCTCCTTAGCCCCAGTGTTTCTCCAGCCCCGAGAGGCCAAATCATGCCCTGCCTGCCGTGCTGCAGCCGGGCTTGCCGAGCATGGAGCGCAATGCCTGCTTTCTGGATTTTCTATTTTAAGCAGCTTCCGTCAGAGGTGAGGAGTTGAAAGTTGCCATGCCGACAGGGAAATTTCAGACCCTAAAATAGTCAAAACTTGCTCCTGCATCATGCGAGCGTGCGTATGCTTCCTGCGAGGGAGGCAGGGACCAAGATAGGAGGGTGCAGGGAGGCTGTAAGGATCCTTCCTATGCAGGGGGGAAACAACTGCCTCGAGAAAACATCTGTAGGATGCTTTCAGACTCCTTCCCTATAGGTACCTGGGTAAACTAAGCAGCAGCAGGCAACAGACAGCAGCAGCAATGAGGGGATCCTAATGATCACAGCATTAAAAAAACCTGGTTATTCCTGTTTTTACTATTATTGTCACTGCTAGAGATCTTAGCCTCCAGACCCTGATCAGGAATCCAGTCCTCAGTGTGAGACACGGAGAGCAGAGGAAAAGAAACCAGGTGGTTTAGGAGGGAATACACATTTCTCAAGGAGGTCTTGCGCTGTGCTCGTGGGGCAATAGTGGTCCATCACGATGTAAGAGGTTTGCAGCTACGTGCTGGAGGTACCCGAGGGCTGCACCAAGCACCCAGCTGGGTCCTGCTGATCATGGACCTGAAGCCTCCTGTCGTGCAGGACTGAATGGGCTTGGTTTTGCATGTTCAATCCAATTTGACCAAAGATCCCAGAATGTGGATTTGGTTTTTTTTTAAAGTTCTTTAAAACTGGGGCAGCCCCTGCAGAGATGCCCAAACCACTCAAGGCAGTGACACAGATCTGCCGGTGGTTAGGGGACGGTTTTGCCTCTTGCATGTGCTCAGGTGAGGTTACTCTCCAGCCTCGCAGAAGCACGAATGCAAACACTGTTTAGCCATCCCTGAGAGAGGAGAAAATCAATTCACTTCACATGCTCAGACCCAGCCACGCTCCCAGCCCTAATGGGTGCTGAAGCATCTCTGCAGCCACCAGAAACAAACCCCAGCAGAGTCTGCGAGGCTCCTCGCCACGGTGAGACTCAACGTGCATTTCAGCAGGGGGAAATCGCAGCTCGCCTTTCTTTTCCCATGTTCTGCCTTTTTTTTCTCTCTCCCTTGCTCCTATTGTTTTTCCCTGCTCGCCCCTCCAGCCAGTTGTTGCTCCACAATCCACGCTCACAAATGTAATTTCTTCCGATGCATGAATATTTCACAAGTGCTCCCTCCCTGGGGATGGCGCCTGCTGAGGAGGAGGCAGCCTCTGCGGGAATGGAAACGGTAGCAAATGACAATCTTAATGAAAGATCTTTTCTCCAAGGGTGTGTCTGCAGAAGAGTACACCATCTTGCAAGAGCTCCCAGCTTGTCAGAGTACACCCTGCTCTCTGGCTGCTTGAGTTGCCTTTGGCCGTGGGTGGTGGATGTGTAGAGAAATACAGCTTGGTGTTTTCCCAGGATACACCGTTTCATAGGTTTGGAGATGCATTGAGATGCTCTGGTCTGAGCTCCTCGTAAGACTGATGGAAATATCTTCCCTTCTGTAGATGTACAATGGCATGACCCAGAGAATGGCATAATGCTTTGGGGGAATTTTTTTCCACCTGATGTCCAGACAAAGGAAATTCATCATGTAATTCCCTCCATCCTGATACACGTAAGTAGCTGATAAGCAAAGTGCATATCAAATCCAAACAGCAAACTAAGCATCTTCGCCAAAGAAATGTGCACACGGGCCCATGTTTCCCCATACCTCCATATCTCCATCCCTTCCCAATCTCCTTGCCCATTTCTTCTACATCTACAGGCCACCAAGAGGAGCTGGCGCCCAACTGACATGTTTTTCCAGGCGCTCGTGACCCCCAAACCCACCCAAAGATTTTCCAGCAAGGCCTCCTCCCCGCTGGATCTCCCTCGCTGGGCAGGACCTCTCGCTTCACACCGGCTTTCTCTGCCCCATCCAGACTCAGGATGGTCGTGTGCATAAATATTTGCATCTGCCTGACCCCAGCAGTATGTATACAGCTGTGTGTATATATCCCACTGTACGTATAGAGCTGCCTTATAGATATCCTAGCTGTCTTAGATACCTGAATGATACGTCTTAGATACATCTTAGTTATTTATCTGAGTAGCAAGCGCAGCCCGTGCCTGAGCAGCGGCCGCGGTGCTGTCTTGTCTCTCCAACAGTGGGTGGCACTATGCAATCAGAATAGCTTTGCTTCCCCTTTATTCCACTATCTTCATTTTTCAGCCTGGTGGGGTTTGACCCACGCAGTTTCGGAGGGGAACTCGTACAGCAAACTGCGAGCTGCCTGGAGGATGCTTCCCTAGGAAAATCAGAAATGGCAAAGTTACTCTGAAGGCTGAGCCTAGTTTGAGTTGTGCTCTCCATCACATTTTTTTTTTTTATTTAAGGAGCAAGAAGGGTCTATTAGGAAAAATCCAGTATGGTTGCTACTTTGTTGTCCTTTTTTCTTGTAAAACACAGAGAATAATTGCTGGTCCACTTTCTCAGGATGGTGTTAATTTGTGACACCCTCTCTCCTGCAAATAGCTTTAAAATATTGAGACTCAGTGTTGGGACTCACTTTTGATAACAAGAGATGTGGAACTTGATTCACATCTGTTGCAATAATTTTTCTTTGCATTTCTCTTCTGTTCGAGATGCAAGGGAGATACTCGGGTCTGGCTTTCATCTGCCCTAGGACTTTCTCATCAGCAGGCTCTCCCTCATTAGCTCCCATTGCAAAACTTCTGCCAAATTGAACTAACCACAAGCGAACGACAGTGAGATGGTGCGGTCCATGAGTCCATGAGTGATGGCACAGTCAGGTTCATCACGAGGGGAAAGGACACAGAAATGTTTGCCCAGATTGTTAGGCTTGGCAGGAGCACTCGAGCCTGTATGAAAACGATGTTCTCAAAGAAATTAATAAAGTTTCTGTGATATTAGCAAACACTGAGCTGTATGGCAAACTGTATTTAAAATCTGAATGGTATTTTTTACCTAAGCCCCACCCTTGACAGGGAAACAGTGGGATGCTAAAGAAATAATGAGAAAACAACCACATGTTCACGATAAAAAAGCAGAATCTCCTGACATGTCAAAGGAAGACCTGTTTTCAAGGTGGCCCATACACCAGAGCAAAAGCCAGTGTGCTATGTTGGTTATATCCCAAACCAGTTTCTCAGGTGAAGGCTGGAGAATCATTTCCAAGGGATACCTTGTACCAGGAGGTGTCAGTGTCTCCTGCCTCTGCTCTGTGTGCTGGAGAGGGGTTTAAGGTAGGACCTGCTCAGAGTTTGTGGCTGGAACTCGTGCTGGTGCTAGGATCTATTCGACGGAAAGTTGCCCCTGGTTTAAGCGGATGAATGGGACCAGCTTTCAACAGCAGCATGGTCCACAGAGAAAAGCAGCAGTGTTTAAAGAGGTCAATAGGGGAATTACGACCTCTGTTTGGCTCTTCAAACAGGACAGGGGTATATCCACATCCATACAAGTCCTGGTTTCAGCCTAAATGAAAATAACCCCTAAATAGGATGCTAGGAACAAAACACTGTGCTCACACTTTACTCAGGCAGCCCAAGTAATGTGGTACCCTGCTGAAGTCAGGGTGATGGAGGGTCTGTAAAACAACAATACATCGTCTCCCTGGAGGGTATTTTATCCAAAGGTCCTCCAGTCTCTGTCACATCATGGCCAGTTCAACTCCCCTGAGGCAGATGAAGATCCAAGTGAGAAAACTGGAACACAAACATCTTCAGAGCCAAAAATGTTGTGTGACCCTGGGAGCCGCTGGTTGTGCCCGCAGCACCTCAGGCTCAGTTTAGAGGACAGGCTGTGCCCAGCCTGGCAGGCTGACTGTTGGGACACATCCATCAGCAAGGATATAAGTCATGCCAGGGAAATAAAATGCAAACAAAGCGAGTCTGCGAACTGGAAATGCTCAATGTCGTGTGATGGGGTCTGTGATGGCGCTGGCAACCAGGAGGGCTTGGGGTGGCCCTGCCTATGGTGGTGACACGGGACCAAGCTTCCTTCCACAGAACAGCATCCCCAGGACCTCAGAAAGCTATAGTTCACCTTGGAGTTTTGCAGGAGCTAATTCTTCATTCTCCTAGAAGATGTTTGGAGGAAGTTTCTGGGAGAATAACCGTGCTTCTTTTGTAGGCCAGGGCTAGAGAAAAGAAGACTTTCAGAGCACTCGGAGACTTGGTCCCTACAGGCAGGGGGAGCAGCAATGGACACCAAATCCCCCTGAAGTGCAGCAAGAGGCTGGGCAAGCACACACAGGGTTCATGCCACCTGGTGGACACTCATTGTAGACCCCAAAAGTGCACTATACCAGCAAAGGACATGACCGTGTCAGGGGGAGACCTTTTTCCGCTTCCAGAGGAGACCTCTTTGGCAATTACAAAGCACACTCCACTTTTGCAAACCAGAGCAGGCGACCAGTGTCTGCAGGTACCACTACGTCCAGCTCTAGGGACGATGGCCCCTACGACACCGGTCCATGAGTGATCCCAACCACCTTGTGCTAACAGTGTGTGTCTGTGTGTGTCTCCTTTCACAGCTGTGTGAAGGTCGCACCCCGCTCTTCTTCATTTTAAAGACTGTGGACTTTATGCCAGCACTTTAGATTCTCTAGTGTCTATTTATCAGTCTAGCTTCAGCGACCAGTGGGTTTACATTAGCTCACTCTAGCTAGGAGCTGGCCCAGCCTGTTTGCTGACGGCGATGTCATATGATTTAGTGTAGCTCCAGCAAGGTTCATCTTACAGGGATCAGGTGGGAAAACAAGGGGCTCTTGTCCCAGTGGAGATGTCTGGGTGTGAGAAAACACCAGTTTCACTGAGGCATGCTGCCTTTGTGCACCTCAACATCCGAACCGGCAAAGACCTCAACATAATGTGCTTTTGCAACCCAGAAAGCCAACTGTATCTGGACTGCATCAAAAGAAGCATGGCCAGCAGGTTGAGGGAGGTGGTTCTGCCCCTTTCCTCCGCTCTGCTGAGATCCCACCTGGAGCGCTGCGTCCAGCTCTGGGGTCCTCAGCACATGGACCTGTTGGAGCGGGTCCAGAGGAGGCCACAAAAATGATCAGAGGACTGGAACACCTCTGCTATGAGGAAAGGCTGAGAGAGCTGGGGTTGTTCAGCCTGGAGAAGAGAAGGCTGTGGGAAGACCTTATTGCAGCCTTTCAATACTTAAAGGGGGCCTACAAAAAAGACAGGGTTAGTCTTTTTAGCAAGGCCTGCTGTGACAGGACAAGGGGTAATGGTTTTAAACTAAAGGAGGGTAGATTTAGACTGGATATAAGGAAAAAAATTTTCACGATGAGGGTGGTGAAACACTGGAATGGATTGCCCAGAGAGGTGGTAGATGCCCCATCCTTGGAAACATTCAAGGCCAGGCTGGATGGGGCTCTGAGCAACCTGATCTAGTTGGAGATGTCCCTGCCAATTGCAGGGGGTTGGACTAGATGACCTTTAAAGGTCCCTTTCATCCCAAAGCATTCTATGATCTACGATTCTATGATAATATCAGCCTCCCTGCTCCCTTTTCCAGAGGTCCTGGAGTTCAGGAGTACAAAAATTGTGGGCCAGACCTTCACCCTCTCCTTCACAGCATCTGCTCTGCTCAGATGGATGGCGCTTGATAGCAGGGGAGCACCAAGTGACAACATCTGCCACTGTGGGAGTTGCTATCGGTGTGGTGTGTTTTTTCTGTTTGCTGGTCAAAAAACCAAACTCTGCCCTCGCGGTGAAATCTGTGAGTTTTTGTGGAAAATCAGACAAGGCAACCATGGTCCTGTCACCTATGCCAGAGCCTAGGGGGCCAGTTTCTCCTAAGAGGAGCCCCACCAGTCCCCCATCTTTCTTCCTCCAACAGGAGCAGAAGCTCATAGCCCAAGGGCTGTCCCCACCATTCCCTTCCCATACAGCGTATGCCCCAGTTCCTCCTCCTTTTGGTGGCAAAATTAAAATCTGCCTATGCAGCTGGGAAATGTCAAGCTTCGCCCAGACTTGTGCCTGTCCAGTGCCCACGCAGGCTGCAACGCTCAGAAAGCCCCAAGGCTGAAGCCCTTGGCTCAGACCTGTCCACCCAGCTTTGCTCTCCACCACTCCTTTTCATGTCAAGTGTGCACGTTACGGTTAATGCGGAGGATTCACAGTCCTGGCCCAAAGGACTTACCATCACCAAGATGCCCTTTATGAAATGATTTCTCCCAGGGTCGTTTAATGAAAAGCATTTTGCCATGTTTTATCTCGGTTGGATGCCTCGGTGGGACTGGCGGGAGGTTTGCTCCAGCCAGGCCAGAGTCTCGCCCATGAGCCAGAGGGTCTTGGAAGTGGCTTTGGCTTTTCTCAAATTAGGCTGCTTGTGACTCACAAACTTGTGTCTTGCTTTCAGATGAGAGAGAAAGATAGAGGAAAGATGGGTAAATGAGTAGACTGGTGCAGGTTTCATCCCTGCAAATTGCTTTAGCTAAATCAGAGATGTTGCTAGTGGGCTTTTGGAATGCAATTCCTGCTGCTCCTCAGTTAACCCTTCCCTGGGAGCAGAAAATGAGGGGATTTAATTTCCTCGCCAGGACTAAAGCACAGCGTTAGGAAGGTGAAACAACCCTTCCTGCTTGTGTGCCACGGGGGTCTGACAAGCAGCATGACCATGTGCGACGTGTACAGACCTCCATCACAGCTCTCCACGTGGCTGGGGGACTCTGGGTCTGTCCAGAAACCCTTCACCAAAACCTGTAGCATTTTCCACCAACCTTCCCATCTGCCTGAGATCTGGAGGAAGAAACTCTACGTGCAGTAACCAGCTGCAGGGAGGGCTAAGGAAGGAGCCAGCAATAAGAAGTTGGGTAAAACTGTCCCGTGTCCCCGTCGTGCTGGATATTGGCTTCACAAATGGTGGGCTATAAGCTCCCAGGAAATTATTTTTAAATACGCACAAGGCTAAAGAGGAATTTCTGCATTTCTGCTGGCTAAAAGAGAGCCAAGAGTACAGTTACACACCTGGTTGCAACAGTTTAATTATTAGAAACTTGAATTTCACCAAATGTATTTAGAAATAAAAGCCAGTGAGGCTTCTGATATGACAAGAGAAGCTCCTAAGATACTTGTGGGTTTTTCACTTTTGGAATTGGTTTATCTGGTGTTAATGAAAATCTAGGCATATATTTAGGAGTTCTCCCACTGCCAGTCAGAATTGCTTTCCATGGAGCCCAGGTCCTGGGGAAGGGCTTGGGGTCCTGAATGCAGTATTTCCCTGTTCCAGAGGCGGAGCTGTGTACCCTAAGTGTGTGCGTGTGCCCTCACACGAACTAACACAACCCTTCTTATTTATCCGGTTCAGCCTCTTGTGAAATACTTGTACCAGATTCTGTGTATTTTCAGCCCAATTGCTCTGAATGTAATTACTCAATCTTGTTAAAACTGTTTAAATGCGATTAGCCAATGCAATTATCCAATAATAGAGCTGGTCCAGAAATTAGAAGCAGCAGAAAGAAAAAGAGGGGAGGGAAAAAAGAAAATGGAGGCATCTGCAACAGATTTTTTTTTATTACTTTTCCTATTTAACAGTATGGAGGGAACAACCCTCTGAGGCTAGAAAAAGATTGGTTTTGAAGTGGAAAAAAAAAAATCCTGCCTTATCATCAGAATTCATTCCTTGAAAACAGTTTTCTGTCTGAAAATGCTGACCCAGAGAAGATTTTTTGCTGTCTTCCCTGCAGTCCTCTTTAGTCGCCCGGAGGCACATGAGAGATGGTGTCACCTTGTTCCACATGAGCAGGATCAACAGTGGTCAATGTCCCGCAAAGAAAAATGCATCCGGAACCTGCTGGAGCTGGTGGGCGATGCTCTCCTGTGAAAGACGCTAAGCCCTGGTGATCTCCTTGTGTTCCTGGGGGAATCATTTGGGGATGAAGTGGGAACCTTGCTCCAGGTCTGCAGGCACATTCTGTGCCTGCGCACAGCAGGCGCAGATGCGCAGCAGCATCTCAAAGGCTTGCATACTTCTTTGCCCAAAATAGTCCTTCTGAGAACATCCAGTGGTCACTGCCTCAGTCTTCACTGACAGACCCTGAGGTCGAGGGCTGTTGAGAAACTCAGTCCCTTCCTTTGCATTCGGTACTTCGCCATTTTCTGCACCATGTGAACAGGCACATTAAACCTTCAGATGCCAAATCAACACAACTCCCCCAGCTCAGTAATGGAGGTTATAAGCCAGCTGAACAAGTCAAGGCTTACTTCTATGCATTCACTTTTCATTCTTCATTTGACTAATTAAGCGAGAAACCTGGGTCATAAATTAATACAATTAAAACAAATGAAGCAGTGTAGCGTACACCCTTAACTGTGCAGATCATAGGTCACTCCATCTGTACTTGTTTGCTTAGCCCACTCTGGACAAAGTCCTAGCAGATTTTGAGCATTTAATTGTCGACTCTTCATTTTTTACGGTTCACTGCTTGCAAGCCCACAGATTGTGCAGACATTGAGAGACAAAGGGCCAAATCCTGCCCCATCCTGCCCCACTGGGAACTAACTGAACCAACAAGATGGGCGAGCGTGCCACCGAGGGTGGGACATGGCTGTGCCCGGCCGCTCGCGCTGCACTTTGGATTGAACAGAAGTAGGAATCAGTGGTGTTTTATCGTGGAGGAATTTCCTACCTTGCAAGACCCATAGTACTGACCTCCTGTCCCCATCAGCTTCATGTTTTCAGCTCAGGCTGGATCTCGCAATTTGCCCTGAACTCTCTCTGGCTGTTTCCAGATGGGGGCAAGGGGTGGCCAGTCTTCAGTCACGGGGCTTGTGGCCGTAGCTCATCCTTGTGCAGGTCCTGGGGTACCCTGGCTGCTTCCCTTTCTTTCTGCTCAGCACCAGATCATTAGGGGACCAAGTACCACCCAGCCACGACTTGCGTAAATGTGCTGCAGCACTGGAGGTATCTGCACTCTCCCTGGCAGCATACATGGTCCCCTGGAGGAGAATTGATAAGAACCCAATCATTTAATTTTGGGGAGGGAAACCAGGGAGATCAAAGCTATCTGCACTCCTGTCTCAGCCGCATGTCTTCTGCCCATGCTGGGGTGAAAATGCCATGAGGCTTTTGCAGGCAGATCTCCGACCCCTTCGTTAGCTGGCCCCAGCTGAACATCTCCTTCCCTGCCTCGTTAGGAGCTGTGGCCCCTGCAGAGGTAAGTCAGGATTCGGGATGAATGCAGGGAAGGGCAAACTCCAAACACCAGTATTTTTCTGTGCCCCTAGGGCATAGGTGAGACAGTGCTTCTGCTGGCTTGAAGTGGATATTGTTACTGGAATTTGGGATTCCTTTTGGATTAAGCATCATGCAGCGCTCACAGGCTCCACTTAGCCGACATGTCTGAGCTCTGCCTGAAAATCTGATTTCCCTGTCATTACCTCTAAAGCTGTGTTTGCCTCTCCTTCTTTCTTTTTTTATTCTTTTCATCCCGGCCGGTTGTAACATGCACATCCCTGTTATGTTCTTCAGATGTACTGCTCTGTTTTTACTTGAACTAAATAATTCTCTGTGCTCTTTTCTCCCCCTTTCCCAGTATTGGCCCTTTCCCCAAATTCCTGGTGCAGGCAGTTTGTTTTCTATGGTTTTGCTTCAGCTGAGCTTGGTTATTGAATGTGCTTTCTTCTTTCCAGAGACTCCTGGTCCAGCCCCTGGGCTGTTTTTCCAATACATTAAGTGTTTCCATGTCTTTTCTCCACTCCGAGAAGATTTAGTTTTATCCTTTAAAAAAAGTAGCAGTAATCTTTTACATCTCTACTTCTGGCCCATACACAAGATGTATTTAATGATGCTATGTGTGGGTATGTATATGTCTACCTGTTGAATCCCTCACATCTTGAACCAATTGGCCAAATTTAATGTAGGTAACAGAGTTAGGGGGCTCAAAGGCTTCAGGTTCTGAAAAGTCTCATGAATACGTGTGAATGAGCAGACAAGGAAGATGCTCTGTGTTCCCTAACCAAAAGGCAGAACAGATATTGTGGTTTGGGGAGGAAAAGCTCAAAAATATGACCCAAGGGCTCCAGATCCAAAGGCAAATGAAGAACATGCACTTATTTTTCTTTTAAACCCCATGCTTTTTAAACCATAAAGTCTCATGATTTTGAAGGGACCAGACTTATGACTTTTAAACCCTTGGGTATGAAAGCAGTGATGTTGGAGTCTCCTTGCAGCCAAGTGTAGTCAACAGACCATCGCAACGCCACGAGGGTACTGCCTCACCTCCTCCTTCGTGCTGGTTCCTTGCCAAGCCATTCCTAGAGGCAGGAAAGCAACGCTCCTAGCCTGGAGCTATGCTGTTGCCTCCGAATATGTACAGGTCCAGGGAGGGGACAGCATGGGACAAAGCAGATCAAAGAGCCGGACGTACTGGGTAACCGTGGGCAAGCCGCTTTACCTCTGCTTCTCTTCTCACCCTGCAGAAACCCTTGATGGTAGGACTTTTCCCTGCCGTGTCTGTGTGGCACCAACCACTACAGGGCTCCCACCAGGTTGTGCCCTGCAGGGAGGGACTGCATCGGGTCCTAAAAAGTAACAGTTATGGGCACAGCAATCTCATTCAAGAGCCACAGGATCAGCATCACCGTAGAGAGGAAAGGGGATAGCCTGGCTTGTAGGAGGCATTTCTTGGGGGCTTTGTTCCTTGGCTGGGTGCCTCTTGGCTAGGGTTTGTCTCACAGGCACTCTTCCCAAACAGCTCCAAGGAGATAAAAAGCTGAGGTGGGGAAAAGGAAAGAAATGGAAGAGTAGGAGGGAAAGGAAGACAGACATTGGGAGACAGAAAGCAGGAGACAGCTCTCTTGTCTGTCAGAACAGTTAGCTGCTGACTCGGTGCTAAATATTCCTGTTTGAAGACCTAAAAGCTTCCCTATCCCCAGCCTCCTGCGTGCACAGACCCCGCACAAGCAGCCAGCGTGGAGAAGGTCGGCATTGCTCGCCGCTGAGGAGCACAGCTGAAAACATCCACATTTGCTTCCTTTAAGAGTTCAAGTCACTCCCCGTAAGGTCCGGTAATTCAAGGAGAGCTTCTCCAGGGTGCGCATTTGCCTTCCTTCCCAACCGTATTTTGCCACGATATGGGTGTTTTACCTACAGTTCCCACACGAAGAAACCCCCTTAGCTGTAACCCAGCTTCTCCCTCCCTGCAGACAGCTATTTACAGGATTTCAATGGGTAGGTCTGAAACGACTCCATGTCCAGAATCACCACTGCCAAAGGAAGGAGATGGGGGTCTTTGCAAAGGGCTTTCATAATCTTCCTGTTGCTCTGGCTGGCAGCTTTCGGCATGTGTCCCACATTCTTCAGTAGCCCTTTCCTTAGCAATGAATAGGCTTTTAGCGCGCTCGCATAATGGTTTCTTTTCCTGTGGCACTCAGAAAAAGCTTTCAGCCTGCTCCAGCTGCCGCCTCTGCTGCTTCTCCTTATCCACCAGAAAGATGCGGTGGCTCTGCTCAGCATATCCTCTGCTGCTAATAGGCCACTCTTTCACCTCTGAAAAGAGGTGGCGTATGAGCAAGGGGTGGAGGATGGCTTCGCCTCTGTTTATTTTTCTTCAAGCTCCTTTGCAAGCTGGGGGTTACAAGGCTGAGGTAGGACCTCTTCACCCCCTCCAAGAAGCACACGTGCCCTGCAGGTCTGCGGCCCCGCTGCAGAATCAGGGGGCTTCAGCCTGGGGCTGCTGCCCCACTCCGTGGCTGCACCGTGCCAGAGCCTGAACTTGCACTCCCCGATGCAGGAGGTCTTGGCTCTAATTTAAGGCAGGTGGAAAGTGCATTCTCCTCCTGCCTTGTTTTCCTCATCTTAATTCCCAGCAGGGCTGTTACTCCAAAACCTGCAGTGACAGGACTCTTTCTTACACAGGCACAGTAGTGTGTAATCTACTCTGCACGGGTATGTTGTTGTTTGGGTTTTTTCTCCTGGATTTGATAATGATGTTACTTAATTAGGGAGCCAAAATTGCGTTAGTTCAGGCTAATAAAAGGGTCTTTGGAGCTCCCAGAAGTTATCTCAGATACCTACATTAGCAGGTACCCTAGGCAGGTTTGAAAATTGTACAATAGATAACATAAGCTCAGATTCTCAAATCTGATCAATGAGAATTACAACCCCCAGAAAAACATTAGGTACCTGTGTACTTTTCTAGGCCTGGCTAAGAAACGCATCTGAAACTGTGGACTTCAGCAGCAAAAAGCTCATTTTCCGCGATGCAGACATGATGGGATGAAAGGGAGAGAGTGGCAATGCAACACGCTGCTGTGACTTCTCAAGAATTTGAGGTTATTTTCATACTAACCTGCAGTCTCATTACATGAGTTTCTGTGTTCCCCCTTTCTCTTAACTTTGTTTTTTTATTTCGCTGCCCTGGAAAGCATTGAGTATGTGTTTACCATTTTCCTTATGCATATGTGACTCCACCACATTTCTACACATTTGTATGTATCTTTTCAGGATTAAAGAGAAAATCTACATCCCCTCTTTCTCCACTATTAGGACAACTACTTTGTGATTCACACGGAGAGTTGGGACAACAGTAGACACAAGGTAAGTTTTGGCCTGCTTCCTAAAAAATTGTACGTTGGCACATGCACTGGGAGACGTGTCTCTATGTGGCTCCATCCATCCATCCCTTATTAATAGCTCTTGATTCCAGCATGCAATTTTACCGAAATTTCACCGAAGGGTAGAGGTCTCACAGGAAGTGTATTTCAGTGAGTTTTGTAAAAATAGGCACGTTGTCTGAAGAGAAACCTCCACTGAGGATCTGTCTGAGATTGCCTCTGAGCAGAAATCCAAGGATTCGCAGCCTCAGAGACCTACAGCCTCACTAGATGGATTGCTCTTAGGCATCTCCTGGGCCTGAATGCCAAATTCCCTTCATCACAAAGGAGGGAACTGCACTCGGTGGCAGCCTCGGAGGACAAAGAATCTGTAACCTTTTCCTAAATCTGTATTTCACGAGTAGAGCAAACACAGCAAGTTTTTAGTGGTTTGATACTTTACACAGGTGGTTAATACACCCACTTGGTGAATCAACCAAGTCAGAACACATTGCTGGCCAGATGCCATCTTCTGCAGTAGGTCAGATGCACTCCTGGTAACTACCTGCCCCTCACTGCCCTAAAAGAGATTTATACGGTCCTGGGGTCCTGGCATAAATGGCCAAGTACTTATTTTCTTCAACAGTCTCCACTTCTTATACCAATCAAGTATAAACTTAATTTTTCAGGGAGAAGGGGAGGGCTCTCTGCTGAGCACTGACATTAACATTATTTCAGATACCCCTGATGAAGAAGTACGGCTGTTAGAGTAACTCCACATCTGACAATCTCAGGCAAAGTGGTGCGGTGCTAAAATAGTAGTCTGATAAATGGAAGTACCTGCTTTCTCCTCGGCGCTTTTACTCCTGTTACAGCATTACAGCAACATGCACACACAGAGACACAGCAATTGCTCTTTGCTCCAGGCTGGTTACTTTTCTGCTTAATCCATGCACAGCCGTCAGGGGCCTTGTAACTACTGGCCATGCTTGAATCTGTGGCCACAGACCTTGGCAGCAGTGCATGTAGCAGTGTTACTGCTGAAGCGCAGCATTGAGTAGGGAAACAACTTTTCTGGTCGTAATGGGCTGCCTTCGTTAGCTCCTGCCTGCTGACTCTGCTGCCTTGTCTGTAGCTGGCAGGGGAGACAGGAGTTTCTACCTACCATGAAGCCGTGCCACGCTTTTGTGCTCTGGTCTCAAGGGGTACAGAAGAACCAGGAAAGGTGCAAAGGGTGAAAAAAGCATGCAGTGAGGTCTGTACAGGACTAACGACATCTCTGGAAAAGAGATGACGGGGTTCAAAAAAACAGCAGACAAATTTGCTGCAGGAAAAACGTATGGAAGACTTTTAAATCCAAAGAACTGCACCTGGAAACATCTGAGCTGCAGATTGTTGGGTACTTGGAAAGTATTCTCAGAAAATGACACATGTTCTTGCTTTGCTTATTCTTATGTTCTTCCTTCCCAGTATGACTGTTCTTACGATATTTTGCTGCTGTTTTTTTCATGGCCCCGAGGATCTCTAAAGCTGCAGTTACTTCTCAGAGACCTGTTCGGTCCACACGTTTGCACCCACAGCCCCACTGTCACACTCCTGCAGCAAGCTGGGGGCATGGGAAGACATCCTCGCAGGCCAGTGGGCAAAGGGCAGCTGCACAGTCCCCTACATTCCCTGGCAGCAGATTTACCACTCCTGTTCGCTGTCATCCCAGTTTACTGTCACCCATAATCAGGGATACAGTATTTATTGTCATACTGTAATCAGGGATAAAATGTGTAAGGATGGAGATTCCCCATGCTGCTTCTAGCCACTGAATCACAACCAACATTCAGAAATTGCTCATGCTTTTTCCTCTCCCTAACGTAGCTTTTTATAGCATATTCCATACAGCTGATGTAAATCAAGGCATGCCCTGCTTGTGTATTAATCCTTGAACACCAGGCAAATCCTCAGCTGTCCAACTTACGCGCCTCCTGCCACCAGCGAGGCGCTTTATCAACCCACAACCATGGGAGAAATCAGCAGGCACTTCTACTTGGAGCACTCCCAAGTTCTTCATTCAAGCACGTTTCTCACAGTTGAAACCCTCCGATCGTTTCCCTTGCTTCTTCGGTAGCAAATCTTCACCGTGAGAGGAGATCACACAGCTTGTTTTCAGATCAGCCCAGCTTGTTTTGGAAAGCCTGACCCTGCATTTCCCCCGCCAGCTAGAGGCAATGTCCCCCACTAGGACAGGATGTCACACGTCCAAGATCTTGAACATCTGTGCTCGTTCCTGCCCTTTTTTCCTGCTTTTCCCCACTTTACCCTCAAAGAAAAATCTCAGGGAGACCCTGAAAAGGAGAAATGCCATTATTCTTGGGAGGCGAGTCAGGGCCCTTCTTTTCCAGCATGTGTCAATTTGTTTTTCTTCATGTTTGTACATTATTATGGTTTTGAAAAAGGGGATGACACACCCAGTTTTAAATTCACTCCTGTCTCAATTCAACTTTGTTTCCAGAGTAATTCAAAGGATCCTTAGAGTAAACAAAGTGCATGTGGGGGTATTATTCTATATTTTTCATTTTCTTCCTGGTAAAATTGCATGTGCCTTTGGAGGATAAAGTTAAATATTTACCCCAGGTCAGCCATCCCTGTCTGCAGAGTTTATATTTTGTTGGAGTTTGGGCAAGCAAGTGGTATTTGCAAATCTCCTTGCCTGCCTCTGCTATTAGAAAATGCATTCACAAAGGCTTTTTTTTTTCACCCTCAGAACATTTTCAATCAGGCATGAGAATTTGCCTAGCTTGGAGAGATGGTGAATCTACGTGTGACACTGTGGTAGGACTGTGTTTGGGACTGGGTCATTTCGGTTGCTAGGCAGGAACCTACGTGCAGCAGGACCTGAGGAATTGTCTTGGGATCTGGCATCACTGAGGGCCAGGGGGTTTTCTTTCCGTGGTTTCGGATATCTTGAAATCAGACTCATTCCGATAAATCCAAGTGGCTGCGTGTGGGTGGCTGGTCCTGCATCCAGCTTGCAGTGGGGTGAGCAGGTCGGTGGCACCAGGAAGAGCAGAGGAGCACCCTTCATGTTCCTCCCAGAGGCAGGCGGAGAGCATTTCTGTGATGGGGCTGGAGTCTGTCCAAATTGTTTAGCATCCCAGGCCCAGCAAAGTCTTCTTGCCAAGCTAAAGTCTGCATACCAGGGAAGTGCTCTAGGCCTTCCTGCCTCAGCCAGCGTGCTGTGGCTTTTCTGAGGGCTTCATTTTGCCTGGCGGAAAACAAGATCTCTCCCACATGCTTTTCATGTATTCTCCTCAGAAAAAGGCCACTCTGTAACACAGCCCCTTGGGACGCTGTAGGCTGCCCAGAACATCTCCGTTGGGATGTCTGGGAGCACCTTTATTCAAGCTTCTCTTGAAAAACACAAACATAAAACCCAACCCCTTCCTGCCCTCTTCCCTTTCATCTTGCTCCCTCCTCCCGCCACCATGACTTTTAGGCATCGCTCTTCAAACTACTTCAAATCAAAGCAGTCACAGGAGATGGGCTAATTGATGATATCTTTCTAAGCCTACAGAGGTTTCTGTTAGGTCTCCCAAAAACAGAGGGTAAACAGCAGCCAGACCCAAAGAAGCTCCTGAAACTTGCAGACAACCTTGCCGGTCTTAGGAAGAGGGAGACAGCGGCAGGAAGACAGAGGGAAGCAGAGGTGGCACGATGAGCGTTCACTGTACTTCTACTGCACACAGCTGGTATGCAGTTTTGTAGGAAACGTGGCCCGAGGGCTACTCAAACCTGTGCCAAGAGGGCATGTATTAGGTGTGAGACTCAAGGAGCTGCAAACAGCTCTTTGAAAGCCTTCCTCTCCTTCCCTAGCAAAGAAACTCAAGTCTGATTTCTTTCAGACTTTGTGTTGACCTTCCTCAGGTGTGGAAAACCTTCTCCTCTGTTTCTGATGGGCTTTTCCACCCTCTGAAACCAATGCCATTGGAGCACTTTTGTGCCAGCACTGAATATGTGTTGATGTGACCCTAAGAGTGATGGAGAAAACACCCGCCAGATGGGTTTATTATCATCATAGATGATCAAAAGCTAAGGGTGTAGCAGTTGCTACTTTATTTCATGGGTTTTGCTCTTTCAGAAGTATTTGTTACATATAGTCTATTATGCTTGTGCTTTGTGGTAGTACATAATAATACCTAGTACATGCAGTAGGACAGATGATAGATACTATGTAGTAATGCAGAGTGGATTCCACTTTTTTCCTTCCCAAAAAACAAAAATTACAAGGCAGAAGCTGTCTTTAAGACCTTCATTTCTGGCTGAGATGAGCAGCGCTGTGCAGTTAACAGTCAAATCTGACTTTCTCCAGAGATCACAGCTGTTGCTACCCAGAGAATTGCTTTTATTACAGAGGCCACCATGAAGTTCAGAGCTAGCTCCAGATGTGGATGTCCTCAGGGCCGGGGTGCATTTTTATTTTGGAGGTCAGGGCAGAAGAAAAGTAGGATGCAGTTCAGATGCCAGGTTAAATCTCCTCTGAGGACCAAATAAACATCTTGAGTTTGTAATGTTGGGTGAGTATAACATATACAGAAGTCAGAGAGAGAGGAAAATAATTATTTTCTATTATATTGTGGTACAGTCCGGTTTTGATGAGAGCTGCATTGTAAGTCAGGGGCTCATCTGCCTCAGACACATCTTTTAAAAGGGGGTGACTTTCCCTATCTCTATTGACTATGGAAAAAGCAAGAATTAGACATTAAATTTCTAGGTGGCAACAGCTAGGTTACATAGATTCCATTTTAAGTGTCCATCCCACTGATTTGCAGCAAGATTGTGGTAAAGGTTAACAGTGGAAATGGATGAGCAGTAGGAAAAAGGAATTGTAAGCCTTTCCTCAGAGAGGTCTCGATATCAACTTCCCTCAACAAAGCAGGACCTTTTCTGAGGGAAACAGCTCAAAATAAGTCCTGTACTCTGCTTGCTTGGTGCTGAAACATAGAGTGGAAGGACCTGATTCCTTTACAGCCATCAAGATTTTTTCATTTCCTTCACTGAGGCTGGGATTTCAAACACCCACCATCAAAAAATGATATCAAGCAGAGTTTGACTGGAAATCAGCAGGACCTCTTCCTTCCTGGGCCAGTGTTGAAAACTGTTGGCTGCCTCCTCACCAAAAGCAAAAGGATTTATTTTTATTTAAAAGGAACTGGATTTTTTTCTTTTTTTTTTTGTTTATTTGTTGTTGCCTGTTTATGATCCCTCTGCTGATTTCTGGAGGAAGCACTCTAGCCCTGTGCAGGTAGAAGCCATCTAAGACAAAAAATTCTTCAGGTTGTGATAGGGAACATCAAAAACCCTAATTTCGGAGCACCAGCAGGGCGGACATTGGAAACATGCAGACTCACTCACTGGAAAGCTCCCAAGACCTACAAGCGCTGAAATGAAAACATGACACAATGGATCAGTCAATGGTTACTACTGAATAAGTCAGCGGGCTTCGGAGTTAATCACTGCAGCCATCCATGAACTCTCACAGGGTGTGGAAAAACAGTTAGCTTTGCGTAGAACATCTTTGGGATGATGTCCATTTATACGGTGGGAGGTTCACGTGCTCTATTGTCTTCTTCTTGGCAAAAGTCTTGTCATCTGAAGATAAGAGAAGAAGGATAACTGGATCAGTGTTTAAATCAGAAAATCAAGAGGCAAAAAAAGGGAGGGGAAATTGGGAATCCGAATCGTCATGGTGTCATTGACTAGGAAGCTTGACACAAGCATACCGACGTCAAGGTGTTCTTCACCTTAGCACGGGTTAAAAAACATGCAGTGGGATCTACAGTTTTGGAGGTGTGTGTTCCTGTGGGTCACCTGGCTGTTCTCGTGTCACTGCTCTGAGCAAAATCAAACCCACAAGGACATGGAGAGATCCTCCAGGAGAGAAGGACCCTACTATTGATCCGTAGGGTAGAAAAGACTCTCTTTTAACTCTTGCGCTGGTGTCCTACATGTGCTGCTAGGGATGAGTTTTCCGATTTAATATGTTCTTGTTCACACTTCCCTGAATTTCTCCCCTTGCCTTTCAGTCTGCATATGGGAACAGCATTTCTGTTCATCGTTTGGTTTTAGAATCTTTTCTCAACTGAAACGGAGAATAAAGACTTTTATATTTTTGTATTTATTTTATAATTTTCTGTTGTCTTTTCTTTTCCCCTTTTCTCTTCCTCTTTTCACGGGTAAATGGAAAGAAAAAAGAGTGAGACTGGGAGAGAACGGCAGGGAGAAATGCAAGGGAAAAAAAGAAGCATGTCACTTTAATGAGGAATGCTCTCAAAATATTAATTAAAAATCCATTTTAGAAATGCTTCTGATGGGGAAAGAAACAATTCTTTTGGAGGGTTAATTGTTTATTATTCACAAACTATTAAAAAAAATTCAAAATCAATTTTAAAAGACCCGCATAGCTTTTTGTTCCTTTTGATGTTGGTGGAATTGAATGTCTTTGAAAGTGTTTGCAGATACTTGCTTTCCTGTTTAGTTTAGTCTCTGTTTCCCCTCTCTGCTTATCCTAATTTGGTGGAACATTCATTCCCAGACTTCCACAAACCAAGTGTTCCTCAAAGGGAAAGTTATCAGGAAAAAAAAAATAAAATCAATAAGAATATGCCTGGTACATTGAGTCAAATTTCAGTGCAAGAGCAAGCTGCAAGTCAAGACTTTGCATCGAACTCTGAGGTGGGTGGTGGTGGACGCAGTTGCTCATCGGTGGTGTCGTTACCCATTTAGACGGAGGCAATTCCCAGGAGCTCCAGCCATGGTGTAGGGATCTTCAGGTGTATCCACGAGGCTGGAAAGCAGAAAAGAGTCTTATTAAATCGGGATTATTGCCCCATCACGCCCTGTCAATCTCTTTAATTAGTACGGTCTACTCGAAAAGCAAATGTGTGGCTGGTTGTTTTCACAGTGCGTTTTCTGCTAGGCTGTGCCTAAAATTAAAACATTGGCTGAAGCTTGTGCAACTGGCTCCGTGAGCAAACACGACAGTACTGTACCTCTGAGGCCCTCGTGGATTTGAAAGCCCCAGGTGTCCTTTATCAGCTTCTTGTACCATCAGAGACATTGTCTGCTCCTCGGGCAGCCTGCTCATGTGATCAGATGTGGATTTCAGCCCAGTTCACTCAAGGAAGCATGCACGGAGCCTGCGTGTCCATGCCACCCTGCCACCGATAAGCCCGTGGACCTGCTGGACAGCTTTGAGTGTGGGGATGGGGGGCACAGCCACAACCTGTCCTGGTGCAGAGGATGGCTCCTGCCTCTCCGAGAGGTTCCTGGAGAGGAGGGGGACATTGAGGGGTCGTGTGTGAACCATGGGGACACGGAGGGAACATGTACAAGCCATGGGGACACTGAGGGAACATGTACAAGCCACGGGGACACTGAGTGGGACACTGAAGAGACAAGTGTGAGCTGTGGGGACACTGACGGGGATGTGTGTGAACCACGGGGACACTGAGGGGGACACTGCAGGGATGTGTATGAACCATGGGGACACTGAGGGGACCTGTGTGATCCGTGGGGAGACTGAGGAAGACACTGGGGGGATGTGTGTGAGCCACAGGGACACTGAGGAGACATGTATGAGCCACGGGGACACTGAGTGGGACACTGAAGAGACATGTGTGAGCTGTGGGGACACTGATGGGGATGTGTGTGAACCATGGGGAGACCGAGGGGACCTGTGTGATCCGTGGGGAGACTGAGGGGGGCACTGGGGGGTCGCGTGTGAGCCACAGGGACACTGAGGTGACACTGAGGAGACCTCTGAGGGGACACGTGTGAGCTCTGGGACACTGAGGGGGACACCGAGGGGGGGGGTGTGAACCATGAGGACACGGCGGGGCCGTGGGCACGCCGAGGGCCCGCGGGTGGGGCGCGGGGGCTCCGCAGGGGCGCGGAGGGGACGTGCGGGCCCCGCGGGCGGCGATGGCGCTGGCGGGCCCCGAGCCGGCGGGCGGGAAGGCACCGGGCGCGAAAGGGAGGGGGGGAGGAGGCGGGGCGCGGTCACCTCCCCCGCGGGCGGGGCCTGGCGGTGGGGCCGGGCCTCTCGGCGGGGCCGGCGGCCCAGCGGCGGGCGGCGGCGGCACACGGGGTGCCGCGCAGACAGCCGGCGAGCGGGGAGGGCGCCGCCGCCGCCGCCGCGCCGGTCAGCATGGAGGCGGCGGATGAGGCGGGCAGCGGCCGCAACGGCCACGCGGAGGGCCCGGCGGCGGGCCCGGCGGCGGCGGCGGAGCAGCAGCAGCGGGGCGGCGGGGCTCGGCTGCGGGGCTGCCGGGGCTTTCTGCGGCGCAACGCGCTGGTGCTGCTGACGGTGTCGGGGGTGGTGGCCGGCGTGGCGCTGGGAGCCGCCGTGCGCGGCGCGGCGCTGAGCCCGGCGCAGGTGGCCTACCTGGCCTTCCCGGGGGAGCTGCTGCTGCGGATGCTGCGGATGGTGATCCTGCCGCTGGTGGTCTGCAGCCTGGTGTCGGGAGCCGCCAGCCTGGACACCCGCTCGCTCGGCCGCCTGGGAGGCATCGCCGTCGCCTATTTCCTAGGCACCACGCTGCTGGCCTCCGGCCTCGCCGTCGCCCTCGGCTTCATCGTCCGCCCCGGCGCCGGCGCCTCCGCCCTCAACGCCCCCCAGCTGGGGCTGCCCAGCGCCGTGCCCACCAGCAAGGAGACGGTGGACTCCTTCCTCGACCTCGTCAGGTGAGGCCGCCCCGCTCCCCCCACCTCCTCCCCGCTTCCCGCCCTCCCCGCCGCCGCCGGAGGATGATGACAGACCCGGCGATGTTGCACGCTGCAGCCGGGGACACCCCCCCTTCCCCCTCCTCTTCCTCCTCCTCCTCCTCCTTCTCCTCCTCCTCCTGGCTTCTCCAGAGGCACCGCTTTCTGCCCAGGTACCCGCAGCCCGGTCAGGTATAGGGCTGTGTGGTGCTCTGCCTCTCCCCCCCTTTATTTTTAATTTTAGGCTCGCTGGCTGTGAGGATGAGTCGAGTCTTGCTCGGAGCTCTGGGTGCCTGGGCCCGTTTTTGGTCCCAGCCGGAGGGAGAGCGGCTCCTGGGTGCTGGCTGCAGGGCAGGCATGGCCTTGCCTGGCACCTTGCCCTGCCCGGCTGCCTGTCGTTGCCCGTCTCCTGCAGGCAGGGCAGGGCAGGGCAGCTCTCCCCATCCCTCACACGCACCTTTTTCTTTTATTCCCCCACCCTTTACTCCGTCTCCTCACACAAATGCCAACCTGCCTCTTAGAGTGCCCTCCCGCAGGTGCGGGCATGGAAATGCAACCCCGTGTTTCCATCGAGGACATACCCTAAACACAGTCTGTCATGAGGACAGCCTGTATGTTTGTGATCTTCCCATCCCGCCTCTGCACCTTGCAAAGACAAGACTCACGTACCCCAAAACTACCTGGAAGCAAGGCTTCCGCTTCTAACCAGATCATAGGCTTTTTGTTTTATCCTTATTCCTCCTTGCAAAGTTGCAGACTTCACCTTTTTTTTTTCTTAGAGCCCGTGTCTTGTTGAGATCTGTCCAGCTCTTTAAGTAAGAGAGGAATACTTAAACAAACGAGGCAAACCTCCAGCCAGCTTTTTGAGTATCGGACTTCCAACTGCAGTCCCTTGTGCTTTGATGAATCTTGGTGCAGAACTCCAGATGTGAACAGCTGATGTGTTTTGTTATCCCAGGTCTGGCTTTGCCACTTTTTCACACCTGAGTAGCGTTGGGCAGTCATAGAAAAGTGTATTACAGGTGCCTGAGAAAAGCGGTGGAATAAAGGAAAATTGGGGAGCGACAGCTGGGTCTCTGCCGGTGAGCGTAGCTGAGGGAGTGATGGGAAGTGATAGCGCATCAATAGGTAGCGTGGAGGTTTGCTGAAACTTTGGAAGATGAATGGCTTTGGAGGTGGTAGATGTTGCTACCAAGATGC
This sequence comes from Nipponia nippon, assembly GCF_047370975.1. NCBI lineage: Eukaryota > Metazoa > Chordata > Aves > Pelecaniformes > Threskiornithidae > Nipponia > Nipponia nippon. The sequence goes on along the minus strand of NW_028262358.1, from coordinate 10,968,097 downwards.
AAACAGAAGAGCAAGGGAGGTGACCTGCATACCAGCAAAGTGGCTGGAGAGTTGTGCTTAGCGGATATCTTGGTAATGGCAAAGCTGAGTAGGGGATTTTTATTTAGATCATTTGCTTTGCTTTTACGAGTTCAGTTTTTCAGCTGAGAGACGTTTTCGCTGTGTCTGGGTAAATGGATGTGGCAACTAAAAAAAAAAAAAAATACAACGCCCAAAACTGTATTTAGAAATCCACGTTAATGTCTTTTTCTCCCCCAGAGAGAAGTATTTTCCCTTTGGACAGAAAGTAAGTCTGGTTTGTCTCACTGGCAACCGTGTACTTCGTGTCCTCAGCCTACCTCTCTTAAGGATCAACAATTAAGGACGTCTCTTAAGGACCAGCAATTCCTGACAGAGCACATTAAGAAGTAATAACAGGGCAGTAGGAGTAGGTGTGCTGGCTGTGAAGGTGACCTAGAGTTGAATGGAAGTGTAGGCAGGTGAAGGAAAATTACAAAAAAAGGAGTCAGCACAACCGGGAGAGTTGGGAAGACGACTGTAGCGGTGGCTGCCCCGGGTGCATCCTGGCGTGGCTGCTGTAGCTGGTGTTTCACTCCTGTGTCACCACACAGCACGGAGGAGGATGTAGCTGAGAAACAGGGCAGGGATGCTCCAGCGAGCTGCAGGCTGTGGGTAACATCTGTGAGGTTGGGAGCAGAAAGCTCCTTCTTGCTCTGGTCTGTAAATGCAGGTAGAGAGTTCATCTTTGAAGGGTTGTAATGGTGGTAGGATTGAGTCCTTAACTCCAAAGTAACGCTTATAATGATGAGACTTGGGTAAAGCATGCCACTTGCGGAGGGGTTTCCTTCACGGAAATGAGGGGCCAGGGCTTTCCCTCAGTTCATGTACAGTGGGCTGTGAATTCAGCTTTTTCTTGGAGCCCCGGGGAAGGGCTGTTGCAGCCACATTGTTGGGCACTCCAGTTGTCACAGCAGCGACAGCGAAATCCAGTCCAGAAAAGATGCGTTTGGACACAGCCATCACTAAAACTCCCAGTCGTAGCACAAATCCCTGACAGACCCAGGGATAGAGGGAGTTATGTGATTTTCTGGAAATAATATCTCCCTCCCTCTGCCTTGTAATTTTTTTTTTTTAACTGTTCTTGAAAATGTGGGAGTTCTGGTTTGCGCATCGATGTTGGTCCCTGCTGTGGTGGAAGGTACCAGAATAACCTCATCGTCAGTTAACGAGGCCTTGAGTCTATAGGGTCTGGAGGGCTGAAACCGTTGCCTTTGGTGTGGGTGGGTCTTGCAGCATCCTGTTCTTTGCTTTTCCTTCTCTCTTTTTGGTCATGAAACTTTCTATTAGACGCAAGAAAACTTTGTTTTCAATTGTGTCACAAGACTGCCTGTGTCCTTCAAGGCTTCACTGCTCAGTTTCAGATAAAAGGTAAAAATGAGGTGCAAATGGGTAAACTGAGTTCCCCTACAGCACTAAAAGCAGATGTAGAACGTGGCCCAGGGAAGAAACAGCAAAGAGGAAATCACAGCTGTGAATCAGTATTTGCCATGGCTTCTGCAGGGATGACACTGGCTGTCCTTTCCCAGGATGCAAATCCCTTCTGCTTTTGGGAAGTGTATGAGTTAATGACCAAAGATGTTGCTTTCCATTGTCACAGCAATGTCTGGAGGCCAGCTTAATTCTTGGTCACGGTTTTCCATTTCCAAGTCTAAAGCTGCCATACAAACATGCATGTATGCATGCAGACACGACCTCTGGAAAAGAGATTTATCTTGGGCTTTGATAGCAGATGAATGATGACTCACTGGTGAACTGAAAGGCTGTCTCTGTTTTGTTTTGTCCATTGACCATAGTCTCCAGGTCTAATTTGACTGCCTTCCTCTGGCTGGAGGTGCCCGAGCACCCTCCTGGTTTCCCTTCAGGCAAGTGCAGGAGGCCAGCCTTGAGCATGCCTGGCCAGGGCTTAGGCACGCTGTCCTCTGCCCCAGGATGCAGGGTGGGGACAGCAGAGCTGTCCTGAAGGTGTTCTTGGGCCCCACAGTAGGGATGCTGATGGCTCATCTCATCTCATCTCATCTCATCTCATCTCATCTCATCTCATCTCATCTCATCTCATCTCATCTCAGGCCTGTCATGCGGGCAGCTCTTTGAAGCTCCCTAAAAGATGAGCGTGGCCAAAGGCAGGGAGAAGCTGCAGCTCAACTATCACAGGAGGGATCCAGCAAGAGTTCAGAGGTGCTTCTACAAGGCTGATGGCTTAAAAAAAAAAAACCAAACCAAAAGTGGGGTGGTGCTCTGAACTCAAGGGGCGACCTTGGATTTCCTTGACTCTGTTGCATGTCACTGAAGAAAGACAGGCTTCTCCAGAGCACCCAGTTCAGGCTCTTACATTAAGCCGGGCTCTGGAGCACTCTTACTCTACGTGGTCTTAGCTGAAGGTGGACCTTGTGAACATCTCCAGAGCGTCTGGCATGGACACCAGCTCAGTTGTACCAAGTTGGTGAGCACCGGGTGCCAGCAGAAGATGAGGAGAGTGAAGAGAAATTTTAGAATTTCTGGTTTCATCGCTTACTCATTTGTTTGGTGGAGAAGGCCAAGCAACGGAGAATAAAGAACTCTTGTCAGCTTGGCTATGAAGTGGGTAGCAGGCAGAGGAAGAGGCTAGCTGTGATACGGTGGGCTCTGGGGCTCAGCACCCACCTGGGTAGGTGACACTGCAGAGAGCCAGCTTGGCTCTGATCGCATCAGGCATCTAACCAGGGAGAAACAGTTGAGGAGGAGAGAGGCGGTGACAAGGAGGTGACCCCAGCCACCAGCTAACGCAGCCCACCTATAGCTTGTTGGAAAGCGGTTGAAACAGCAGGATCAATTGTTTCGCAAGAATCTATTGATTTGTTAGCACTTTTGACGGGCAGTTGTCAAGACTGCATGTTTCAATACGGCCAGAGTTTTGTTTTAGCTCTGATTTATATTTCCTGATTCAACAAAATTAAACAGTTTCACAGGAACCTATTGATCCTGTCAAAATTTCCAACAGCGGGTGATCCTGGTGTTTCATTTCAGTGAGGTCAATGTTTTGCTGTAATTTTACACAACAGACTTGAGTAGAAAATCTCACTCATCAAAAAGGAACATTTCAACAAAATATTTTACAATTTTTTTAGTGGGGAAAAAAGGTCTGGAACAGGCTTTTTTGGCCCAGTTTTGGGATGAAAACATGTTTTGAAACTGTGGAACTGGTTTTGGGAAAGGAATTCTGTTTTCAATCCAGCTCTAGTTGTAACAGTCCAGGAAGGGAAGGAGGTAGTAGCATCATCTGCTTTTTATAGGAAGGGTACACAGAGGTCCATGTGTCTGCCCCGAGCAGTAAGGTCAGGGTTTCTCAGGCTGCCAGGCAAGTCTGCAAAAGCAGTTTAAATTTTATTGCTCCTCACTGCCCTTTCTGTCTCTCTGCCCAAGGTTCTGTGCTGCCAAAGGGAGTACCCACGGTGCCATCAGCCAGCCTGTGCGTTGGCTCCGAGCGCCTTCAGAGCTGGAGGGGAGGCAGGCGTCAGCTTGAGTGCAGGGAGAAGCATCGGTCGCGTTTTGCTGTCTGGGCTGCAGAGCAGATGGCCAGAGTGGACCATGGGGTCCAGAGCACTCATGCGGTGATCCTTGCCCAGGCACCAGTCACTCTGGTAGCACTTGTTTCTTACAGCCTTGGTCTTCCCGGTGAGTCACCCAAAAGCAGCAGCCGTGAAGGCTGTCTCTGAAATCCCAGTGTGGAAAGAGAGCAAAACTTGACTGTTAGGAGAGGAGGGGGAGATGCCACCTTTGTAGTGATAAATAGATAAGAAGTGGCGGGGGAGCAGCTGCAGTTACACCAGTAGCAGGTCCCCAAGATAGGCTAACCACTGGGTTTCGTAGCTGGATGGCTAGCTCTTAACTCTGGGGTACCTCAGAAAAAAGTAAACGTTACTGTTCACCTTTGCTTGTGTCATTTTCTGAGCCTGGATCCTCTCTTGAAGTATAGGGGTTGCTGACTGATTTTTGTAGGAAGAACTCGACGTTTTCATTCACGTGCCTGCACTGTCTGGTGGGGTTTTTTTAGGAAGCCGCTGAACATTTCTGCTTCTTTCTTCTGTTCTTTATATTCATTGCCTTTTAGTACTGACTCCTCCCAGTTACATTTTACTTTCCAAGCAACAAAGATGCAGACCCGACCATTAAGGCAAAAAAGTATCAAATACCTGCTATAAGTAAACATATTTTCAAGTTTCTCTATGTTAAAGCAAATGCACACACTCATGTCCAGGGCGTGTATTGTACATCCATGCACATATCAAAAAGGAGATGAGAAAAATTGTTGTGTGGTATTGAATGAAAATCTTGGGACAGAAAAAAGAATAAAGGTACCAGAGCAATCCAAACTGGGCTCTGGCAGGTTGCCACAAATGGCAATAAAATTGCTGTCAGTGGACTCCAACTATTGAAAATACTTCATTGAAAAAAAACAGGAGATAACGCAACACAGAATATTTTTTCTAGGCTTCCTCACAAAAATATGTTTTCCAACAGCAAGGTTTTTGGCCTCGGAAGTGGAACCTTTTTGTAAGAAGCAATGCAAGAGGAATGTGTAGTATTTTAGAGTTTCGTTCTGCTTGCCTGGATTTCCCTTCATGCTTTTGCTGCCAGAGCAAAGTTGTTTGCAGAGCTCTAGCAAAAGAATCATTTAGAAACAGTTATTAATAATAATCCCTTACACATGCCTGTAGGGAATTCCTGTGCCATCCTTATCCTGCTGGTGGAAAGATAGAGGGTAAGGAGGAGAGGAATTTGCCTGTAATATCAAAATTGAGAAGGATGGGAGCTACAGCCCCTTGATGGTCCCTTTACAGCTCCAGGTTTCCTTAGTCACCTGGGATTCCCAGCAGCGGATGCTGCAGCTAAACTAAGATTTCTATTACAGCAAAAATACGGTGAGACCTTCCTGCTGAATTTGGTTAGAGGAGTAATGGTCCCTTCCCGCCTGGTGGCAGCAGCTCTTCCCTGGGGAAAAGGAGAAGGCTGCATTGATCTGGCTGAACATGGGGAGATGGTGTGATGAGTACAGTATTCAAGCAGAAAGTACTCAGACCCTGAAACTCCCTCCCTTGCTGCTGCCGCTTTCTGGTTCCTATTTTAAGAGGATCTGAGAGGGGTGCTTTCTCACCCTCTGTTGCGCAGGTATGTGGCGGTTTCCTGGCTTAGCCCAGCTGCTGCTCCAGCCCTGGGACACAGCTGTCACCCTTGACAGCTGTCCGATGGATTTCTGATAATTTTTGGGGGGGTCTGTCTGCACAACTTGCAACAGGCAGAGAGAGACTTCCCTGCCTGGTGCTTGGCGAGGGGAGTAAAGTCTCTCTGTACTTTGCCTTTGCGCCACAAAGGCAGTTGGGTCCATGCATGGGTAATCCATCCCTCTCTGTGGAGTGAGGTCCCGGCAGCGGTGGAGCACCTGGGGTGCGTGCAGCACATCTGTCCCCTTGCCATAATGTCACGCATTGCTGGCTCATCTCATCCTTGTCACATAGAGCAAATTTAGTCTCTCTGCATCACAGGGCCAAGGCTGCCTGATCCCAGACCCCTGTGCTGCGCTCCTCATCACCCAGACTCAGGGTTTCCTCGGTGGCATGCTCTTGTGATAGCCCACGTCTGCTTCAAAAAGGCATCCATGTTCTCTAGCCTGAGACATAGCAGTGGCAGGGATGAGGCCATTAGAAACAGCAGCAATAGTCAGCAATCCAGTGATTTAACTGGTGATTTATTTGAACTCCACGTTCACATCTGGTACAGGATTTCAAAGCAAAAAAGACTTCTCAAGATTTGGTCTGCGTGGAAAAACGGACTGGCAGACACCCACATTTAATTTGCATGCCCAATTACCCAGCTCATCAGCTTTCCTGTTCACTGGTTCCCCCGGACAGGAGGGATGTTTGTGCTTCTCCGTGCAACTCCTCCGCTTAGGCTTACGGACATGGTGAATGCTGGCTCGCAGGGACAGAGCTGGGTCTGGATTTCTGTGGTGGGTGAACTTTGCCTCGCCGCGCATGATGAGCAAAGCCTGCAAGCACAAGCACATGATGAGCCCAGGCAGGTCACCAGCCAGCTTTTGGCTCTCCCTGGAGCACGCGGCATCTCTACCCCTTTTTTTCTAGGCACTGGCGTGGTGTTCTTGCACAAATCCATCTTAAGGTAAAAACCTGTGGTCTGACCCACCCATAATTAAAGCTTAATTTAATTCGCACACTGACTGGTCTTAGGTGAGCAATGAGTGTAGTCTGTGCAGAACTTGTGCCTCTAAGATAAGCCATTTATTTCTTTATTGCTTTTTATGACCCAACACGTTTTGTTCTTCAGGATTTGAAACAGAGGGGCAAAACATTTTTTTTACATCTTGTTGTGACTTTGCAGCGAGGTGTACTTCAAAGTTGGATTGAACAAAACACACAGCTGCTTCTGAGCTGCTGAATTTTTTATTTGGTAGATTGTCAAAAACGCTCTTTGCTGTCCTCAGAGTCGAGTCCTGCAACTGGTGCTCCAGCGATAAGGAAGAGTGACTGCTATATACTCGTATCTGAATAGCTTTAGTGGTATTCACACTTGAAGCAAGAACCTGCCCCTTGCCTTGCTGTAGCAGGGCTGCTGGCATCACTCAAGTATGTGCTTTAAGTATATGCTTGGAGTTAAGTTAGTGTTTAATTACTGAGGCCCATGCCTGACGTACTGTGTAAATTATGGAGGCTTTGGTTTCTCGGCCACATTTAAACATTGGAGAATCATAGTGTTTAGGCTTTAGGATTACTTCCTTTGGCTTTGTTTCATCAGGATGGAAAAGCTGATTTAAAAAAAAATAAAATTGATTTTTGCTTGGTTTTTAGTCTTTTTTCATCTCTTTGCTTCTTCAAAATCCAGTCAATTCTTTTTTTAAAAAAGTAATCATCCTGCTATGAAAAGTTGAAAAGAAATATCCTTATTTTCCCAACAGCATGTTTTCTTTTCTTTAGTTAAAACTGTGCACTGAGCTGGGTCCATTTGTATATGTGATGTTTTACTCCTGATAAAAATAAGTCTGCTCTTACTTTACATGAGGTTTTTATCCACCAGAGAGTTCTAGCTGTGCAAGAATTGATGCACGTTAGCTGTTCCATTGATCTTATTTGACCAATTCTTAAGCCTCTTTGCAGAGCTAGAGCTCACTCTCCTACTTTCAGACAGACAGCTGTGTTGTCAAATTTTAAGGAGAAAAAGTTGCTGTTTCTTTTATGCTCAGTGGAACGTAGACTCCAGAAGCCAAACTATTCTCACAGCAATTTGGCTTTTGCAGCTGCCTCCTAATACACATGTAATGCAACAGAGAGAGAGGCTGAGGCAGTTCACAGCAGCCACTTGTTTGATGAAGGTCCATGTACTTTACGTTGCTGTCAAGGCTGTGGGAAAACCCTCACTGTGCGGCAGGATAACGGAGCTATGCAATGGAAAAGTCCAAAGTCCTTATCTGCTCCGTATCTTAATCTCCCTCTTGCTTTCAAAGATTTGACTCTGCTGCTCCATTTCTTGCTGTGGTTCGGATTTACGCTTTCCATGTCATTCATGGAATGATCACAACTGAAAGCCTGGTTTAAAATAATGTTTGCCAGGGTAAATACAGCAAAAACTGGGGGGAGGTTAGCAGGGCACAGCCTGGAGGGAGCTGCAGCTTCCTCGCAGCAGCCCAAGGAGCAAAAGATGGGGAGCAGCTACCCAAATGTTTTTTGCCACAGGTAACTGGCTCTGGGTAAGGTCTTTCCTTACCGTAAGAGTTGCCATGCCTCCTTGATGCATTTGGCTGGCCGTGTTTTCAGTTCGTACCCCTAGCCTTCCTGCCCTGGCCAGCTAGGGTCCTGTCATGACCCCAGAGATCAGCTTTTATTCCTATTTTGCTCTCTGACACAGCAAAAAAAAGCTGCCATTTGGCTACGGGAACACATGCTCTTTGCTCACCATAAGCGGAGAAAGGAAGTGTAGCATTAAAAACAACTATAAAATACAACAAGGAGCAACTTTTTCCTTACATGGTCCAGTTAACCATTTTTCCTGTCCTTGTTGCTTCATAGGTGCACATATACACTGGATGCCCAGTAGAAGTGTATGTCACTTTGCATGCTATCCTCCCTGCACAGACCTGATGCTCGATTTGCATTTCTGTATGAAGGCACTACCGAATTCAGATGTTGCAACTTTCCATACGAGTTGCTCCTACTTTCATCTGTGCTGTTTAACCACTTAAGCCCTTGCAGACAACTCTGGCCCATGACATTGTTCTGCTTTACCTCGGTGTTCAGGGAAGCTGACCTTGTTGTGTTGAAGGGTTAAGCCGTTCTTTTAAGTGGATTTTGCTGATGGGATTGTCCTTCATGTTGATGCTGTGAGCAAAGTGTAATCACATGAGTAATGTTAAAAATCTGCCTGACCCTGGAGGCCATAAGCTGTTGCTGCAGCTGGTGTGGCTAAGACAGTTTCTGTAGCCAGTGGTTGATAGGTGTGTATAACTAGCATCCTGTCTGATTGCCTCTGGTGCCCCTACCCAAATGGTTAGGTGTGGCACACAAGCAGGGACCTTTTTGTCTGAGCAAAAGAAGATGGCATTCACACCTCTGGAGACATAGCAAGACATCTGCTTTGTGCTGCCAGAGTATTTTCTGTAGTACGTACCTCACTAATGCCAATATGCTTGCCTTTGCAAAAGGAATGCAGTTTCTGGGAGTAAAACACCTTGGTGCATTTGTTTTAGAAGTTCTACAAGAAATATTTCATTTTCTTGTTTGTATTTTACAGAAACCTGTTTCCTGCAAATCTTGTTGCTGCAGCTTTCCGAACGGTAAGATATGTGTCGACTTTGGACATGAGCTACAGTGCACAGACAAAGTGGCTGCTCTTTTTTGAAAAAGGACTAGAAAGATGGTGTGGAAAATACCAAAAGTTAATTTCCTTATAGTAGGTGGGATTTTTAAAAGCAGCTGATGTAATCAGACATACAACTTCCATGGCAAATAGTGTGATTTTTTGAAAAATACTCCTCAAAAAAAGGCATTTTCATAGCCTATGTTTTGTATCTCCACCAAAAATGTTCTTGAAACTTTCATACTTTGGGTGCCGTGTTGGGCAGCAATGGCAACTCTGCTTTATGCGAGGCTGCTTATCACTTTGCAGGAGCTAGCTGGGAAAGCCTTGGGTACATAGTTTGGAGCTGGGCTCAGAACAGACAAGGCTAAAGACTTGTAGGCTCCCATGTGTTGCCTGATGCTTTTATTCAGTATTTTCCATGGTATCCCAGCTCCATTACCTGTTGCCTGATGCTTTTATTCAGTATTTTCCATCATATCGCTTGCTGAATTAATTGCTCAGCCTGACTTCTCTTCCGACAGAGGACTAAGTGTGGTAGGATGATAACTGGCACCAGAACACAGTGTGGTTTAAACTGATGGACAGAAGCTGTGGGGCTCCAAGAGGATTTTGATTTAGTTCTTATTGCTAATTTTAGATGTCGGGATAGACACTGTTGAGAATATTGCTATGGGGCAGAGTGATTCTTTATGATACAGGAGCAGAATAATAGTTTTTGCCTTCATGGTATTCTGTGGGTTTGCTTTCATATCAAACACAAGATCAAACTCTTAAAATCAAGTTCCATTTTCAGTGTATATATAATACAGTACAAGTCAATATGCCATAAATAAAAATAGGAGCAGTACAAAAATGTCCGTAAGAAAAGGATATTCTGTGATACCTCAGGTGTCAGGGTTCTGTATGTTCAGAGATGAAATAAAGAAGTCCTCCTTTCCTCTGTGCTGCTGTTGTCACAATTGGCAAGTACATAAGCTTGTCTTTCCCCTATTTTATATCTAAAGAAAACAAGCCCAAAGAAGTACTCTGCCTTTGCGAGGTGTCTAGCTTATTTATCAAAGTAAACTGTTGCCCTAGATTTTAGATATTTTACTGACAATTTTAATGCCTGCCTCACCGTTTCTAACAGTGAAACAGCGCAAGCACCACTTGCCTTCTGCAGGAGCCAGTGCAACAGCGTGGTTTGTGAGCAACAGCAGGGTGGAGAAAAGGGGAATTCCCTCCCCAAACCTGGGAGCTCCGGGGGTCACAGAGCACTTCTCTGTTGCCACACGGGGAAGGAGCTGCATATGCTGTCCCTCCCTTTCTTGCATAGGACAGGCTCATTCACCTCCACAGTATGGTCTCCAGAAAAAGTCCTCCTAACAATAATCTCCTTGTGAAATGCTAAATGATATTGATGATCTGATCAGCAAACATTGTGGTTTTGTTTGTTTGTTTGTTTTCTTACCTGCAGTATGCGACAGAATATAAGATGCTGCTCAGAAACACTACCTCTGGAAATCTCACGTGGGAAAAGGTAAGATCAATTCTTAGGTTTTTATACAAACCCTTGTCAACTGTAATATTTGACTGCTTTGCAGTCTTCAGTCCTTTCCAGCAGTCATTGGAAAGAAACAAGTACTTTTCTTTGTCTGGAACTGAGACACACACAAGCCAGATGGGTTACCCACAGCCACACAAGAAAGCTATGGTGGATAGGAGAGTTGGGCTCAACTGATATGACCCTTGAGACCTTACTTTTAGGCCATGCTTTCTTAGACCTGGTCTCACTTGATCTAAATTTTGACTAGCCTCTCTTCCTAATGTTTCCAAATAACTTTCTGTAGACTTGGAATTAAATAGCAATCAGGCTGGCCAAATATGTCCCTTAAGCCTTACTCTTCATTAACAGTTTGGAGAGAATGAGCTTTTTCCCACTACCCAAGGCTCTTGGGGAAAAAAAAAAAAAAAAAGAGGTTAGTTGAGAATTTTTTCTTGTTGCCATGCTGCTGAAGTTTTGTTTGAAGCAGTTACAAGTGGTCTGAAGGAGAAAAATTATAGACGGAACATTACAAATAGGCTGCTATTGCAATGGTATCAAAAAGGAAACTAATTTGCAGGTGTAGCTGAAGTAGAGAGTGTTATCTTCCATCTATAGCTCATAGGACTTCTAGAAATGCTCTATATCCCGTTGAGTGGCATCTCTCCTGCAGCATGGGGCTATCAAACATCTTTATTATTGGCCAGAGCCAACATATTGCAGGTCCAGCAATAATTACCGTTGTCTTACAAGCAGCATGCTATGAAACAGAGCCAGTATCCCAGCCTGTGATGTGTCACCTCACTCCAAATGAAGTATCTCATGTGCTTTCATGGGATTTTGAGGAGACAGGTCTGAGACTGGAAAAGACTTTCAGGGTTATTTTCTATTTCTCAGGCTCATTCTGACTATCTGAGATCAGTATCAGCTGTTGGGTTACTATATTTTTAATATGATTTGAATGTCCCTAGGGCAAGAGACTTGTAATGTTTGTATTTGTCATGGAAGGGCTCAGCTGGGGCTTGCCCACTAGTCGTAAAACCATCGAGGAAAAGGCAGCGTGTGCTCATCCAGAGGGACTCTGAAGCGTATCCCTGAGCGCAGGAAGTACTGGCCTCATTACCTTCTCTGTGCCACGCGTGGTGCCTGAGCAGGCGATGCAGAACAGTGTGTTTCTGAACTCTGCTTTCGGCTGACGGGCTGAACTTTCACCAGTCCCGGAGGCAGGGTGACAGGTGACTTGGATGGCACAAGAACTGAGCAGGGGAAAAGTCAGCCCTTGCTTAGAAGCCTGCTACCATACGGTGAGCAGTTCCACTGGGGAAGAAGGCAGCCCCATCTGCCCGGGCTCTGCCCATGCCTGTAAGATTGTATTAGCCCAGATCTGCACTCCCTGGATCTGACATGGATGCGTGGCAATAACTGCAGAAGGGCCATGTGATCCCAAAAGACCCCTTTCTCTTCTCACGCCGTTATATCCTCGGGCAGTACATGCCCATGCAGCCTCGTGCTGCTAAAAACCAAGCTCAATATGAAAGGCTGTAACAATGTGCACTTAGACATGTGTGTTTGCTTACAGAGTGTAGAGTTATTCTTCATTTAAGCAGGGGTAAATGAAAGGTGAATAAGACTCTTCTTATTCATCTTCAGTGTCAAATTTAATAGGGGCTCCTTGCTAACCAAGCACAGATCAGGGCCAGCCATATCCATTGGAGATAGGCTTGGCTGCCAAGTCCTTTTCAATGCTTGTTCAGAGCCATCACTCTTCCCCAAGGGATAAGAATGCATCTTTCAGCAATTTAAAACGTGAGATTCTTTTTCAGTTTTCTTTTCTCCTTTTCCCATTTATCAGACTCCTGTTTGCAATATCAGAAAAAATATTTTGAATTTGTCACCGGTGCCTGTTTTTGCCAGCAGTTATGATGTAAAAGTTATTTCTGCTATTACTTTTTCCAAACTTTTCTTCAGTTGTTGGAGCAAAACCAGAGCTGAGCTTCCTTAATTCAGAAGGCGCCCTACTGTCTCTAGGGAAGAGCGGACCAAATAAAAAGAAAGCATCGTCTCAGTTTTGTTAGCTCAGTTTCAGTACTGGTCTGACTATATTATTTATGGACAGATGAGGGTTAGGTTTGGAAAGGAAGAGTATGATTTTTTGATAATACGTGGTATAAATATGATAGTGATAGAAGGTGGGTTCCAGGGAAACAAGGTGATATTCCTATCTAATATTTTCTTTCATCAGCAGAATATTTGATTGAAGAGGAGAAATGTTTTCCTTCTGCTTTCTAGAACAGTGTAGAGCAAAATTTTTCCATTGATTATTCCCCTCCCCTGTCTTCTCTTGCTGATGATATGAATAGTGGGGCACGTAGATGTCTGCTCAGCCACGTGCTTTTTGTTGTTTCACATGCTCCCCTTGTGTTTACCTAGCTTTTATGGCTACATCCTCTCTGTCTCTTTGGCACAAGGCTTCCTGGGGCACGGACTATCTCAGTTCCCCATCTGCAGCTGTGGGGGACTCTGGGTTCCTCTTATGGCAGCAGTAAAAATACACAAACCGGTGATTGCTCTTCTTCCTCGCATCAGATGGCTGCGTTTTCTTTTCAGCCACCTACTACTGGGACAGCTCAATGTCAGCAGTTGTTTCCTTGATAAGCATTTTGTTTCAAGAGCTAAAAAACAACAGGATCTTCAGAGAGATTCAAGGACCAGAAGAGCTCCATGAATCTTCCTACCAGAACACATAATTTCAAGCAAACAATAACGTGTCCCATAGTTTATCCAGGAACAAAGCTCTCATTAAAGCTGTTTTTGTTTGGTGTCCACAATGCTGCTTGGTTTGGCAGCTCCTTTGGGGTGATGCACTCTTCTGTTAGAGTACAAAAAGGCCGTTCAGCATCTGCCAGTTTTAGAGGCTGGGATTGAGAGGATCTTCCGCTGAGGATTTACTGCTGGACTCTTTCCACATTGTGCTGCAAGGAGGTGAAATTCCCTGAACGCTGCAGATTGTCCCCTTGATTTGCAGGGAGCAATTTCCTGCAGTAAGTTACTACTCTGTGCAAATGATGCACCTTCTGCCTACGTCTGCGGTGATGGGAGGTGATGGTGAATGTTGTGTGTTGTAAAGAAATTGGCTCAAGAGGGAGAAAGGGAGAGCAAGACCTGAAAGGGGTGGCGGGATGACAGTGAATAGAGGGAAACAGCTAAGAAGTTTTTGGTGGCTGTGCACAGAGTCCTCCCTCTCCGGTCACCAATAATTCAGGGGTCCCCAGATCACGAGAGTTAGGCTTGAAGGACTAGTAAGTGTGAGCACTTGGAGAACAGCAGCAGCAGTGATCGCAATGCCAGGAGCAAGGTGGAGAGAGGCATCTCCGAGGGTGAAAGAAGACTAAGCTCCACGTATTGTCATTCTGGAGAGGTATAGGGGAGTTTGAGGAGAATTGGCCAATTTATGCACAGTAGGCCACTGTGAAAGTTAAGACGAAAGGTGAGAAGCCACCTGTGTCCTGGCTGTAGCTAACTGGAGCCACTACTATCCCTTGCCTTCCTCTGCCTTCCTAAGAACAAAATTTGGCAAGCCTTTGGCACCCATGGCTCTGAAGAAGGTGGAGCAGCTGATGCATGTGGGGATTGAGTGACCTAGAAGAGCCCTGGACTTCTCTAGTCAGGGAAGTGACCTTCCAAATTAAGCACTAGGAGCTCTGGCCCTGGTTCTCCTGTGTGCCTCCCAAGCTCTGTCCTGCTCTGTGACCCTGCGTGCCCTACACAGCTAGTGGGGAGCTGAGCGAAACAGATGCAGTACACTTCTGCCTCGTTCCTGAGACTAGGTCTTTGAGAAGCCCAAATGGTAGTGGGCTGCTGGGCTTCAGGCTCACACTGCTGCATTTAATGAGTTGGGAAGCAAATCTCCAATAGAAGGAGTTTAAAGGGCCGAGATGCTTTGCAAAACATCAGTATAAAGTAGTATAATGAAATTTCCTCCCAGTCATATCCAGGTGAGGATGCTGGGCACTTTCAGCAGCTTGGAACACTGAATTTCTGTTCCATAGGAAAGTTTGATATCTGCTTTTTTCTGAGTGAGAACCAAAACAAAAGAGCATTGAATGTTTTTAGGATATTTTTTTGTGGAAAAAGTTTGGGCCCATCATGGCAGAATTCTGTTCCAAGCTGAATTTTCATATTAGCATTGTATCAAATGAACCCGTATAAGATGTTATATTATAAAATAACGAGTTGAAAAAAGAAAACAAGGTGAAAAGTTGTCGAAATGAAAAAGTGTTGTATTCACTCCATGTGAATGAAGTGTTTCTTTTCTGGTGGAAAAATTCACATTTTTCCCAAGTTGACATTTCCCAGAGAAAGCTTTGGTTTTGATGAAATGACATGGCAGCACTATTTTACTACACATTTACTTTCTTCCTGCTAATAAATCCGTCATAAAATTTGAGACTTGTACATCGATTGGTACGTTGTTACTGATAAATTGTCACTGAAATTTTGTTAGAATCTCTTCAGCCTTATGGTAAACCTTATCTCCTACCGTAGAGTTATGTTTTACGAACAGAAGTGAAAAATAGAAAAACATGTGCATGCCATGCACACAAACAGTTTAGTCAATTAATAGTGTCTTTTTTTTTTTTTTTTACTAACTTTTCCAACCACAGAAGAGTTTAGGGCTTTCAGGCACACAAAACAGAATATAGACAAAACTATCCAGACAGAAAAGTGTTACTGTGTGTGGAGAAAACAGCACATTTCTTCAGACACCTCTGGAGACAGGCTGCTCCCCATTCTTAATATCCTTTCCATGTTTTCAGTTCTTTCAATTGGAATCAATTCTATCAATATTCAATCAAATATTCTATCAATATTCAATCAAATAAGTACCGGCAACTTAGCCCTGAACAAGCAACTACCATAAAAAATTGCAGATCCTATATCTAATTATTTTGTAGCTAGCAAATAAAAAAGTCAGAACAGCAGTTTAGCCTTCATGTGTTTGTGTATAATTTATGTTTTATCCCCTTCCCTGCAGTACTTTGTTTCCACCTGCCACTAAGAGACAGCCCACTTCAGCCATATACTTCCAGCAAAAATATCATCTCAAGCAGGCTGGTTTTATCAGATTTAGCAGATCAGTATCCTGCGTTCTTTAGTCAATGTTCATTTCAAGCTTTTAGCTCAGAATATATTTTTCTTTCCTAGTGTTGAGCTAGTGTCTACTTAAACTAGCCAGAAGACCAAAACTTGTACACAAACCTAATCTGTTTTAGAAGCCTTTCCACATAAAACAACAATTTGACATGTTGAGCTTGTACAGCCAAGTTGGGAGGAAAAAAAACCTAGTTTGTCAAAACAATTATAGTTTTATGTAGCCGCAAGAACACTCATTCAGTTCGTATGATACTACATTGCCAAACAAGCTCCAGCTCTCTTTGAGAAGCAAACCGTGAAGGACCGGCAGAGCAGACTTGTGAGTAGACTAGTTTTTGTCAATAGGTGGATCCTGTTTTTATCCTCTTACTTTTACCATGCAGCCACATGATTTCTGAGAAGGGGAACAGGTATTTCTTCTGTGCTCTCTCTCTCTCCCATGGCTGGTGTGGACAGATGAATGAGTAGGTTTCCACATTTTGCTACCTTCCTCTGCCCCTCTCCCCACTTTCTGCTTCACAGCCTTGGTTGTTTTCTCGTGGTTTTTACCTTGGTATAAATATTGCACTAAAGCAATGGAGCTGGCAGTTTCTGAGAGCATATTCCCATCACAGGTGTCAGGAAATAAGAGCATGTTTGGGGCCAGACCACTGCAAGCCTCTTGCAGGTATGATTTGTTTAGGCAGTAGAATATCATAGTGCCAACAGTGAATGATGCTTGGTGGAACAAGCAGAGCTAGGAAGTCAATATCACCGGTATCTGCCATTTATACCCATGGTCTCTCCCACACCCATCTTCCCTCACGGGGAAACAGGGGGGAAAGTTTCAGTTTTTTAACCGCACATGGGTGGTTGGTGCCCGTACTGTTTTGCATCTGCAATGGAGCTTGTCCTGAGTAAACTGGGGAGGTTTCCTGCTCAGGTCACTGAGAGCATACGTATCGTATTGAAGAGTATGAGGGGAGGTAGTGGTAGGCAGGCCCATTCCTTCTCCAGTGAATCCATGCCAGATCATAACTAAGGAAGTTTGTACCTGGACTGTGTCTGGATCTTGTTTGGTTTCCCTCAACAAAATAGGTTTTTTCTTCCCAAAATAGGTTCTGCTTGTTGATTGTAGATCGGTCGGGCAGCAACAAAATGAGGTGACCCTTTTGTTGGGTTTTCTGCTGGTCTCGCACCTAACAAGCTGCCTTTTTTTGCCTCTACAGGTCCCTGTCGGTACTGAGATTGAAGGGATGAATATCCTGGGGCTGGTGCTGTTTGCTCTGGTTTTAGGAGTGGCGCTGAAAAAGCTTGGCCACGAAGGGGAAGATCTGATTCGCTTCTTTAATTCATTCAATGAGGCAACTATGGTCTTGGTTTCCTGGATTATGTGGTAAGTGTGTGCTGCAGATACATCTGCAGTATGGTATTATGCTCAGTTCAGGAATCTCACCATTTATCCGTCCCTCCAGCTTTTTCCTACCAGATCCCTCATCACAGCAAAAGTGAATGTCATGGTGTCACACGATGGGGTCTTTTCTTCTTGCTTGTGCCCTGTAATTAGACAGTCACGTGTAGCTTGAGGTGTCAGTCTGGAACACTTCAGAGGGTTACTTAAAAATCCTCTACAGGACTCCTTTTTGATTAATTAGTGGAAAAAAGGCTTTCTATTTCAAAGCAGCATAAGCCCATGGCTAGCTAGCATCATGTGCCTGGAGGCACTGGCCTTGAATGAATAAAGGAGATGTGAGGAATATGGTCAGGGATGTTTGTGCTTGGAGTGCACTTACAAATGCAGTGCGTAACTAAAATCATACTTGTAGCTTCATGCCTTGATTTTTCTGTTGGTCAAAAGGTTACTTATACTGACCTGAAAGATATCCGAGGAGATCAGAAGGTAGCCCACTCACTGGTATTGGTTTGAGAGAAACCCTGTTGAGTGCATGAATGCAGAACCCCATCTGTCCACGTGCATCAAAGGGTGATGGAGAATCTACATCCCTTTGTACAGAAGGGAGGAACAGTCTCCAGGCTTATGCTCTCCATCCTATTGAAACAGTAGCGCTGGCTATTGAGTGTTTTATCGTTGGTATCAGCAGAGCCTGAGTTATACAGTGGATATTTAAATCTCTGTTTGTCTTCTAAGATCTCTTCCATTTTCTTGGGTGAAGCAGGAACTAATATTACTAGCAGAGAGATCAACTGTTTTTTCTTGTTTGTGCTTATTTCTCCAGAGATGCTTTTCTTTTCCATTTCACATCCCTGAGAGTAGGTATTTCCTAAAGTTGATTGTTTATTTGGTCTCCTGCCTATTAATGAGCAAATCCATGATTTCACTTACTTCCTTGGAGTCCAGACATGTTTATGGGGTGAATGTTGCTCTGACCAATCTCACAAAGCTTTTGGCACCAAAAAAAGTCTGTATGTTAGGAACTGGAGCGCACTGAACTTTCTCACTAGGCAAGAAACCAGTGTTGGAGGAGGCAGGCATCTCTAGAGAGCGGTTCAGGCCACCTAAGCTGGGGTAGGACCAGCCTCCTGACTAGATTTGCTGTCAGATGGGATGAATCTGGGCCTCAGAGCAGTATCATGGCTGTTCTTGTGCAGCTGGATGGGTCTAGGCTGCTCCTGTGAGACCAACAGTAATCATACCTCACATGCAAAAATAAAAATATTCATAAGGACTGCTAGCTAACAAATTAACAGTGGGACATTTCTCACTCCCTTTCTAAACCTGTTGGAAAAGCTATAAGCTTACCTTAGTAAAGGTATTTTTTTCTCCCTTCATTCTGCATTTTTCATTCCTACTATTTTCCTCCCTCTAAGAAGTAGAAAGGTTTTAACAAAACACCTGATTTTACACAGGCAGATCTCTGTATTAGTTGCTGTCATAAGGGACTGAAAAATTCAGTGTCTCAAAGCAGCTTAAGTCTTTTACTCTTGAGTGTAATTCCTTGGACACTGAATACTGATAAGAGGCAGTTCTTGTATTCGGCTGATTACGGTGCTAACGCTTCAGGCCAATCAGTTGGTATATAATCCTTTACTTTGTGGATTATCGTGACCACAGCTGACTCCTAACACTGCAGTGCACCATAGCCCTTACTTGTTCTCTTTCCTTCCTTAAGGCTCTTATGCCATCCTGGTATTTATTCAGAATCTGTCAAGCTGCATGTACTTCCTAAAGGATACTTTGGAATGGGTGAAATCATGCTACGAAGAGAAAAGGCAGCTTGAGCTCATATCTAGTCCCATTCAACAGCCGCTCTCGTGTTTAGCAGCACTTTGGTCTCAACTTTCAGTTACTGCCTCTCCCGCCTTCCTCTTCAAGGGGAGGGATCCAGCCTCAGCTCTGAATCCAGTGTTTGTGTTTGCTGAGCTTGTGCAGGACCAGGCTCAGCTAGGTCTGGCTAATCGGGGTGCTCGGAAACATAGTTCAAAGGCAGTATGTCGCAGAACTGGCAGAGGCTAAGTGGGGAAGGTTCAGCCGGCCCCCCTAGAGATTTGGCCAAGGGAGGACAGAGAGAGGATGCTTATGTTGATTTGGGACATAGGAAGGTGCTCTCTGCACAGAACAGAGGAGCTGCAAAGCCGCTGAGGGAGAGGCAGGCTAGGAAGGAGTGATCTGGGCAACCTTAAGGCTTGCCCACCTTTCCAAACCTTTGCATGCTTAACCAAACCTTCTGAAGTTTGTCCTGACTCCACAGATCAGCTTCTCTGAACATGGGCATTGGATTGGAGAGGAGAGTGGGAGAAAAAACATTCTTTATTCCTGATATGTACAGGCAGATCTTTCGTAGTCACATGTGTGTCTGGAGCAGGGTTTTGGAGAGCTGGGTGATCTTTTAGTATTTCTTAATCTTAGAAGCAGCATGGGCAGCATCGGCAGAGGTACTCAGAGACAGACATCCCAAGTAGAGCTTTGGAGGAGCTGACCCTGGGCCTGAAGCGATTCCTGCAGTTCATGCAGTAGCTGTTGTGCTCTAGGCACAAGGGAGATTCTATCTTTTCAGGGCTGTTCCCAGCTGCACGACTGGGGCCAGAGGTGTGGCTGTGGCCCGCAGGTGGCCCTTCCCCTGGAGCAGCTCCAAGTGCTCCTGACAAAGGAAACCTCAAACAAACGCTGACGTCCTAAGACGTGGCATGTTTCTAGATAGGAGGCATGGGAGTGTACGTGTACGTGGCTGTTGGCTTGAGGGAAGCTCCGGAAGCCTGATCATTTAACTTAGTCTTTCGTAGGCAAATAGCAGAGTTAATTGCTATCTTCGGCACGTGCATCAGCAGCCTTTAGCTGAGCTCTCTGGTATGGGCATAGCTTTTTCTTTCCTGCACTGAACATGTTGGCACCCAGTATGTCTACCATTTTAATGACCTAACTTTATGCTTCTGCCGGTAGTCACCGCTTGTGTAAGATCCTACTCTTCCACCCCTTTCTCTGCTCCGGTGACATGGTACTGCTCCTTTTTTTTCCCTACCATCTGCCATCCCTTCAGGAGTGACTTTAGCTATAGGTCTTTGCCTGCCTTCCTCCCTGATAGACTGAAACTCCACACTGGTATCTTGTCCTGATAGCTTCTGCCAGCATTTCTGCTTCCCGCTTGGCTTACCTTCGGCACTCCCCTAGCTGTGTCTTGGAGGGCCTAGGTGAACAGAGCTTTTTCAGTTTGACTGCTTGCCTTCCACCAAGCAAGAGTGTTACAAAGGCCTTCCAGATTTGCTTAACCTGAGTGTGCGGTGAATAAGGCCCTACCCTTCAGCAGGAGCAGCATATTCTTTAGAAGAATGTTATCTCCAGAATGGAAAATGGCATATTTTTCAAGGCTTTTTGTTTGTACTTAATGACAGGCAACATTTCTTTACACAGGTATGTACCTATTGGCATTATGTTCCTTGTTGGGAGCAAGATTGTGGAAATGGAAGATCTTGTGCTTCTGGTGACCAGTCTGGGAAAATACATCTTCGCCTCTGTTCTGGGCCACTTCATCCATGGAGGAATCATTCTGCCGCTTATTTATTTTGCAGCCACACGTCAAAATCCGTATCGTTTTCTCTTAGGACTTATCACACCACTTGCCACTGCTTTTGCCACTTGCTCCAGGTGGGTTTCTGTGCTTCTTTTGGGATTATAGCCTGGTTATGTTTGTCACTGTAAACTGGTTATATCCCAACACCAAACTGTGTTGAGTTTTAGGTGTGAATATTGTTCCTGATATTGCAAAAAGAGAATTCTAAGCATAGAGAGTCTCACTGCTGTCAGCAGCCTGACACACAGCACATACTGATAATTTGCTGTTGAAAATAATTCCTCAAAATATTGGGACTGTAGCATGATGCTGAGTTGGAAATATTGGGGGGAGAAGGTGAAAGTATTTGCCTTAAAAAGATTCTGCCAGCTGTCCTTTCAATTTTAGGTAAAGTGAGGGTCAGTAGTGAGGGACTTTGTCCTGAGAAGTTTAGTTCTCCAAGTTCAGAAGGATCTGGAACAAGTTTAGACTAATTTTGCATGAGCAAAGCAGACTTATTAGCTAGTGTAAAGGGACTTAACATTATTGATTTCAAAGATCTGGCCTGATCAGCTTTTATTTGTCATAACCAAACTATCGAGCATGTCATTTATACTTTTTTTCAAGCGAGAAACACCTGATCACATGTCATAACTATATAAAATCATTTCAGGTCATCTCCAAAAGTGGGTGCATGTCTGTCACAGGAGCTGAAGTACATGAAGTAGTACATGAAGGGTTTATAAATAAAACCATGTAATTTATAATGCAAGAAATAAATCCAACAGTGATTTTTAATTTTTTTTTTAATTATTTGTCTGTTCATTTGAGAAGGTACTAGTACAACATTAACAGATATTGCTGTTGCATCTGTTGTGTTTATATTGGCATCTGTTGGTGTATTTTTGTGGTTTGAGACTTGATCATTCCACAGCCCTGTTAGGCTGCATACTGTGTTAAGTCATGAATTCTTGCTTCTGGGAGATTAAACTCCTTATCAGCTATTTCTGGATGGAAGCAGATTGTTAAATACCACTGCTCAAGACCAACAAGAAGGGTCCCTCATTACTATCATGACAGAGAAGGACTATAAAATGGCATCGTTATCTTGACAGTGCTGTCTGCAGCATGTTAGAAAAATGAAAGCCACGAGACAGTGACTTTCCATTCAGTGTACCCCGATGCTTTGTGTTTGATTTTTCCCTATTCTCTGTTTCTAGCTCAGCCACTCTCCCGTCGATGATCAAGTGTATTGAGGAGAACAATGGAGTCGACAAGAGGATCAGCAGGTTTATCCTTCCTATCGGGGCAACTGTAAACATGGATGGAGCTGCTATTTTTCAGTGCATGGCAGCTGTGTTTATTGCTCAGCTGAACAATGTTGACCTCAACCCTGGGCAAATCTTCACAATTCTGTAAGTTGCTTGCTATTGCAACCACATCCTTCTGGCCCTGAGACACATTCGAGCCTGTGGTCTCTCTGTTAATAGCTAGCAGTTTGCATTCCACATCTCTGACCTAAAGCTTGCAAACTGCTATGAAACATAATTATAGGGTGATTAAAGGATGGAGTCTTTCAAGCTTTATAAGATTTGCCAGAATGTCGATTTAATAAAAGGTGGAACCTGGGAGGGGTAATTGAATTCTGAAAGAGACTTTGAGCTGTTTAAAGCTGTTTCTCACAAGAAATTCCTCTCTTTCCTTAAGTGTCTCACTCCCCCACCCTCCACTCACCATTAAGCTGGGTAATTGAGGCATGCTGCTCTACCCAGAAAGCTACCCCTGATTCCCCCTCTGGATGTCTCAAAAAATCCTCCTGCCAGCTCCTCAGTTCCTTATGTAACGATTTCATACTAAAGACTCTGCTCCTGCTTACCTCTGCCCTTCCTACCATCGCATCACTGGCTTCCCAGGTCAGACCCGTTATCCTTCCCCTCCTGACTGTTGTGCTCCGTTATCACCTCCACCACCTCAGTCGTGCCTCCTTCTCTAGGACTCTCTCCCCTCCATGCCTGGAATATCCTCCCATGTCCCATATCCCATGAAGTGTCATTCTCTTCATTTTCCTCCTCAAAATCCCTTAAGTGAGGATCCTACCAGGAGTTCTGGCCCCTCACTGTGCCAAGAAGCCATAGCTGTATCCACCAGATGCTTCCTAGTGCCAGTTCCTGGCATTTTTTTACCCTCCCTGACCAGGTTTTATTTCCTTCCTTATTGCATTTCCCAGTATATTGCTTGTCTATTTAAGGCAGGGCTGGGGCATTATTTTCTTTGCGAATGGCCAAATTAGCCTTTCAGGTACTCTTAGTGAATCAGGTGTTAACCCAGGCCTGAGGCTTATGATAGCCCAAGGAAAACTCAGTTGTAGACATCTGCACATGAAAAGGTGTGTGGTCCATGTCTATAGCACTTGCACCACAGGTTTCCAGCTCCTGATTTAGGGTCTGTGTTTGAATGCAAATGAGACACAGAGAAGGGACAGTATCCTGCATGGCAGAGTTTACCTTTATACATTTGGGGCCAGGAGGTGTCATGTACTCAGCATATTTGAACTGATACGTGACTTGGAAATGGATATATTAGTAAGGCAGCAGGATATAGTTGTATTATAGTTGTATTGGTTGTTTTTTTTTTCTGAGCAGGCAATCATGGTGTTAAACACAGAGCCATTGCCTTGGTAGCTGCTGTGGATGCCTGCTGAGCAACTGTGCTCTGTACCCATTACTTTGCATCAGCAGGCAGGAAAGGGTTTGCCTGGGAAGCAAATGATCTGTGTGTCCCATGCTGTAGGGTTTGTTTACAATTCCCATAGCGGGGAAATGCGTGACGTGAGTGTAGAAGAGGAGCGCTGCGGAGCTCCTGCTAACTGGGTATGCAAATTGATTTGCAGTGTGACAGCTACTGCATCCAGCGTGGGTGCAGCCGGGGTCCCAGCCGGAGGAGTCCTCACCATCGCTATCATCCTGGAGGCCATTGGACTTCCAACCAACGATCTTTCCTTGATATTAGCGGTGGACTGGATTGTGTAAGTACTTTAGGCCACGCGTATCTGCTGTTGCACGACATGCTACATGTTCAGCTGGAAACATGGGGCAGGGTAGTCAAAGTAGTGCAGTATAAAATAAAACCCCACGAGATATGGCTGCCTACAGAACAGGTAGCTCTTGACAGATAATGGAAAAGGTGGTCCCTTCTCAGTTAAAGCAGTTAGTATGCTAAAATCCCTCTTCAGCTTTTTTACTCAGCCTTTATTGAAATGTATTTCTTCCTGGTTTCAGTTCCCTTTAGAAAGATTGTTAAAAGTTTGTTCAGAGGTGTTGATATTGCTGGAACTTAGTTGGACACTAGGAGGGAAGGGGGAAAAAGGAAATTGAGTCTGAATAGTGGTGGAAAGCTTTCTTGGTCACATGTGGGAAGCAGTCTCCATCAGAAGCTGTTTTCAGTTATTGTTTGAACTATTTTTGTAGTTCAAGACCGATCAAAGCACCAACACAAGCGTCACAGAGAGGTGCCGTCCACTGGCAGGGCAGGGGCACAGAGGGTTTGTGGCACTCATCACAGCTGTGGCCAGTGTCACGGCTGGAACACGCTGCTGGGAGTCATAAGTTTAGTACACAGGATTACCACCTTTCCTTTCCATCTTCTGGGAAAGAGATAAGAGGTCAGACCTTTGCTCTGCTCCTTCTCTTCTGTCCAAGAGCCATTCCCCTCCTTAAAACATGAGAGATTATCTCCTTGCCCAGCTCTGTTTGGAAGAGCTTATCTCACCACTTAGCGTAGTTATGTCCTTGTTAAGACCTACGTTTACCTTCTGTACCACCTAAATTAGGTTAAAGAAAGCCTAGAAAATTTGTTTTGCTGTAAGTATTGGGGACCCAGACACAAGTGCGTGATAAGTGTAAATGCCACATGCAGGTGATTTCTTATGGCTTAGATGAGCCCCGTGGAAAAGGGTGTCTCTGCTTTCCCTCGAACAAGCCTGGCTGGCTGCTGTTCTTCAAATACTAGAAAATCAAACTGGAAGGACTTCTCTGAGCACTCATGAATTACAGCATGCTTAGAGTTGAAATGCTAGTGAAGTAAGCATGATCTGATAATTTAAAAGCATAATCTGCTTTCAAGCCATCTGGTTGAAGTTGGGTAGTGGGCTGAAATGACTGGTCAGTATGGGTCAAGCGATCTGAATCCCATTGGGGTGTTTTTCCAGTTGGTGGGTTTCTGGGCAGTTCCTGGTTTAGACTGTACGTAATCCCTCTGCGTTGCTTTTTGGAAACACCAGCCTCTCTGTATAGATGGTGTACTTCCACAGCAGATGTGGAAATCAGGATGCCTGAGGACACTCTTGAATTCCAGAGGCTGGGGAAGGCAGCAGCTCTATACCTCCTTCCCTTCCCACATCACACTTGTCTGTGGAGCACAATCATATTCCTACAGCTTTATTAGGGCCATCAAACTCTTTCTTGCTGTCATCTCTTGGGGATCAGCCACCTCCAAAAGACAGGAGAGACAGGCAAAGCAGTGGCTAGCTCTGTATCCCGTCTTCCTCAGGGATTACAGCAGTAGCTGTGCTTTCCACAAGTTGTACCCACAAGTGCCTGGAGGCAAGAGTGAAAAGCTTGCCCTTCCTTTCACTCCAGGCTGCCCTCAGCTTGTGTCGTGCTCGCTGCCTTCGTTTCAAAATATGTAGCATCCCTCTGTGGTCAACACTGTTGTTCTAATCAAGGAACTCAGCCTTGTGGTAACAAAAGAGGGAAGGGGGGAGGGAAGAGTCCCTTGTCTTGTTTTAATGCCAGCTGTTTAATTACCAGAGAGGACCACAGTTACAAGTTATGTGTATGTTTAAGTTAGGCTGCAGAATGACTAAAAGAAGTTTCAAAAGGCACGTGAAGAAATTGTTCTTCTTTATGACCCATAAACCTCCTCTGTTAGACGCTGGGACACAGTAGTTTTGTGTTGTAGGACCAAAGACTAGGACAGGTGCTACTAGCAAGAAATCCAGAGAACACAGTCATTCTGCCTGCTTTGGAAAGGCCACCTTAAGTGGGTGTTTGGGTACAAGTCTCTATAGTTAAAAAACAGAACTGGGTGATCTGATTCACCTTCTGGATAAGCCCAAATTAAGTTCCTTCTCTGAACTCGCATTTCAAAAATGCTGGCCTGGGGAAGGGGAAGGGGAAGGAGGTGGGCTGGGAAAAGAAGGATGCCTGAGAAAGAGCAGTACCATTGCCGCAACCCACTGAGAGACCAGAACCAGTTGATAGTAACGGTTGGGCTGACCTTAAACCAGCTCCGGTGCACATTTTTAGTTCTGAAATGGCGATGGTACTTCTGTGGAAAATACCTGTGGTAACAACGTCTCCCTTGTCTCCACTGATGTCAGTGGAGCAGCAGGGGTGAATTAGCTACCCTTATTGTGTTGTAACTCTCTTAAGCTAAAAGCCTGCTGCTTTGTTTTTTGTTTCTGATCCTAACCAGGGACCGAACCACCACAGTTGTGAATGTGGAAGGGGATGCCCTAGGAGCAGGCATCCTTAATTACCTGAATGAAAAAGAAAAGAAAGACAAAGAGCAGGAGCTAAAGGAAGTCAACGTAGAAGCAGTTGCTAACAGCAAATCTGAAGGGGAAACAACGCCTTTGGTAACCCACAAAACCCAAGTCTCCAACACAACCAGTACAGCAGACCCTGAATCCAAGGAGTCAGTATTGTGAACTAGAGGCCGTTTGTCAACACACGTCCTAGAGGTGGACCGGGGACTTGTTAATGCACCTAGACGGTTGCAGTGCTAACAAGGGCTGTATGGCTCTTGAAAGTTTTCAGTTCCAGTCTGTTTTGAAATACGCTGGCCTGGGGAAGGGGAGGGAGGTGGGGTGGGCAGAGGAGGGGTGTTGAGAAAGAACACTTGCTTTATAAGAGTATTTTGAAAATTCATCCATATACATGTATATGTGTTGCATGTACACACACATACACATGTATGTGAAAACAATGCCATCGAGACTTCTGGTTTAACAAGACTTCTGTTAGTAAAGGCTCATATGGGTTGGAGATGGGGAAGTAGACAAACCCAGTATGTGCTTATTGTAGGGAAAAATTAGTGTGCTTATTGTGCTGCTGTTTGAATGGAGATGCAGTCTAGAAACTCCAGAGTGGCTGAAAATGTTGCTTAAATTTAGTTTCTGGCCTGGAAACACTTACTGACCATTACAGACACGGTATGAAGCAACATTTTTCTTCCACTCCTCTTCCTCTCCTATTCTCTGATCCCTTAAAACCATCAAATATATCCTGAAAACTAGCTTTTTCTTTTTTTAAAATTTTTTTGTTTCATATCTGAATTAATAGTTTATAGGGGTCTGACCCTTGTTGCATTCCCCCACTGCATTGCAGCTTATAGCAGCTTTCCTGCCTTTAGGTGAGTAACTCCCAAACTTTGGGACCAAACGTAGGAGACCTTCATGCAGATCAAGGACTGGTTTTCTCTTTTCCTCTAACCAAGCTGTTAAGGAAAAAATCCAGAGGAAGCAGAAATTTTGTTAAAGTGATCCCTCTGGGGCTGAAAAAAATGTAGAGTCTGTTCCAGCATAAATATGTCTGAAAGAGGCTTGCCTGTGGCAACATCAAGAAATCAAGAAGTCAGTTCCCTTCATGAAAATACACATGCTCCTTTGCTAGCACGCCATGTCCTGCTCATGTTTATTTAATGGGTCAGTCCAAACAAGTTAAGCCATATCCCTCTTCCAGCAAAATTGAACAGGGGAGGAAAAAATCTGAACACACATCGTGTGGGAACTGACGACAGGCAAGTCTGAGTGTTAGCTTGAAAGGGGAAGAGAAGAGGTGAGTTTATAACCCCATGTAGTTCAGTGATTTCTGTGTGTTGGAACAGCTGTGTACCTGCTCCTGCTAGGAGTTTGGTCCTGCTATAAATGTTTTTCCGGCAGCAGCTTACGTTTAGTAATTCTGGGTGGTGCTGGGCCAGGGTAATGCTTAGTGGCAGATGGTAACCGTTGCCTGAGGCTGAGCCAAATGCTTCTGGATTCTGACGCCACCTTTTTTCCTTTACAACACACTGCCTGAATTTGTACCCCAAACCTGAACAAGGTCCGGCAAACTAACTGCAAAGGTCCTGTTGATTTATCTTGGCTTTTTGGACATCAAATAGTTACAAAATTATGGCTGCGCATATGCCAAGATTTGCCTGGACTTGTGACACTTTCCCTTGGCTACTTTAGCAAGATGATTGCATATGGTCAGTCTCCACACTGTTAATTCAGCAATATATATTTACACTTAGCTTTGATACAAAGTAATGCTAAGTCTCACTTTTTCTTTCTCCTCTCTTGCTTCAGAGGAAGCTATCTTGGAAAGGTATCCAGTTGCTGATGTTTATGTTCACGGCACTAGGAAGAGGCAGCTCCAATTTCATAGCAGCAGCAGCCTTCATTTGCAAAGCATCCTTCTTGGTAAAGGGACACAATGAATTTTGCAAAGAGATGCTCAGAATGAGATGTGGCTACCTCTGAGGGAAAACACAGTGAGTGCGTCATTACTGGCTGTTTAATTGCGTGCAGCAGGGCTATGCAAACAATCGAAGTAGGAAAGGATTAGTCAGCCCACTGAGAAACTGCAGGTGGAGTTTCTTTTTAACCAGTTTTTTATAACCACGTCCACAAAATTTGGTCATTCCTTGGCTCATCTTCAAAATGGAAGGAGACAAACACAATTCTCTAGGGACATCCTTTGCCTAGTATTTATTATTTCATTTTTAGCAGATCAAGACCCACTGAAGTTTGCATTTCCTCCCATTAGAATCATCCCAACTCCTTTCAACTCAGGAAACCAAAAGCGCACTTTGTAGCTGACAATGAAAGTCAACAAATAAGAGATGTTTTGAAAAATGTTGGAGGTTTGAAAAAATGGTTCTCAGCAAAACCTTTTTTCTTTTTTTTTTTTTTTTGTTAAACAAGTCTAAGTATTTCTTTCAAAAATCTGAATGCACCAGAACCCCAAATACTTTGATTTTAAAGCAGTGTACGGATGTCTCAAGAAAGCTGAAAAATCATGACCGTTCCCTGTGGGCTGGGTTCTGTAGTTGCATTTTATCCCGCATCAGACATTTAGCCCCTCTGATGCTCTCCTTCACCATGACACGTGCGGCTGGGATCAGGACATGAGAGCAGGCAGCACTCAAATGACAATTCCCATGAAGCATCACAGCACCATTTCAGACTAGAACATTTCTCAATTTTTTTTTGTTTCACTCTAAAGCTGTTGTTGCCCACAGGTAAAAGCACTTGCCTGGGCAAATCCAAAGGCTGGGCTTCCTCGCAGGCAGCACTTTGCCATTGCTGTATTGATCTTTCTTCCCTGTGGTGCTGCAGCTTGAATGCGCCTCGTCCTTGTAGCAGCGTGCCATAGGCTGTGGCACGTTCTTTCTGACAGTAGATCCCAGGAAATGGTAAATTAAAGCCAATACCTCCGAGTCATCTTAGTATTTTCCAATAGCAATGCAGAAGCTCAAAGTCTTTGCTGAAGAATGCCTCTCCCAGTCCCCACTAGTGGATTGCCACATTTTGCATCAATGTGAATGTCTAGTCCAATGTAAAGCTTGTTAGAGCAGTCAGATTTAAGGAGGTCGGATCATTTTCGTAGCAGGAGTTTAACCAAGGAAATCTAACACTCCTTCTCCTGGAAACAGGTGCCATAGGGTTTATATGAACCATGAGTATTTGGGTCTTAACCTGCCAGAAATCTGTAATCTTACAGAAGCCCTACTTTAGACTTACAAAGGTGACAGTTCTTTTGTTGTTCGTGCACAGCAAGAGGGATCCCAGAGTTTTCCATGGAAGCAGGAACACCGGGTAACTACTGCTTGTCAGAACATCTTCTTGGTCTTTTTGTATCATCTGTGTCAGAAATTCCATTTCTTATTTTTCTGTGGTGTTCCCATTCCTCATGATGGCCATGCCGTATCTTCTAGGGCTCTCCACCTGGCCTCAGGTTTTTTTTCTTAAGGTACAAATGTAAAAGATCCAATATCACACTCTCTGGGACTGTAAAAAATTTGGCACATTCTGACAACTGCCCTTGTAACAACGTGAATCCTGATCAAAAGCCCGATGAGATAGAAGACTTGCCATTTGCTTCAAGTGGTCAAGGTCTTCGGGTAAGGCCACTGGGAGAAAAATGAAAGGGCCGTTGAAGGATGTGCATTTTAGATGCTGTCCTTGACCTGCAGTGCAATGTGTTACACTGGGAGCTTCCTATTTCAGGTCCCCGTGCAGCTTCACTCCAAGAGGCTGAGCTGAAAAGGTGCTCGGCAGCAGTGCAGGTGCGGCCGGTAGTACCTGCTCTGCTCTCACCCAGGCACTCCACAAATCTGGTGCCGGCGTGGTACTTAACTCCAATGTCTCTTGACCAGAAATATATTTATGTTCTCCCAACCTGACTGTAAATTGAAAACCTTTAGTCAGTTGCTTTTTCTTTCAAGAGGAAATAAACTCCATCTAGAAAACACTATTTTTTCTTTTTGGTTTTAGTCTTTTTTTGGAAGGTACAAATTCTCTCCTAAGGAAAGCAGACTACAAACAGCTCATGTCCTGCCCTCTAGTACAGCAGTTGCTTCTTGGGAGAAAGACAAGGGAATATGGAAGAGAAGAGTCTGCAGGCCTTTGGCATATGCAATCCCATTTTGTCTCTGATGCCATTTATTCTTCCACTTTTACCTTCTCTTTTTCAGTGAAGCTTCTTTGACTGTTTTGGACCATCTCTTATTTCCTCTTCTCCAGGATTGGCTTTCAACTCCATGCTTTATCCATCGCTGCCTGATCTCATCCCATTTCCTGGAGTGCCCTATGCTGTTTTTCTGTATCCGTGGCTCAGGTATAAATGGGAGAGCGGACAAAGTTTCGAGGGCTCCGGCTGGTCCTTGGGAAAGTAGTTTGCGTTCTGCCTTGCTCCTGTCCTTAACTCACCAGAGGCTTGTGAGGCTTAGTAATTTAAAGAGTTGCTCTGAGAGTGCAGAGCAGTATCTGTCTCTCATCCTGAGAAAGGTGCTTGTTCTGTGCTGTGAGATGTGGCTATGGATGCCTGAAAAGCTGTCGTGAGCAATGGAGGGTGCCAGCACTTGGCTGCTATTAGGATATTTCCAGTAAAGACCCATTATTCCCAGGAACTGAGCTTTAGCTGAGTCTCAGCTGGTGTGTTGGTAATTGCTCTACAAGATTCCGTAATTGCAAAGGACTTTAAACCCTTCTGGGGATGGCTCTTGCAATCAGGATGGTTTCTGGGTCAAAAACAGACTAGGGCCAAACCCAGGGCTTCTGCTGCTGGGATGTCACAAACAGGACTGTGTCCTTCGGACATAGCAGAAATATAGAGCCAGCCAAAGTACCAAATAGTTGGTGAAACAACCTCTGCTTTGTCTTTTCTGGGCAGCCCTGTTACTGCCTGAAGAGGCAATGCCCTGAGTTGGAGGTGGTGGGAGGCTGGAGGGACAGCGTGAGGGGCAGGAAGGTTTCATATGTTCTTGCTCTGTTCCTACCCTCTTCCCTGGTCATTTGCTGTGGCCAGTGCCAGAGATGGACATGACCCAGTGTCACCATTCTTAGACTTATTCTCCTGTGGTTCTTCCATATTTTACAGCAGCAATAATGAAAACGGAGGCGTTCAGGCAGTTCCACTTTCAGTCAAGTCAAAGGCCCCGGTATCTTTGTGACTGACCACCCTGCCATATGTTGTAGGTTATGTCCTTGAGAGCTTGCAGATGTACAAAGCCACCACCTCTTTCTGCAGAGATTTGCAGTGTTGGTCAACAATCTGGGCAGAATCTTCACTCTGGCCCTCCGCTAGCACAGCGCATTTCTGCAGCCACTGGAAAGCATCCTTCTGTTGGAAATCATCTTGTTTTCCCCTGACCCTCCCACAGGCAGTGAGCAATGGGCTTCAGGCAGAAAGTTGAAGGACCAAAAGACAAACTCTCACCAAAGGAAAAATGTCACATCTTCATTGATTTTTAACTGGGCCATGGCAGTTCATAATCACTCACAGACCTGACTGTAATGACTGATGCTGTGACTGATGAACAGCACAGAATTAGGCAGGCCACATAAATCCTCTGCCTGTGCTCCCTTTTCTGTAAATTAAGTTTACGGATACTTATCTGTCTCTCACACACAATAGTGTGGAGGATAGTGAGTCGCAGTGTTGGGAAAGCACTATTAAGACACAGTCCACTAAATCTTAAAAAATAATGGGCTTTTCAAAAATCTGAAAGGAATCAAATAATTAAAGTACGCATCATGAAGTCAGAGTTGCATTGAGCGAGAGTATGAGTGACTTTGACAGAAAGGAGATGCAACGTTGCTGGACTAACTCAGGGAAAAGGCGGAAGCTAGTGTCGGTGAGTTACATTTCAAAAAGCAGACGTGATTTAGTCAAGGAGGACCCAGTGCCCTGTTATATATGCCTGCTTCCATCTCCACCTGGGCTGCCATGAAAGCTTAGGTTCAGGTAAAATAACAGACCTCCCTATAGATTCAACATCTAAATGAGGCGTCTTGACAGCTTTGTTTCTGTCTAGTTTCAATGGAAGAAAGAGCTTTTCAACTAAAAAAACAAGTTGTCCGGGTGAAAAGGTAGAGAAAAAGAAGGAAGAGCTGGAGGGTTGCAGGGGCAGCATCACAGGGGACAGGGTAAGCAAGTGGATAAAGAAGCTAAAACACTGAAGGAAGCTTTTTCTTGGCATTTTGATACAGATAGCATCAAAAAGACTGCAGGCATTTGTCCAGCATGTAGCAGCGACAATGCAAGTCCCTGCCCACTGGCTGGCCAGGATTTGCAGGGAGAAGCAGAGGCCGAGTGCTGATGTTTCTGAAGCGCATCGTCACTGAGCAACAACGAAGCATGCAGCGTGCCAGTGTGGGGCTCCGATAAGCTGCTGCTGGCTGCTAGCCATGACCACAGAGAAGCAATGGTACAGTTCTGAATCAGGGATTGACCCACATTCCTCCTTGCAGGGTAGCTAGGACAAATGCTTCTCAGATAAATGCATGGTAGCCCTTATTCTCCGAGGACAAAGAAAACCTTGTTATCTATGCGAGCATATTGAAGAAAGCCACGTTCACTTGCTGCTTCAGTTTCAGGGAGGAGCAAAATGATCTGCAACTTCTTCCAGAGATTGGGCAACATGTTGAGACAGTTGTCAGTGAATATTTTAAGTCTGACGAGAAGTGATCAAGAGCCTTATTTGGCTCCTGTAGCTCTCTGTCCTCACATTTGAGCACCGGCTTGGGAAGTTAATGTTAACACGGTATTCATTCTCCGCATGGGGTCTTTACAGCGAGCACCAGCAAGCAAGCACCATTTCACAGCTGCAGAAGTGAATGCACGCAGAAAAAGGTGAAAGAACGCTTTCTTGACTCATGCGAAGAATCATCAAGAAGGCTAGGAGCAGACCTCGAATCCTGAAGCCAAGTTCATTGTTAGCTAACAACTGTCACCTACCTAAAAATATTAACATCTGGGGGTTTACAAATATATTTGAGTATTGATACCAGAGTATTAATAGCATGTTAGTGCAGGATAATCACTTCTCTTTTTGGAGGAATGGAAGGGAAGAAGTGTAGAATGAGGAGAGTTATCTTCCCTCTAGGATGGATTTTTTAATAGAAAAGAACAAAGAAAATCTCTTTTTCATTGAAGAGTTCACAGTATGGTTACTTATCAAATTCTGTCTCAGTGTCAGCAGATAAATCATCCTCAGCAGCTATAAAATCTCATTTGGATTGAACCACTGATCTCAGTGCCAGCAGGAGGTGAGGACTGTGGGCATTTCAGCAGGCCAACTGCTCTTACTTGAAGTCCTGCTCAAGAAACATTTATACTTGTCTTTCCCAATGCCACAGATGCTGTGTGCAAGGCAAGCAGGCCTGCCGACAGGAACCAGCACGAGGAAATGAATTTTGAGCCAACCCTGTTGTAATGCAAAGTTAACGGTGTGGTTTTAAGCCACAGAGACCAAGAAATTTGGTATTAGATGCTCCTTAGGATAGCTTTTGCTTGCTCCTTCTGATAACAACACTGAGAAAGTAATACACTTCTTTTGCAAGCATGTATTTAGTAACGGAAGTTAAACTGCGTATGGCATGTTGGTGCAACTTAAGTTAATTGCAGTTGCACGTTGCAGAAAGAAATTACCAAGAGAAATCTTCTCTGAAGGAAATGGTTTACACATGCCTGAATCCCCTTGGATTACATTCCCACAGAAAGAATTGTGCTTAACCATAAAAAATACTCCAAATATTAACTGGTTTGGATTGTAGCTTTTTTAAGAACCAGAAGGAATGCCACAAAATGGATGGGCCAGAACCTTCGCTGGTGTGCATTAAGGTAATTTCCTGAGCTTTCAGTGGCCTGTGGACTTCTGATAGAGATGATACCTCCTTAGCAGCACTGGGGTTTGGTCTGGTCCTCTTTAAGATGATCATGCTCAGTAATGCAGCAGTAAAGGAACATTGTTAAAACTTGTTGGCTATAACTAGAGGCATTTTACGTGCCCACACTGTTCTTATGATGTGATGCCTCCCACAAGAAAACTGTGTTTTCTTGATGCAGAAGCAAAGCTTCCTCATTTTTTGATCGGTTTTCCTTTTCTGTATCCCTCTTGCAGAGTCTGCTGGGGTCCTTGGAGTCTGCCCAGACCCCAGCAGGACCAGGCTCCTATAGCACTTAGATGAAACTTAAAGATATTCTAGTCCCGTGTGAGGACATAGACTGTCACACATCCTGTTATGAGGGGACAAAGACGTAGCTTCAACTTTGGAGGAGGGGCTGGGCTGAAGAAACCCCTACTTCATTAAGGCAATACCTTAACGACATTTTACACTTAATAAGTCAAATAATTGTGACCAAGCTAGCCTAGCCCTGGCTGCCTCCCTGCTCTGCCCCACAGTAGATGCTCTATTGACATTACTTCCCTGAGGACCAGTGTGGAGGTAATGTGTTTGCCATCCCTGAATATTGCAGTCTTTTAAGAATATAGTCTTCTTTAGACTTCCTCTGTGACTATCCTGGCTACGCTTCTGTAAGGTCATCCACAAAGCACGTGCTGTACAGGACGGAGACCATGCGTAGCCCTACAAATAGCTGAGCGTACCTCTGCTAATGGGAGATGAGCCTCTTTTTTCTGAATTGCTTCTTGTTTATGGCAAACTGAGACCGACTCACTCACTGCTTTGTGAGGGTGAAGATTTTGATTAGATTTTGATTAATCCCTCTAGATTCAGGGACAGCAGAACCACCCCTAAGGCATGAGGAGTCTCTGCAGCAGAGGTACACAATCTGCCTTATTATCCTTAAAGGTGCCTTGTCCTGGTTCCCTTCAGGACAAATTCCAAGTTGCTGTTTGGCTTTTGAATATAACTATGCACCAAAGGTGAGAGACTCCATTATCCCTGGAGATGGGGGGGAGAACGTGATGTCCTGGTGTGGGACACGGAAAGTGAGTTTCTTTTCTTTATCCTGTAAGCTCTCTGTCAGCAATCCTGCCTCTGATGTGTGTATGCGTGTGTGTGCTTTTATTTCTACGTGAACGCAAATTGCTCTAATTAGGAGGGAGGACTCTTGTATTTTTATATGCTAAGCCATTTGATTAATTACTTTAATAAAATGACAGATGAACTCTGAAATTCACTGCCATCTGCTCCAGTACAATCCAGTATCACTGATACAAAGGTATCTGCCTTCAGATAAAACCTAGTGCTTGAGTAACCACTCCACTCAATAACTACTTGTGCCATGTGGGTGTGTTGATCCTTGTCATCTGTAACTGTTCCTCTTTTAAAGCGATGGGTTTGATCTGTGTGACTCTGTATCAGCCTTTTTATTATCTACCAAGAACAGATGTACGTGCACATGTGCAAAGACCGACCATATTGCTGTGTCTGGGGGTGTGCGACCCTGGGGTAGATATCACAGGTGTTTGTTGTGTAGTGCACCCTTTGGCGTAAAAGCTCTCCCTGCCTGCCTGCGGAGAAAACAGTCCTGTGGCTCAGGTTGCGAAGGTTTGTTGTATTGAGGGTGACACAATAGGATGCCCTCTCTTTTCCCCTCCATTTTCTCATGGAAACGTGTATTTGTTCTCTCTTTGTGTAGCTTCTCAATCTGAAATAAAAATCATGCCGAATAGAATTCATGTTTCCATCTTTGTTTGGAGAAGACCCAGCCTTTTAACTGGATCAGTGTTGCCTGGGCAGCTGGCAAACTCTCTGTGACTCCTTTGGAAATGCCCTTGAATGAGAATTGCGTAACTTCGTATTCGGGTCCACTTTCCCACATGTGCCCTTTGCTGGCATGCTGGTGTCGCTGATTATCTGCATATCACTCCATTTAACCCCTTTCCGTGGAGCTCAGGACAAGCCTACACAGGGTAATATTTCTCCAAGCCCTGTGCACAAGCACTCAGCTCTATGGGGACCTTGGGGGAGCTCAGAATAGTAGGTATTTTTTGTCGATGTGTGCCATAGCAGAGTACAAGGGCTGACAGACGGACCTGTGACTATTCTGCCAAGCAAACAGACTTTGTTCCCTGGAGGAGAATTGACGAGTGGGAGAAATCATCTAGCAAATCCTTTGCAGTAGGCAACCAGACTGGTAAGTTCAGGAAGATTTTGCATTGGACGCACACCGTCAGTCTGAGCAGTGTGCTGGTTCCAGAACTGAGGGCCTGGGTTTGCTGTCAAAGTGGGTTTGATATTGCTTTTCCATTAAAAGCTCATATGTCTCTGTAGGGTAGATTTTATCCTGAGATGCACAATGCAGAATATCACAAATCCTGAAAAAAATCTACTACATAAGTGTAGTTTGGTTAGTTTCAAGCATTAAATTCTGGTCCCAGAAGTAATAAACAAGGGTGCAACATTTGCAAGAATTGCAAGCACCAGAAGGAAGAAGTATAATTTGAAAGACCTGCCTATTGTGACTGGTATTATCTCTTGGTGTGTGAACTTTACAAAACCATCAATGTGGTGATTTCCAAAAAGCCTCTTTGACCCCATGGTTGTATCTTTGTCTTCTCACTTCCTAGCTGAAACCCCGAGGAGATACCTGGAGGAACGCTAGACCAGCTAACAGAGAAGTCCTCTTGAACCTTAGCCGCTAACCATTCAAAAGTCAGCTTTGGATACAGGAATGGCTGCTGCCTAGAACAAGCAGGTTTTCTGAAATCTTCTGAGGTAAGTGGTGGTTGTCAGAGCTGTAGTGCCTCGCCATTTGAAACACATGAAGCTTTATGAGACCCGTGGAAAAACGTGGAATGCTTGCTTGTCTTTAATGAGAACTGAGTCAAGCCTTAGACCGAGTCCCAGCTGACTCAAGCAAGACATTATTAGAGCTTGCTAGGCATTAACACCAATCAAAACAGATAAAATTTCTTACGGTATTTCAACAAAGAGATAAAAGTTGGAAGAAGTTCTAATTAAAGTTCAATGACTTTATTTTGTTTTTCTAGCACCACCTACCAGTCTGGCCACATGCTTTCCAATTTCTTAATAATATCATCTTTTTTTAAGAGGAAGAGAGCTTTCAGGAAAATGCTCCCCACTTCTTCCTTCTAAAAAGCTTTAGGCAGGTGACACACGTTTGTCTAGTTCACATGAAGAAAAGCATTTAAAAATAAACGTATCACAAAAACCGCTGCTATTGTTGTAACTTAATATTTGCAGAGGAAATCCAATTACGGCCAAGGAGCAGATTAGTCCTTTCTTGTTTTTTTTAATCCCTAGTTTGTCTGATTAAGATAGATATAAGTATAGGGAAGTTCTTTGTGAGTTAGTCCAACGGAAGACAACACCATTTTGTTCTGCTGTGAAATGAATGGTTGGGGTCAAACAGGTTGTGTGGTACAGATGCACTAACACGTCATCTTCCAAATACGTAGATTGATGTTACCCTGTTGAAAATCAAACCGCTGCTGTCTTCCCATTATGAGCATTCAAGCAGATGTACATGTACGTTGTACCTCTCGGCAGTCTCATGAGCTGTGACGTGCATGAAAATAGCTTGGCAACCTTACAGCTAACTTGCTATCCTTGCAAGTTCTTGCATCTTGGATGTCAGTCGAGCCATCATGCTATGGAAGATACCTGTGGTTTTAGACTGGGTAAGTAGGGTAGCAGCTGGAATTTATTTCCACATTTTGAAAGTTATCCTCATGATCGTAAGGGCTGGGCTTGTCAAAATATATGCCAGGGACCAGGCAAATTACAAACTGCTCTGAAACCTAGGACCAGAGATGCAACGCAAAGCCACTCTGCAGGCTTGGGTAACAGGACTTCACCCTCTCCGCAGGATAGTGATCAGCAATGCAATGTAAATTACTGTAATTACTGTGTCACCAAAACATGTACACCATCAGGCAGATCTGGATTCTCTTCATCGTGGTGTGCTAGAGTGTAATTAGATGGCAATGCCTACAGCTACTAGAGTTTGAGGGAGGCCTACAAACATTCGCAACTCAAACCTCACAAACCGAATAGGTTCCAACCATCAGCAGCCAAATCGTTACGATTAAACTTGCCTGGTACTGCATCGTTAATCGGCTTGAGTAATTTGACTCATCCTGAAGGCACCACGCTTTGTCCTTATAGCAGTACCATTCTTGCTGAGGTAGGAAACCCGTGTGACCAAACTGAGTATAGATCTTACAGAAGGGGACTATGGTATTTATTTACATTTTAAGCTGATTTTACCTGCCCGCACTCGTTCTCTTACAGATTTCATTCGCTCACGCTCACAAGCAATGAGACACGGTTGTTCAGGTGGTCTGGCCCCGATCACTTGCACGCAACATACCCAACAAGGGACGACGGCTGTCAGGTCTTCACTAAACCTCCCAGTTTTGGGACAGTTCTTTAGTAATCTTTAAGAATCGATAGGTTTTTTTTGTAGTGGTCCTTTGCTGGATTCTCTCTTCCTGCTAGGCTGCCAGGAGAAGGAATGGGAGATGTGATATGCTGCCATCCGCCTCTTATCAGAGGGGAGGGTCTTTCACGAATGAGTTGTGTGCGCTATGGTCTTATCAGTGTGCAGACCTTCTGGGCTTGACAAAAGCAACATAGTCTCAAATTTTTTGTTGGGAATGGTGTCATTTGTTATGAATACAAGCCATTCTTAACCCCCCTGCTCTGCTATTTCTTCTAATGCTTGCATAAACAGATTTTTCATTCATACCAGTCCCAATATTTCTTTTACAAATTTCTGCGCTGATGACTGGTTCCTGCAGATCCCAGCTCTGGTTTTGAAGAGCCTCTCGGTTTTGCTCAGGACAACGTACAGATGACAAAGGGCCAGGACATCCCAGCAATTAGAATGAAAAAGAAATCCCTCATGTTCCCCACTGAAAGCAGCAGTAAAATCTCACATTTAAAAAGTAAAATTAATCCCAATTATTCATTGCCCATTATAATTCACATTGATTGAATGCTGCCACCACCTCTTGACCAGCTGGCTCCTATTTTTATTTCACAGCAATGTGTCACCTTCATCCAACAAGAGGAAAGGCGAAGCGTTTGGACCACACCAACTCCATCTCATTCATCTCCTTCTGCACCACAGGACCTAGCCCTGATCTGCAGCTGTGTGGGTGTTTTAGAGGGCCTGGATAGAGGTAAGGAGATGCTTTGGGGGAATATGGAAACTTGAAACACCTGCCTTAGTGGCTGGATCGCCTGTTGCTGGCGGTCCATCCAGGCTGTTTGTGGTGTGATGGGTACATCGTGTGGCCAGAAAGGAGAAATGCAGTTTCTATTTGACCTTTGTCTTGGGCTAAATCCTGCCACTGTCCAGCTGAGCAACCAAGTGGTAAAGAACTGAAATTGCCCAGCTGCTAGCACTGGGGTTCATTGCTCTGCACTTCAATGTTGACACTAAAACAGATGTCACTCTAGTTTTCCTCTGTTCATTAATCCTGCTTTACACGTTCCATTCATCAGCTGTCTTGGGTGTGCTTAAGTCATATTTTCACGTGCTTCTCCAAAATCAGGAAGAAAAGAAGCAGCTACCTTTTTAGGAAATATTTAGTAATAGTGCAGCAGTAGCTATGATGATCTAGAAGAGTGAAGGAAAGTTTGTAGGCTTTCAGTGAGTCTTCTCATGACTTTATAAAGAAGCTAAAGCAACGTGGCTGAGTTTGAACCTGCTTATGTAGACATTACTAGAGCGACTGTCCAGCTGAACAACTGGATTCCTCAGGGGCCTACCGAAGGTCCAGGACCATAAGTAGTTGATTAGTGACACAAATGGTGGAACAGAGAAAAATCTGCAGGTCCCACCAGGAGGAGAAGGTCTGGGAACATGGAAAAGCGCAGGGCTGAAATTCATAGCAACATCAGAAAAACTGAGAGAAGGCCTGGGCAAGAGAGGCTGCAAAGAATTAATCTAGATGAGAGTAATTAACTGCACCGATACCGGTGGGAAACAGTAGATTAAGGAGCAGGATCAGGAAGTTACGGGCAGTCAGAAGCATGAGTCAAATGCCCTGTGCTGTGATTAAGGCAGATACTATACCAGGGTGTGTAAACAGGAACGTGGCCTGGACTACCATACCGGACTACCAGTTTTGCCTAATCGTAGCCAAGCCCACGCTGGGAGTTTTGGACCGAGTTTAGGTGTTGAGCTTCAAAGAAACGTGGTGCAAAGAGTGAGAATCAAGAGGAGAACAAGGGGAATGGTGCAAGATGTGGAAATCCTGACCTCAGGGGAAAGGGTTGTTGGCCTCAAGAAGAGAAGGACCTCTCCCTGCAAACACCTTTCAGAGAGGGGTTCGGCAGAGCGAGGGCACAGCGAACAGAGTCCTGAGCAGTTTGTACGAAGACGGCTCCTGCCCAGAACAGCGAGTGAGGGAGTTTGCCAGCCAGCCTGTCCTTAAGGAGCGAGGAATGCGGTGCTGTCGGGTTGCAACATAGGTATTTTCATAAATCAGTGCCTGAGCAATTTTAACACAGGAGAGGAATAATGTCAATCACTTTGATGTAGCCAACAGAAGCAAGGAAGGCTTGTGGCAGCTCCTTCCCACCTTGATGATAACACTGGAAGATAGGCAGGTGTACTAATGGGTTACGTGATATTAACTCTCTGGCTGTCTGAGGCACAGCATCAGAAGTTTAATAATTTTCCAAATGCAGGCAAATTCTCCCCATAGATAATGCCATACTGCCAGCCAAAAGATGGCAAAGTGATTACAACCAGTTTTTCTTTTCACTGCAATACTCTATTAGTATTGCTAGCAATGCTCTGGGAACAAACAGGTCAGGTCCAAGCCCTGCATTTGCTGACATCTCATCCATCCCAAACATTTGCATTGTGAGACTGAAATTTGATGCCGAAGATAGTGCAGATGCTATGCAAGAGCATATGGTGCACATCCAGGCTTCAGGTTTCATCGCACAGTGTTAACTATCATCTGGCTTGTAGTGTGAGACTGTTCAAGGTAGAAAGAAATTACAAATTGATGTGCCAAAACCCCTGGATAACAGCACATCATTGGTTATGGGCATATTAAAACTCAGGATGCATACAGCTGGTGCTCCTGACGGATCTGGTTCTGTACAAAAAACATGGATATTCTCACCAAGAAGGTAGAAGTTTTTGAAGAAAATGGAGTCTTCCTATCCCAGCTTCTCTTATACTAGAAACGCACCACTTTCAAATCTTATCATCATAAGCAAGCTCTACTTCACGTCATAGATATGGGGATTACTGCTGAAGTGCTGTCGTCCACAGATTGGGTGAAATCATTTGTCTTTGCTGGAGAACCTTCTTGCTGAAAAACACAAATCTGAAAGAATCCTGAGGTCTCAGATCAACAAGAAAACATCTACCTTAATCTTTGCCAGCCTTGAGTGACCTCGGGTGGGAGTTTGGCTGGACTTGACTCTATATTATAGATCAAATAAACTAGTTTCTCTTCAGCAAAGTTCCTAACAGAGAGGGCCAGATGTCAGCGGATGAAAACCGGTATCATTTCCCTGCAATTTTTAATTAATCTCTCCTTTAGATCACCAGTTTATTCCCCCCTTGTTTATTGAGACTCTCTCAGCATGAGCCCGTGGAGAGGAGAAAGATTTTGTGGCGCTCTGGCTGTTCTTGCAGACATCCTGGCACTCGTTTGATCAGAGGCAGAACAGGACGCGAACCTTTCCTGCCGGGGCCGAGACCGCAGCCGAGCGCTATTCAGCTCCGAGAACAATGTCTGGCAGCTTGCAAGTAATTTAAACCAGCTAAAAACAGCAGAGCCTGGGTATGAACCATGACCCATCCGTGTTTGCTTCAGCCTTTCGACTCGCCTGAAATCAGCACGGCCTCTACTAGCAGGCAACTGGCTCCCTGGAGAATAAACAATAAACAACATTTTTAAAGGACTTTTCTTTCCCAAGAGCTTTGCCTGCATGAATTCCTACAAAAAGCTGACTCTCAAAAACGTGCGTCTGAGGCAGGGAGATGCACAGCCCTCCGGAAAGACCTGCTGTAACATTCATCAAAGAAACCCCAAATATAGAAATATTACGCAGGAGCAGGGGTGATATGGGCTTTTTCTTGGCTGTGAGTTCTTCCGCGAGCGCCGTACCACGTTATACCACAGCATTACAGCTCCGCTTTTTGAAGCAGCCCTGAAAAAGATACTCCCACTCTGTTTCTCTAGTGAGAAAAAGCAAGATCCTCTAGGATGATAAATGGGGCTGGTTCCATTGAGGTCAGTAGAATAACCCCGGGTCATAGCAGCTGGGAATCTGGGCCATAATACACAGGGTGGCAGAGCAGGAGCACGCTGCGGGGCTGAGGAGCGTGGCCAGCGGACCAAAGCACTAGCCAGGGACTTGGGATACCTGTGTTGCTCCCCTCAGCCTGCTGAGCGAACCTGAGATGTCTCTTTGGCCCTTCATGGCCTAAAGCTCGCAGCAACGTCGTTGTTAAAGTGCTCTATCAGATAACGGACCTCTAGGAAATCTCAGCATTATCTAAGAGATAAGCTCCAGGAGCAGATGATGCAGACAAAAACCAGAACCAGCCTATGGGCAGAAATAAGGGAAAAGATTTGTACTTTCTACGGGACATGGGCACACATCGGGATACGGCTGCTCCATCCACCAAAGAAGGGTCCGGCAGGGTACAAACCCCAGAGCAGCCCACTTCAACGTGTAGCATGAGGACTCGACCCAGAAAGCTGCCCCAACGGCAGGGCACGACCCAGATCTGACAACCGACACGCTCTGCTGCGAGGGAGGGAGGTCTTGCCCCGGGACCTCCTCCAGCCTGCTGCAAGGGGCTTTGCGTTCCGCCTGTAGGATGCTAAAATCCATTTGCCATCGCAGGTGCACTCGTTGCTCACGCAATACCGTTCTTGGATGGTTTTCCACCCCAGGAACAGCGCGGTAAAGCCCAGAGAGGAGCAGAGGCTGCCAGGGCACAGCTTAGCCCAGGAAGGACAACA
Organism: Nipponia nippon; assembly: GCF_047370975.1. Taxonomy (NCBI): domain Eukaryota; kingdom Metazoa; phylum Chordata; class Aves; order Pelecaniformes; family Threskiornithidae; genus Nipponia; species Nipponia nippon. The sequence continues at coordinate 10,925,044 of NW_028262358.1, read as the reverse complement.
TATGGGATACAGCGAAACACCCTACAGTTACAACAGCTCCTCAAGGGCACTGGAGGTGATGCTGCTCCAGCAACGGCAGCGCCCGCCGGTCCCGGGGGGCCCTCAAGTCCCCGGGGGGCTCCTCAAGTCAAGTCCCCGGGGGCAGATGGATAATTTGCTCCAGGCCGTGCTGGGCCAAGGCGCCGGGAGCGGGGCCGGGAGCGGGGCCGGGAGCGGGGCCGGGAGCGGGGCGGGCGCTCCCCCGCCCAGCCCCGGGGGAGCCAGGGCCGCGCCACGCTCCGCTCCCATTGGCTGCCGGGCCGCGAGGGCGCCCTTGTTGACGTGGCGACCCCCGTTCCCATTGGCTGCGACGCGGGGCAGGGGGCGGGGCGGCCGGGGCGGCGGCGGCCGCCGCTCGGTAGGTGCGGGCCGGGCCGGGGCCGGGGGCGGTGGCGGTGGCGGTCCCGGTCCCGGTCCCGGTGGTCCCGGTCCCCGGGGGTGGCGGGGGGGGACCGAGGGGCAGCTCCGGGTGCTGCCGTGGCCGCTCGGGGGTCCCGGGGGGCGGCAGCGGGGGGGGAAGCGGGCGGCTTTGGCGTTGGAAGCCCGGCCCCGTTACCCGTGGCGCGTTGCATCCCTGTCTCCAGCAGTTCAGGGCCCCCCCGGGGTGCGGCGCCTCCTCGGCTTTATCGCCTTTATTTCTTATTTTCTTGGTTAATCTGCCACTTTTTCAGCTGCGGAAGGGCTTTTTGGGGCAGAAAGCGTGCGAGCAGAGGAGCAAAAAAATATCAAAACTCGGATCCCGCAGGCCTAAAGGGCAAGAGCGGTCGTTTTTTTCCCCAAAAACAACAAAAAAAAAACCCTCCCCAGCAAAACCAGTGCTGGTGGGAGACAGAAACTCTGTCGGTGTCAGCTGCCCCCCTTGGTCCACCAGCCAAGCGATACCCAGGGGCGGGGGGACGTCGCCCGCTGGGACAGAGCCCTCGTTGTCTGCTGGGCTTCGCGCGGCTCCTTGGCAGGCGGCTTGCTTCTGGCGGCGTGAAAAAGTCCAGGGATCGCTTTTCTTGAGACATCCCCGTGGACCTTGCCCTGTTGAAATGAATGAAACAGCCGCCATCTTCATCTGTTATCTAAAAAATACCCAGTTGCAGGTACCGTCCCCGTGCCGCCCCTGTCGCCGGTGAGACAATTGAGGGCTCGGGTGTAGCCGGGATTTCTGGCTGTTTTCCTGTGGTTTTAAGGTCAGTGGAAAGTCTCCGCCGTCCCTAAAGCTGTGGTCCTACGTCCCTCTTCAGAGCTGTGTCAGTCCTGCCCGAGGATTTGGGCATGCTTCTTCCCGTCGTGAGGGTTAATCTTGATGTGTCGCCGCCACCTGACCTCTGAATTTTTGCAGTTTTGTTGGAAAATGGTGAGAAACCTTCTTTTCTAGATGCTCTTGTAGTTGGGAGTTGCACTTAGCGGCATTAGCGTTTTCAGTCTGTTTTGAAACACTGCTTTTTGCCTGGTCGTTCTGCGTACGGGATGTGTGCGACTTCCCCAGCTGGTTTGCATCCAAGTATGGTCGGATGTCCAGCTCCCCCCTGAAATTAATTTAAGTTAGAGACTTTTGAAAATGCAGCATAATCTCTGGTGGCCCTTGGAATATCCTTACAAAGTCTGAAATAAGCAGATCTACTCTGGCTCGTGTGTATTGGCAGGTTTCCTGGTTTCTCTTTAGCTTCCAGTTAGCTTCTGGAGATTTAATGAACCTGTGAACCAGCACTTGCTCTTTTTTTAAAGACTGATGGCATCATAGAAATGTATATCACTGCGTGCTGCGTCCATAAGATCAACACATAGTCTTGAAAGTTCAGAATAGTTCAACCTTTGCGCTCCTGCACACAGTTACAAAAATAACAGATGGGTTGTGACGTATCTTTTTTTTGAATGTTGCTTGACACATGCTTTTCAGATTTAAGGTCAAGCTTATATATGTTTTTTATAGTTGTTTTTACTGGGCTGACTGACACATGACTCAAGCCACTAAATCTGATGGATTTGATGATGTTCAACATCACTTTGAATTTAATGTGGCATCTTCTTAAAAATAAAGAGGTACCGAGCTTGATCATTAATTACTGCACATCCAGTTTAAAACTTTAAAGTCTGCTTTGATGCCTTGTTAAGCTTTTCTTATTTTTATATGTTTTAAAATCGCTACCGAACAACAGAACTTATTGTCGAGGCATTTATGTCCTAAGCTATGGGTGTCCAGCGCCCTCCTCTCTGTTAAGATTTATATTTACTGAATCATTTTTGGATGTACAGCGCTGCCGGTATGCGCAAGGAGGGATTAGAGCCGGTGAGATGTCCGTTCATGTCGTGATAATAAGTGACGTTCTCTGCTGAATCATCTGCTGCTCGTCACAGAGGAAAGTGCCCAAAATGGTGAATTTGAAGCAGGTTGTGTGGCTCTGAAATGGATCCTGGAATTTAATATATGGTACCCTTATGATTTGTCACCCCAGTGGCTTTTTGCTCGTTAGGTTTTGGTGGGAAGAGGAGGAATCCAACCAGCGAGCATCGTTTCTCCTTGCGGCCAAGGCCCTGGCTTTCAAAGCCGGTAAACAAATATGTCTCGGGATTTTCTGGGCATTTAAATCACTTGTAAGTTGGATTTGGTATTTGGTTCGCTAATACGTGCTCGCCTGACTGTCTAAACAAAACTAATTCAGAGGGACTGAACGGGAGTCGGTGAAGGCTGGCAGGTAACGGGGCTGCCTCCTGGGGCTCGGCAGACCTCTGGCCTTAAAAATCTGCGTGATGGATACGTGAAGAAATCGCACACACGCTGTGTGGGAAACACACGTGGCTGCCTGAGTGGTTTGGGTTACTCTTTCTGCTAGCATCAGAAATCTACCTTCTGTTAAACAAGACACACATGCTTACCTATATTTTAATGATATGTTGTTGTATAACATATAGGGAATTTAGCAGGGGTAGGTTTATCGATGACGTTTATTGCAATTACCAAGCCTTTTTATTTGGATATACAACCTTTTTGGAGGGAAAAAGAGAGCAATACTGTCCATTTTAGGATAACATGATGTCTGTAGGGTTGTATTTGGTAGCGACCTAAGCGATCAAGTGGGTGAGTCCAGGTGCCGGCAGAGGGACACGGCTTGCATGGAGGGCTGAGAGAGCCCCGGCCTTACGCTCTCGGCAGCTGCTGTCGTGCTGAATATAGCTGCCCGGCAGTTGCACAGGCTCTCGGGGAGGGGGAAGGCAGCTGCGGTGCCTGCTGCGGGTTGTGCCGGGGATTCGGTCTCCCCTGGAGACCCGGCGCGTCCCCCCGCTGCTCTTTGTTCACGTGCATGGGCTCTGCCCGTGGGAAAACCCCCGTCGCCGGAGGGGTGGATCATAAAACGAGGTCGCGACAAAAGAGTTGATGGAGGGTGTGAGTATCAGCCTGTTTCCCGCTTCCAAGTATTGTTTGGGAATACTTTCTTTCCTCCTCTTCTTTTATTTCTTTTTAAGTTGAGTTTGCTGTTGATGCTCCCTTGGCTGGCCTCTCCATCGCTAGCCTGGCAATAGCTGGGTGAGTACCGGCAAAACCACTCTGCTGGTGTTTTCCTAATGCCAGTGCCCTGGTTCGGGCTGGAGTTGCTGGAAGAGGCTTTGGTATTCCCGGGGCTCTGAGGATGCCTGCCTGCGACCGAGCGGCGCACAGCCGATGTGTGGGGATTTTGGCAGCGCTCGTTTCGATGCCCTGCGGGGAGCCCACAAGGTGTCATTTGTGTTGAGAGTATTTTTGGGTCCTGCTAGCTTGGTGAATGCAAGCAGAGGCGCCGGGCTGTGGCTGGTGTTCACAAAACAAGGTCTTTTGTGTGCTATATTCAGTCGCTTTGATTTGGGTCGTTGGTTGTCCCGCTGCAGCTCCTCGCCCGAGTCCAGCGCGGGCAGCGAGAGGGTGGTGGTGGAGCATCTCCGTGCGTGGAGCACCTGGGGCTCAGGCTTTGAGAAAAATATCTCGTGTTAGAAGGATTTGCAGCAAAGTGCAATGGGCTTGGCTGTGCAGCACACTTGAAAATGTGTCATCGCTTGAGCAAGTATTTCCATTAATTTCACAAAGAGTTAATGTCATGAATTGAGGTAGAAGCTGCAGAGCTAAGCACCAGGTTTGGGTTTTACAGTCTCCTACCTCCCCCTGTATTTTTTTATATATATACATCTCACTTCTGGATGGCTTCCATTTCAAGGTTTTGAGTTTGCCTCTTAAAAAACACTCAGCTTTCCACTCCAACGGCCTTCAGGGCTCAGCCACGCTAACAGGTGCTTTACGTCCTAGTTAATGATGTCTCATTTGGGCTCAGTAACCTCATGGTGCACAAATTGTTTGTGAGATTGGCCATTGATTCAGGAGACAGTTGCACCGTGCCAGCAAGGTATAAAGCACAGGTTTCTTCTTAGAGCGGCCAGAGCTGTAATTAGATTTTCCCTGTGTGTCACGTCCTTGAAACCAGAAAACACTGCTCAGACACAAAGGCTCGTGTGCTCTTTCCTCTGTCCCACTTGATACACCGAGATGCTATTTTATGGTTTTTGGGGTCTGACCCAAACGTGCTTAAGCTCTTCACTATCAGCCATACCCCGTTTCTTTACTTGGCTGGAGATGAGGGGGACGGCGAGTTGCTGCCACCATGTGTTGTGTATTTCAGAGAGCCCAAGGCTCGGCATCGTCTTGCGGAAGAAGTTCTGTCCCGATGGCCGTAGATGTGGGAAAATCACTTTCTGAAGCCTCACTGAGCGGGAAGGCCGAGGGCGATGGTAGGTGGGACTGTGCAGAGGTGGAGACGGACTACCCGGAGCTAGCGGACAGCCTGCGGCAGCTTTTAGGGGCAGAGGAAGCCAAGCCCTGCCCGCAAGGGACAGAGAGCGAGGCAATGAGTGGATGCAGTCGCTTGGCTACTGGTGTTACCCAGGGAGGCTCGAGCTACCGTCAAGAACTGTCTTCAGCATCTGCATCCAGATTTCCCAGAGCAAGAGCAAGCCTCTCGGAGACGGAGACGTTAATTTATAGAGCTGCCAATGGCGATGATGTGCCTCGTCATTTTAGCCACCGGTTCCTCTCCTCAGAAGAGCAGCAGGTGAGAGGGTTGTACGTACGGGTGTTGCTGCGTCACCGGGAGGTCCCAGGCGAGGTGGGGATTTGTTGGTCTGGGCTGTCCTAGCAAGGGCTTTCCATCTCCTGCAGCCCGAGTGTGCCCACCCCAGCCCCGTGCTACGCCGTGCGGTGGGGAAGGGCTTGGGCTCCAACACCTGAGCTGTTGCCTCCATTCTCTATTGCTGCCACGGAGCTGGGAAGTCACTCAGGACGAGGCTCCTTAAATAAGTACCTCTTGCTGCTGAATGATTCGTGCAGCTTCCCAGGCCATCGGGATGCCTTTCCTTAAAAACAAGCCCCGCTCCGGGCAGCTGCATGCCGTCCCGCAGACAGAACAGAGTTCCCCTCTCAGCCTCTCCTCACAGTGGGTCCAGGGCTGGGCTTTTATCTCCATGTCCCGGCACAAAGGAGCCTTTTGTCTGGATGCTGTGCTTCATTTTATGCGCCTCTCTCTCTCTCCCTTCCCTTCCCCCCCCCCCGTCCTCGAGCAGGTGAAGGCATCGGACTGTTGGGAGCCGGCGTCCAGCCCTCCCAGCCAGCGCAGCTCTGCAGAGGAGAGCATCCTTGCTGGTGACTGCCGCGACACCTGTGCCGGCTGGCGGAGCCGAAGGCTGGGAGCTCAATCCCCATTTTCCTCCACCCCAGAGCTCCTGCGGCCCCAAACCCCCCCCAGCCCCAAGAGCGCCAAGCAGAGCCGCTCCGCATCAAGCTTCTCCACTCTGTCTTTAGAAGAAAATGGCCTCTCCAAAGAGCCGTCCCGAAGCTTGTTGGCCAGCATGGACGTGCCTTCTCCTGTGGCCACCGCTGGCCGGGACCTGTGCTGTCGGTGGGGTGCGGCAGAAGGCAGGGCGCTGCGGGCGCCCAAGCCCTTCAGTCCTCTGCTTGATGACCGCACCACCGAGGAGCGCATCAAAGAGATGTCGTCCTACCAAGCCGATTACTGGGCCTGTGCCATACCAGATTCGTTGCCCCCATCTCCGGACCGTCACTCGCCCCACTGGAACCCCAATAAAGAGTACGAGGACTTGCTGGATTATGCTTATCCGCTGAAGCCAAGATACAAGCTGGGAAAGATGCCAGAGCCTTTCCTCCACGACTCAGGAATAGGTTTGGACAGTTTTTCTCTTTCCCCCGAGGGCACGTTGAGGTCCACCAGCATCTATGGCCGAGGTGGGCAGGCTCGGGGAAGCGGAGAAAATGGACGTCGGAGGTTCGTGCCCTCTGCAGAGAGGTTCTCCACCCTGGGGCCTGGAAAAAGAGGCTGCTCAGGAGCTGGCTCGTACTGTGAACCTTTACCTATTGCAAAAGCGTCCTTCGCAAAGAGCGCTTCCTCGCGTCCTTCTAGAGGTTTTGCTAAGGATGTAACGACAGAGTCAGCTGGGCTGGGTTCATTTGGCCTCCCTGCTGTGGATGGCAGAAGCTGGTGTACCAGAGGGAGCCCCTTTCCAAACTACAAAGGGCAGGTGAAAAGCGCAGATAGGTTTTTACCTACAACACGGGTGCTCCCCCTGAGGAAAGAGTGGGAGGGTGATGAAGAATTTCTCTCCCTGCCTCCGAGACTGCAGGAGCTGGAAAGGCTGGCTCAGTTTTTGTCCGATCTTTCCTTAACTATAAGGATGCCCAGGCACGACCGCCATAACCTTCCACGTCACAGCAACGGCAGGCAGCCCCTTTCGTCCGAGTTGGCTCCTTTCGGAGAAGCGTGTGGCAGGGACAAAAGAGGGAATATTGAGGCTTATGCTGGACTGTGGCACCACTGCAGCTCTCGAAAGCCCAGCTGGGAAAACACGGAATCGTGTGGCCAGATCCATAGGGATCCTCTGCGGGGGCTTCATCTACCGACCGGTCTCAGGGACACATTGGATGGGACGTACCTAAATGAACCACGGGTCAAGGGGCATCTGAAGAAGAGCCAGCAGAGCGAGTCCCTTGCCCAGTGCATTAAGGTAGGCTGAGACCAGAAATAAAGTTTATTATGGGAATATCTTGCATAAAACGTGCCTGTATTTATGGCACAATTAATTAAGGCTTCCCCTTCTGCATGATGTTCGGTGCCTGGCAGCTGGTAGTAATTTATGCAGGGAGGCTCACCGGAGCAGATAATTTCTTCTGATGGAGCAAGAGCCCATCTCGCTTTTCCGGGGCTCAGCATCACAAGGCTAGGCTCGGTGGAAACGTGGCACTCGGCTTCCCCCGGCCCGTCCGTCCTGCAGCACTGGGAAGATGTGAGAGCCGTGGTCAGGGCTGGACCAGCGTGAAATCTGGCGTTCGCTGCCTGCCCCATCGCTCTGGCTATTTAATGCGGCATGGCTGGCCTTGCTCTTCAGCCCAGGCTCACTCATCTTCCCTGGGCTGGGTCCTTCTTAAGGGTATAATAAGGCCAGGCAGAACTGGTGGGGTTTCTCTGAAGAGTTTCCTGATTATCTTGTGAATTTTTATTTTTTGGGCGAGTGATGCTTCATGGCCATCCTGCCACTGGTGCTTTGCTCCCCGCCTTCTCCTCCATCTTCCTCCCCAGCCCCAGGATGAATTTGGAAGTGATGCTGGGCTGTTTGCAAGAGAGTAATTATTATCATGCACACAGCTGCAAACACCAGTGCAACTCATTCCCCCCTCTTGTATGGGAATAACTGCTGATTGATTTAAAAGGGTCAGCATTAGGGTGTATCTGTCATCCCAAATCGTGGTGCCAGGGAGAGGCAGCTCAGCTTTATAGCAAAACTCCAACTCCCGAGGAGCAGGAGCAGGGCTGGAGTCTGGTTTCGGTGAGAGCGGAGGCCCCTGGGTTTCATGCAGCATCTTGCAAAAATAATCCCTTACCAAGGCACTTTAAAAATAAATGAAAGCACTTAATTGAACGAGACGATCCCTTGGGGAAAAACAACTGCAAATTAACTGCATGGCTCCAGTGAGGAGGAGGGTGTCTCTGCGGCTGGGAGGTGGCGGAGGCAAACCCCTTCCTTCAGCCTGGGTGCCGCTGGCTTCCAACACCTCTCCATAGCAGCCATTTTATGGTGACCCTCAATTCTTGCCACACAGTGGGTTTCGGGTGCGTTTAGGGTGCGTTTAGGGGTTTAATTTGCTTTTTGCCTTTTTTTTTTTTTTTTCTGTCGACCTTTGGTTTCCCAAGCTTAGGGATGTTTGTGTGCTGAGAGGAGGCGGATGCCGCCGGCCCCGCAGCGGGAGAGCAGGAGGGAGCAGGTGTCTGGAACACCTCTGGCTCTCCTGTTGCTGTCCCTGCTGTATCTTTGTTGCAGAAATAGATAAGTAACCCCTTTTGTTGTGCTTCGTTAAGTAGATGTTTTGCTGCCAGCTGGAAGAGCTAATTCGCTGGCTGTACAACGTGGCGGACATCACCGACAGCTGGGTCCCAGCCTCGCCGAACGCCGAGAGTGTGAAGGAGTCGCTGCACCGCTACGTGGTAGGTATCGCTGCTGGCTTTCCTGACCCCTCTTTGGTGCTGCGGGAAGCCAGCAGCACAAAGCTAGACACCGCTGGCACGGTCCAGGTGGGTGATGCAGGGTGCATCAGGTGTGCAAAGCCGAATCTGGGAATGCTGGGAACCTTCTGAGGGGAAACTGCTCCCCGGGCAACCTGCCACAGCTGTGTCTCCCAAAAAAACCTTCTAAGCAGCGTTCCTCTTCTCCTTCCCTTCCCAGGAGTTCAGGAAAGACGTGGCCGACCACCGGAGCCTGACGGAGAGCGTGCTGGAGAGGGGAGAAGCTCTCCTCGACTGCATGGCATCGAATTCGCCAGGTGAGGAGGAGCGCTTGAGCAGGGCTGGTCATGGACAGAGCCAGTGATGCTGGCCATAGCGCCTGCCCCCCAAAATCCCTGGCCCCATATGTCTGTGGGGTTTGGGGAAGCAGTGGGCAGAGTTTGCCATTCAGCAGCTGTATGGGAACAGAAAGGGTTTTACGCCCCCGTTGCTGTCCGGAGACTTGGAGGTGAGGTGACTTGGAGGTTTGAAGCGATGACCCCTGAGTATTTTCAGCTGCACCGTGCCTTGCACTGTGCCATCCGTCATGGGTGACGGAGGTGTTTCTGCCCCTTATGTGTTAGGTTTTTAATCTCCCTTCTTAGGTTTTTATCTGAACCGCAGCATGGCCGGCTCCCACTGGGCTGTGGGACGCCGTCAGCCTGCAGCTGGGAGGTGATGCTTTTGTCCAGTGCAGGAGGAGGTGATTCACACACCCCGCTTGCACTCGGTGCATCCCGGGACGGGTGTCGGCAGCCGATCTGGGGAGACGGCCCAGCCTGGCTGGTGGTGTGGCACGTGTGGGGCAGTCACTGCGGTGACGTGGTGCAGCCTGCACAAGGGATTTCTAACGGGCGAGCTGCATCTGCGGTCACCAAAGGGGCTTCAGGCGTCGAGTGCTGCATTATGAATGGGCTTTCTTACACAGTCCCGAACGTTTCCTTTGGGAGCCCCTATTTCTGTATCTTCTCTCTTAACTGGGAGTCTCCCAGGTCATTTTCCATCCCCTCCAAACTCTGCATCACCGCTTGGATGGGATGAAGATCAGCTTATTGATTTCTAACGCTCGCTTTCCTTCAAAAGTCTGTCTGGGCGAGTGGAACTCTCTTATTGCTCTTACAGACATTGAATTGTCATGTTACCACCACCCCCATCATATGTTTTGTTTTCCAGCTCTGAAAGACACGCTGGGTTTGATTGCAAAACAGTCAGAAGAGCTGGAAACCCACGCAGAGCACCTGTACGAGTCCGTTCTAGCTGCTGCGGGTCCCGTGCGGGGGCGAGGACGGGACGGAGGACGAGGGGGTGCAGCAGACGGCTGCTCAGTGGGTAAGCAGGGGGGCAAACCAGCCTTTCTGTGGCGGGGGGAGATGGAGGGAAGCGTAGGAAGATAAAAACTTAAATTAGCAAGCACTATACAGTAGGCTTTATTACTGTTTCTTTTAATCTGATGTTTGGAAAGCCTAAAAGGAGAAGAAAGCAAGGGCCATCTCAAAATGGATGCCCCATCGCCTTTAAACATGTCAGGGGAAGAGCAGTGTGTCGGTCAACCAGCTGATGAAACCCAAGAGCGTGATGAGAGCGATGGCAGCTCCTCGGAGGGAGCCGGCAGGCAGGTCACTGCCAGTCAGGGTGGAGGGGACGGCAGCAGCCCGGCACAGACAGCTGCTCTACCGAAATCACTCGGACAGCAGAGGGAAGATGGGAAAGGGGTATTATTTTTTGTTTGGTTGGTTGTTTTTCCTCTTTTTTTTTTTCCCTCAAAGAAAAATTCTGCTTGCAGTGCCATGGTGGGGAAGGGAAGCAAGTGAATTCAGGTGTAAAAATATGGGCTAGAAAACTTGTTTGCTGATTTCTTGAACATCTTCCTTCAAATAACACTGCAGAGACAAAAACGTGGTTCAGAAGGGCACGGCAGGAGTGCTCGTGTAAAGGGGTGGAGGGGCGCGGGGTGGTTGAGGGCAGTCGTGGCAGCGTAAATGGGGGCCGCTGCCTACTGCCGCGTCCCTCAGCCGCCCACGCTGTGACTGGGAATCCCTATAAAGCCGCGTCTGTACAAACCGGTCACAGGCGCTGGCAAGGGGCCAGGTCCATGGGCGCAGGAAGGCTCTTAGCAGCTTCTGAGCAGCTAGCGGTAGGAATTTAGGCCCGGCAGGATAACCTTTGGCCCCTCACCGCCCTCCTACCCCTGTTAGCCCGTTGATTCCCCCATGGCCCACGCCACGGCACGCCTTAAAATCTGGAGTTGGAAAGGGGACAAGTATTTCCAGCGCTTTAGAGGAGAATAACAATCTCTTAAGTAGTTTGGTTTATGTGTGTTTTTTTTTTTTAAATTGCTAAATATACATAACTATCTCCTATACGCTACCGAGCATATGTGGAGGTGATTTAAGTATAGCATGGGGTTTTTGGGGCGTTGGTTGGATTGCAGCCAAAGCGCAGTAGCCAACTTTTACTCTATTTCATTTCAGGTGCTGCCTCTCTCCGACCCGGGCTGCGTTAGCCAGCCTCGGGATGGCCGAGAAGAACCGCAGCAAGCACCAACCCACCTCTTGCAGCGATGCCAAACACGGATGATCACGGTGCTCGGAGTTAGCCAGCCCGGGCTGAGTTCAGTTTAGTGGGTTTTTTTAACTGTGGCGTGAGAAAGGCAAGCTGTACCGCAGTTATTTGGCTACCGGGATGCCTACTTAAGAGTGCTGACTACGGTGGGGAGTTTTGTGAGTGAGGCATGTACAGCTGACCCTTTTCTTTTTTCTGGTTTGTGTTTTTTTTAATGTAGCTTTCCTTTTTTTTATGGAAGTGGCCTGTTCCACGTGTTAGCAAAATGTCAGGAACACGCTGTTTTTTTTTAACTGAGTAATCCATAGTGTGCCGTGCAACTCACTTCTAAGTAAAGCCGTGTGATTTTAATAGCTGTGTTCTCATGTTTTGTTTATGCTCTTCAAAAATAGGTGCTAGAAGCCAAGAAATAGCAACTCCTCCTGGTTTCCTCCTGGTTCTCGGGAGCAAACTGAACTCGTTTATAATTACCATTCCCTGCTGAAGCACAGCCCATTTAACTTTCAGTTTTCTTATGCCTAAAGAGTCAATGTGCTATATGAATCGTGATAAAATAATAAACAGGTGAGTACACTCGGGGAAGAACCAGGTTACATCTAAGCCGCCGTTACCTGCCGTAGCTGCGTTAGTGCTGTGCTGGTTTCCCTGGGTGAAGAGTTGTGCCTTTCCCCCCTCGCAGCTCGCGCAGTTCATCGCTGCTCACAAAACACTCCTAAAGGGTTTCCAGCCCCTTTCTGCGCCAGAAAAGGGCGTCTCTGAAGCAGCGTGAAGGTAAGTGGCCAAAAAGTTACAGCCAACTACAGAATGTGGGTACTTGGCTTTAATTAACCTTTAAACTAAACGGCGACCATCGTGTTCCTGTGCAGAATACATCATTTCCTCCCATTCTTGCGACCAGAACAAAGTGAAGTTTCTGTACTGCGCAAGTAGAAGGCGAAAGCATAGCTAAACTGAAGCAAATAATCCACTAGGTTTTGTGTTTGGGGTTTTTTTTTTATACTCTTCCATCTTCCACCTCCTCCGCCTGAAGGACAAATTTTTTTATTGCCAAGTTGCAGGTAGCAATTCGTAGATCCAAATAAGTTCAACAAAAAGGCGCAAGCAAAGGGTTCCAGCGGGACTGGTCTCACGGGCTTTACCGACACCAGGCCCCCTACCCACAGGCACTCGGGGTGCTGCTTAAACACAGCCGGCAGCGCGGGCCTTACGTGCAAGGAGAGGCTACTGCTGCCTGTTGGCTACCACTTGTAAGTCTTAAGCCTGACCCATTACATCAAAGGTGTTTAATATCTCAGCACGCAGGGAAGAGTGCCCTCCTCCAGGATTTTTAGGCCTGCTCTGCCCTCTTCTGCCCCCCTCCAGCCCGACAGCCGCAGGCTCTAGCACTGAACAGCACCAGCACAGCAACACAGTAATGACTTGGGGGGGAAATAACCACCAAACAACTGGTGCAGCCCAAGTTGGTTTTGCAATGCTTTTATTACTGTATATATTAACATTGGTTTGGATAGTATGTAGCAGGCATCTTGACATTGAAGTTCATTTGTGCACTTCTCTGAAGGGAAGATGTTTTACCCTCGACACACCTCCTTCTGGTTGGCTTCCTGAGCTCAGCGGCACTCGCTACTCCTACTGCTCCCGCTCTCGAGGAGGAGCCAGTCACAGTCTAGAATGAATTATACCAACAAGCACATCTCTAATAGAAAGCACATCACTTTATTGTGAAGGTCTCAAGTGGAAGAGTTCAACTTAACCATGACAATACTTCATGTATTACAATTGCCTGTTGATTGATGCAACTATGTTGAAGAAAGCTGTTAGCCAAAGTCATCCCCCCCCCCCAAAAATCAGAGGATATTTGCACCAATTTTAGTTTATACCTCACAACATATCTAGGCTATATTTTTACTATCACAGGGTGTATTTACTACTAGGGGAATGTTACATGGTCTTTCAAACATGAGACTATTTACAGAATAGGCTGAACATTTGAGTTTAGATAAAGCTGAACAATTTTACATGTATAGGAAGTGTTATAGGCTAGCTTTCCTGTGGCTTTTTAGCTAGACATCAGGCACTAATGATTTGATTAGCTCTGTACAAAGAATCACACACTGTCCAAAACCTCCTGGCTGCTGGTTAGTTCCAAATTGTTTGAGAGAGATAGCGCCTACTTTGAGCAACAGTCTGTTGTGGGGCCTTACTGTCCCCGTTTCATCCCTCTGAGGCCTCTACGCAAACAGAATAGAAGCTAAGCTGTTGCACTAAGAGTGTTGATTAAAAGAGGATGGAATTAACAGTATATAGAAAAAAGACATAATATACTGGTAGAAAGTTACACCACCTCAAGTCATTCATGTTGGGAAACACCGTTCTCTCCCCTACTACGCAAAGCGGACATGAATTCCCTAAATCGAGTCCTTGAGCAATAAATTAAGTTCCAAGACTAAGTTAGGGACCTGTTGTACATTCAGAGTGCATTACGCCTCCGCAAACATTGGCTGCGCGTTTCTGGTACAGCGTACGTGCCTTAAGCACCATGACAACTCAGGCTTTTGGGCCATAGTCACTAGTTTGAGTTGCAGGGAAGATCTCTGGTCTACTACAAGGTCTGAGAGCCATGGCTGCACACAGATCTGTTTTGTGCACAATGCAAGCCTGATTTCCCCCTTAGCCATACAAATTAAGACAATATTTATCACCATACAGTTTGATATTACTTCCAATAAGTACAATATTTATTAAACATTTCTTCAGTTTTGTTACATATTGTGCAACAAATTACAATATTCTGCAGCCACAAATTATATGCAGAGTATGAAGAAACTATTAATCAGATAGTGTGATCTTTCCATTTATAATTCTACAAGAAGGAACTAGCAAATCAGATCTTACATATATCTTACTAAATTTTATGCATGGAAAGTGACAGACACTGTTGTGCTGTTTGATACAAAATGGCTAAACTTCATCTTCAGAAGACTAAACCTGACATCTAAACATGCCAATAGAAACATCAAAACAAAAATACATCCTAACCAACCACAGGAAACAGTCTGGTATCAGGAAAAGCAACAAGGATTACACATTTATAAACCAGCACACAAAGGTTTAAAACAGTTCTGAAAATGAAGTTAGCTGTCTTGAGCCAAGGGAATAAAAAAAGTCAGTATTGACCATTTACAATCTCTGACCTTTGTGGAGACGGTAAGAATCTGTTGTAGTGCAGCTACATACAGTACAATTCAGGCAATTTTTTTTTTTCACTTGGGTTCAGATTGCAAATTCATTGTTGTGAGACAAAAGGGGGGAGGCAAGTTTTAGCAGCAACCTCCACTAGACTGCTTGACTGGAGTGCTCTGAATTTTAACATTGGACTTCTCTGCACCACCAGCTGTCGCTCCCGGACCCATTCGTTTTTTAATCTCAGCAGCCATGGTCATGAAAGACTGTTCTACATTTGTGGCATTCTTTGCACTGGTTTCCAAAAATGGAATTCCAAGAGAATCTGCAAATTCCTGCAAATCAAGAAACAGCAAAGAGTAAGATCATGCACCGATTCATACCTCACCTTGTTTCCCAGCACACTTCCGGATAAGCCACAAGTTCCTAGCCCACCGCCCCGCTCCCAAACCCCAGCCTGGTGATGACTTGCACTGCAAGGGGTCATTAAACTGCTGGCATTTACGGCACCTTGGCATTTGTGTACAAGGACACTTCCCTCCACCAGAATTTACTCAAGTGCATTAGGATCCAGGCTAGGTGCTCAACCAAAGCAAATATGCATCAGTACCAACATACCTTTGCTGTTGTATAGTCTACTACTTTCTTTGTGGTCAGATCACATTTGTTCCCCACCAACAACTTGTTGACGTTTTCACTGGCATAACGGTCTATCTCCTGCAGCCACTGTTTTACATTATTGAAAGACTCCTAGGAGATAAGAGAACTGTAAGCAAGACCCTTAACCCAAAGGACAGTTCAGCCCTATGCAGTCATGACTGGGAAAGAATATGAAGCCACGTACCTAACTTATCAATGTCATTCACATCCACGAGAGAGCGAACTCTCTACTTTAATGCTACAGTACTCCCCCGACTGCCTCGGGACAGGGGAGTCACCACAGGCTCTATACAGCTCCTCAGCCCATGCTCCAAGCCCTACACAATCAGCCCTTCCCCCCCTTGCTGCACTCCCCCCCATTATCTTTCCCTGCTCCATATCTTGAATAGTCAACAACTTCTACCATCTGGGACTCTTCCTCCTCCTCCTCCTGTAGCAGAGATAAAAGACACAGCACGCAGCTGAAACCAGAAGAATCCCAGGCATTTACAAAGCACCAGGTATTAGGTGCAAACCGTGTTGTTGTAGAGATACCAGAACAACCTTTGACTCCAGAAATGCAGAACTGCCACGCTGAACTGATACTCAAGTCACCAATTGAACCCGATCGTGCTTTTTCTATTAATTCAGGAAACTCTACACTTCCTAAGAGCCCTTCAAACAGGACAACTGCACCGGTAATCTTCAGAGATTCTTTCACAGAAAACACTGGCTCGGTTGTATCCTGCACACATGCTGACGGTTTTCTGTTTCAAATGCCAGTTTTTACTGTAGACCAAAGTTCAAGTACATTCAGAACTCTTTCACCAGCTTCCATCAGAAACTCAGACTTCCTGCTACCGAAGGCAGGGTGAGAAGCATTCACACAGAACAATCCATTACCTGCCCAGCAGGTTTTAGGTTAAGCCTAAGATACAATTGCTTTAGAGCCACAGATCCCACTGCTCCTTTTATTTTCTGTGTTTAGCCCCAAACCAGAGACTAACACATGCATTTGGCTTGATAAACCTTAACACAGCCTGAAGAACATGGTCGCTGTCTCCTTGAGGAGTGCCAAGTTGTTAAATTCCCAGTTTTATTTACTTATCAGCCTAGCATATTCCACCTGGAGAAACTCTCCAGGCACAGGTTTAACACTTACCTGATCTGTAACATCATACACAACTATGATGCCATGAGCGCCTCTATAGTAACTGGAAGTGATAGTTCGAAACCTCTCCTGCCCTGCCGTGTCCCACTACAAGACAAATAACAGGATCAGTTACTGCAATATAGCTGTACCAATGTTACTCATTAGCTCCAGAAATACAGCTCAGCTGATCAGCCATCCAACTACAAGCATGTCCAAGTCACAGCTACAGAAGCGGCTCTGAAACTGTATGCATCAAACAGGATTTGAGAAGATCAAGATATTTTAATCGAGAAGGATTACACTGCAGTAGGTACTTCTCTAGAAGCACTCATTGGTTTCAGACAAGTGTAGTCAAGAGATCTCACTGGAGGAAAACATTAGGCAGTTTTGACCCATGAAGAAGCCATGGTTCAGTGGTCAGAAGAATAAACATGAGCCAGGGCTAGAAAACCTGTTAGGAATAAGGTCAGAGAGATGTGGGTCTCTAACAAGGCCACTCCCTTGGTACAGGAGCTGCCACAAAGGTATTTAAAGGCAACATCCTCTTCAGAGGATGAAGTGCAATAAGTCAAACCAAGCCTGGTTCCTCCCTCCTGCTGGGAGAGTTAAGGAGGGGCATCGGGTGCTTGACCTCTCCCCCCACCAGGACAGGAACAGCACTCACCTGAACATTTCTCTCCCTGGAGCCACGCCAAGAACAGGGCTCACTCCACATTAAAAAAAAAGTCAGACTCACAGACAGACTTCAGTGGTGGCAGCATTCCTAGCGGGCTGCTCTGGACTCAGGACAGCTACATTAGAGTCTGGAGGCTCAGACTCAGGCTTAGGCTTCTGGCCGTAAACTGGTCTCCCGCTCCACAACATGGCCTGGAATCCCTGAGTCATTGCCTTCAAGTCCTGAGAGCCTCCGCTTGAGCTGGAAGCAGTGGCTGACAAGGATTGCGTGACCTTGCGTAGATATTACATTTCATTACACCAGTCACCCTTTTAGAGTGCTTCAAGATTAGAGGAAAGAACTGCCAAGTCTCTTCCCCTGCTTATTCCAAGTGAAAGGCCAAACACATCACCAGAAAACACTGCCCAGTGCGAAGGCAGACAGGCCAGTTACAAGCGTTTGTGTCAGTTTTTCCATTCAGGTCAACAAAAGCAGAGTTTCCAGCACCAGAGAGTGCAGCAGCCTGCTATTAACAGCTGCTGTAGAATTCAGGCCTCGTGGACAACTGTGTGATTCTTGCTAAATACTGCAGAACTACACCAGTTTTGGTATGAGAGCACTCCAGCACAGGATTCTACCCTTCAGCTCACAGCACCTTTTAAATACTTAAGCTTTCTTTTCTTCCCAGGAAAATAAATTTGTAACAGGTCATTTCCTCTTTCAGGCAGGCAGCCTGGATACGCATCCTTCAAGGACAGGTCATGGGAAGTCTTGTAATCTTGTAAAAACTGCCTAACCTCTTGTAGCAGCAAAGATATCGCTTATATTTTAATGATTAAAGTACAAAGATAACTACCAATAATTCTGTGCTTCAACAGATTAAAGTACCCAGGAGTTGAGAAATACTACTTACTATCTGAAGCTTGATTGTTTTCCCATCTAGTTCTATAGTTCTGATTTTGAAGTCCACACCAATCGTGCTGATGTAACTTTCTGTGTATGTGTCATCCTAGGAGAAAGAGTGAACATAAGTCAAGCCAGCTGCACCTCTTCCGCAGTCACCTACCTTATTATGCAACAGGCAGACAAAGGTACTTAAGTCCCTAGCAAAAACAGCCTGATTATTCATGGCAAAGTCCAGTAGGTAGCTAGGCATTTTCACCGAGTTATTTACTTCTCAAAAATTCTGCAAAGTTTTTTAAAAGCACCTCAAACAACAAGATTTATATTCAAAAAACTAGTCAAAAAGCCCCTTTTCTGGAAATCCTGTGGTGTTAAGTCCTTTTGAACTGTAGCTTGCTCATGTTGGCAGATTCAAGAGCTACTTAGAATAATCATTACGGTTATTAAAATGCCTCCAATTTTTATTTTCCTTTGATGGTTTTTCATCTGTATTACACAGCAGCTACCTACAAGTCAGAGGCTTTGCCTCAGTCACACTCCACATCTGAATTTCAGATCCTCTGCTGCCACAGCTGGTTGCTAAGGCAGTTTAGAGTTACAGCTTGGGTACTTGTCTTAAGCCCTCTGCTCTGCAGTCTGTGTAAATACAGGAAGGAAAACACAGCACTGGTTTAGCAGCCCGTATGGACCTGCCTGCGGAGCCTCCAGCAGGCCTTAAGGCACACAGGAAGCGCTGGATCAGTCTTTCCTACCTTCTAGTGCTTGTTAGCTTGCCAGCACGAAGGAAGTTTCTATTCCCAAAGTACCAGTAGGATAGAACTTCATGTAAAATATACCACAAAAGGCTTTATGCAACCAACAGCTATCACAAAAGCAAGGGATTTCTTTGGGTTGTGAATGGAAGACACCTTAGGTAATACATCTGTCTGAGGGAACACATGCAAGTAAGAATAAAGCATTAAGCCTTTTAGAATGACATGACATTTATTTCCTTAACATTTCCATACTCAAAAGGGTATGTTTGAAAAGCCTGATGCCATTTAACCTACAGCAGGAAGAACACAGGTAAGCGAATGCTGCAGTAATTCCTTATGTCAGGGTAAAATAGCTTAGTTAGAACGTCAAATTTCTAACGGAAAAAAGCTACTTAGTTGAAGAATCACCAGATAACTGAACACAAACTTAAGCTGGCTATCAAAAAAGAAAAGATTATTCACATGAAGCCAAAATTAATTCAAAAGTCTCTGCAAGAGAAGCAGGCTAGACTGATCTGGGAGTACTGCTCCAGCCTTGGTGTCACTTCCAATCCGCTGCCTCCAGTTCTGTGACCAGAGCAGGTTACATCTTTCTAGAGTTCATACTTGCATCAGTCTCCCTCTCCTAATACTGCACAAACAGCGGCTGTAATAGCTTTAACCCAGGTGAAGCTATGTGTACACACCAGACCACCACTGCGTATTAATAACGTGAACCACCACAGGCTCTTGCCAGAGGTGCCTAGTGCAATTGTACAGGCTGTGAAACTACTGCCGTCGTCTTGCAGTAGTATCAAACTCTAGTTTCTAAACTAATGCCCCATATTCTCCCTTCCTTCCTCCAGCTTTTTCTACTCAGAGCTGTCAAACCCATTTTAACTTTTCCTGTTGACAGGAAAACTAGAGCTTCTTGCATCAAATTTCAGCCACAAGAGCCCACCAGCAATTTTAACATTTCTTATATACTCATTCACTAAAGGAAGCATAACGCCCTATTATTCCTAGAGTATTATTTAAATTACTTCTCCCTCTGGCTAAGCAATTGGTAGGCCTTTTCAATGAAGATATCAGACTTCATCTGGCTGAAAATATTCACATCAAGTAGTAACTGATCAAGGTCTTGCCCTGACACATTTGTACTCTTCATGCCTGAAGGCATACACCCCAGAATTCAAGTAGGTTCCTCCATCTTCACTGTTCTACCACTAGCATAATGGTGGAAGTTAAATTAAGATATCTTGTCCTCAAGTAACAGGAAAACAAGAATTAAACTTAACTGGACATATTCTTGATATTATTTCCTTCTGTATTACTCAAACAAATATACCAGCTAGAAACAAATGCAGAAGACAGGAGGGTTTTGCAATGTTTTAATTATTCCTTGGCATACCAGACCTGACAGATATCAGTCCTTTCAAATAGTTCTTGTAGCAGAGAAGTTCTTGCTAAGTACCTGGTAGCTTTTTTACATAAAGTTTTCAAGCATGATCACTTACTGCAAACCTAAGTAGAAGGCAAGATTTCCCAACACCGGAGTCTCCAATCAGAAGTAGCTTGAATAAATAGTCACTGCAGAAGGAAAAAAAAAAAAAAATGACGTCACTTAATGAAAAACACTACCAAGAACCAAGTTCCTTACAGCTAGTGTATTATGATGTTTGAGAAGGGTAAATTAATTCACTACTAGGGAAGTCACCTACAACTCCAAGCTTCTCTATCCAGTTTAGACACTCTCACAATTTACCTTATTTACTTGTAAGGTACAGGTGAGGTAGGTGGTCTGAACACAGCGGGTTTGTGTAGAACTGTACTTTCCTAGGAGTTTACTCTGGGGATATTGGTGTGACTGTCACCAGACTAACACAGTCCTACTTCAGCCCTTTGTGGTCTAGCTAAGATTAAAATCATGCTTCACAATTAAGTGCAAGCCTCATTGTTTGGTTGAGTGACTCAAGTAAGACGCAGATGGTAGTAATACCCTGCTGTCCACCAGAGCCATTATCTTTGGATCATCTTTGAAGTCAAAGGCCTGGTTCCACTGCCCAGCTTCACAAATACCATGTAGCTGGCCAAAAGCAGCCAGTTCCTTCCTCAGTTTAAGTTACCCAAATTTAAGTTCCAGCAGAATCAAACAGCACGATATGCAATTTAAATATACAAACTATGAACGCTAAGTTTAGTGGCCTGCTAAAGCAAAAATGAACATCCACCTTCCACGATACACTATTAACACCTGACAGCAGCCACATACTCCACTTGCCTTTCAGGAATGAAAATAAAGCTAAAGCCATTGCCAGATGAGAATACATTCATTCTCTAGATGTCAGGTGTGATATTAGTAATTCTCAAGTTGCATTGGAAAAGGTGACAATTCTTTTTTTGCTTAATGTTGAGTCCTCCCAACATTGAGGGAACAAGCACAGTATCGTCAATGACGAACCTAGTCTTATACTTCAAAGAGTAGTGAAGAATTTACTGTTGGCAAAACATTAGATTTTGTGTTAGTCATAAGACTAATGGGGCAGTTTAATACTAGAGATCAAGCAGCAGAGAAAAAGCAACAACCCACCACTTAAACAAGTTATTTTGCTTTGTAAGCACCAGACTAACCCATTCTAGGTTTACAGCTCTTCGGCACTGTAGTGTCCAGGATTAAGTCCTGTTCTCGTCTAACCACAAGAGTTTACAACAGACATATTTCTATGCCCACTTTACCAAACTGAGAAGATAAAGTGTATGCAAATGCCTGAAGTCAACTGTCCCCACCTATTATTCCCCAACATAGCCATTGACTCTAGCTGGCAGGAATCCAGCCAGGAAACTGCATCCATCCCCAGCTGATAACAGCCAAGCAGATGGTCAACTGCTCAGCTTTTCACCACTCCTCTGCTCAAGTGCCCAAGTGACTGTCATCTCAGCTGGTCCCAGGCTGCGAGAACATGCTCAACTGAAACCTTCCTCGGTTTCCACAGCACTTCTCTCAAGGCTAGAGAGAAGTCAGAAGTGGTAAATGTAGCAACTAATAAGCTGATCCTTAAAAGTGCAACCTTCCCCCACAGTGTAAAGCTAAAAGCACTCAAGGTCATTTAAAAAAAAATCAAAAGGATATCTAGCAGTTTATGGTCACAGAACTCACTATTCCACCTGTTCAAGACACGTACTAATACAAGACAAGATGGTTTTAGTAGAATGACGGTTACTAACCCAAACTGTTCAGGGGAGATAAGTTACATTACATCACAACCCACATATCTTAACAGTTTCAAGATAGTCAAAGCACTATTACTGACCAGAAGCATTATTACGGCTCATACTCTTACACTGGTGATCACGGACAAAATACATCTTTCTTGAAGCTTGTGCCTGCCCATAAGGTGACACCAAAAATCCCCCCTCACAACCTGGAGTCCTGAGCACTGCCTCCCTGTGCACTTCAAAAAAACCCACCAATTTCATGTTTCCTGTGGCTCCACTTGCAGAAACTCCACCACAGCCACACTGACAAGCTAGTGGTTGAGGATGCGCAGTTGTGCTTTATCACAAAAAATGTGTTTTAAGATCACTGAAGTGTGGCTGTATTGACCAGCCCAGCTCTGCTGCCTCTCCACCATCACCCAGGAACTCAGGCAAGGGGCTACCTGATAGCAACTGTAGCAAGAAACATCTAAAACTTCTTAATCCCCACTGATAGTTTAGTTCCCTGAGAGCAACAGAAAAACTCAATGGAATCTGGAGACCAAGGCAAGGTAAAGCAGCTCCGAGACCTGGTCCACTGTTCAACCTATTCCTCCTTCCCCAGGAGGATGTATACACTGAAGCCACAATTACCTCAGCCTTCAAACAGCTCCTTCCTACTTCAGCAGGAAGTTTTGGTTGTTCCGTTCTCTGCAAAACCAGAATTTTCAGCAATACTGAAGTTAAATTATTACTTACAGTAAGCACTAATACACTTGAAAGTATTAGAGCTTGCAGCGTGTTATAATCCCCTTAAGAATGGTAACACATGAATATTACCACTATATGGTCTTCACTAAAATGAGTGGGAAAAAATAATTCCTTCCTGGTGTAGGTAAGGCTTCAGCTATGAGTCTGAAGATCCACTTAAGAGCCTCCCCTTGCTTCCAAGGGGAATTCAGGTCCTCCCAGCCCCCAAACATCAAGTAACTTGTCTTCCTCTTATTCTTAGTGCTAAGAGCAGCTCCCAACCAGATCTACTCTGCTATTAAATCTTCTACTGTTCACAAGCAAACAAAAACAATAATGGTTTATACACAGTGCTGCTGTTCAGTTAAAGCAACAAGAAGCCAGGAGCCTTAAATACTGGTTTTGACATCTTTGCTATTAAGACCTTCCCTCACTTTGGGCTTCAGAATTTCCAGAATAAGGGACAACCACAAGCTCACACAGGGACTTAAGCCACCTGCCTCACCCCCACCAAAACCAGGGCCAGTCAGGGTGCCGCATGGCTGGAAACAGCCTTTACCGAGTTAGCTCTGTCTCTGACCCTAGAAATGGGTGTTGTGTCAGAAAAAACCAACTTTGGCCAGATAAGCAAGACTGATGCTTAAACTTGCATCAATTCAGAGATAATTTAAGTAGAACCTTGCTATTTATGTTTTTAAAAATTAAAATTATTCCATATTCCAATGTTACAGTGCCTTCCTTTCTAGGCACAGTTGCTTTAGGACCTTTTAAAATACAGCAGGTGCCTATATAAGGACCTTGAGAACCAAATGTGCAGTCTGTTAAACACGGTGCGATGCTAGAGACAGCTCTCAGGGTACAGCAACAGTTGAAGTCAAACAAAAATGAAAACAAGCTACAAGAACTTGCAGAAATCTATTTCTAGACTGAACTACACTGACAGAATATTTGTGTTAACAGGTTCAAGTGTTGCGATGTGTCCAACAAGCCATGCAGTTTAATGTTGGTATTTGCTCCTGAAGAGCACCACAACCATTTCTGAAGCCACTGAATTTTGCTCTTCAAACCTGAAGACTTAACTCATCAGCTCTTCCAGTTTAGGGAGCCTTCATAAAGCAGGCTGAGCTATGCAGCGTAGTCTTCTCCACACTACTTGGAGATAGCGTGAATTCAGATTTATCATTCAACTATTTCTCACCATTTATATAAGCAAGTCATACTTGGCACCTGTAAGAGAGCACACGGGAGGAATATGTGCAGCAAGGCAGGTAGGTACTGTCAGTACGAGCAAGGTTTTCAAATCCTCCCCATCAGGAAGAGGATATTGTTAACTTCCTCTTGCCAAAGAGATTAAGGATAGATAGGCTAAATTTAATTGCCTCTTGCAAAAAAGGCACCTCCAAAACAACCGTGAAATTTCTGAGCAGAGCGCAGCATCCTCCTGTTACATGCATTCTCCATGGAACAGGCAGAAAGTTCAGCAGAAGACCGGGATGTCAAGTTGAGGACAGACCTGGCCAAAGCTGCACGGAACAAGGGACCTGTGGGCCTCCAAGACAGTTGTTTATACAGGTAGACATGTGGGGACTTTTTAAACACCAGGAAGGTTTTAGGCTAAAACAGACAAGACTAGGGAGTCATCAGTCTGGAATCAGCTTTAATCACTGATGTCAGCTGGAAGTTTACTGTAAACAGGTACTCACAGCAGCCTCAAATCCCCCGTCTTTGTTCTGCCACCCAAGAAATTCTGAAGAGGAGCATGACTGCCACTCCGATTACACACTGCTTGTGTAAGTAAACAGAATCCAGAAGGCACAATGCTACTTTGCATCGCAGATGGCTGTTTAGAAAGGTTAAAACACAAATGATTTCAGATGATTCCAGCGACCCAGAAGCTGACACTCAATTGTCATCTACTGACCACTACCACACAAGACTGAAAACCCCCACGCAGGTATCTGCTAACACTTCTGAAGAATGCAAAAAACCAGATTTACTCCAAAAGGCACTTCATTTCCTTGTCTCCCCTTGAAGAAGGTATCTAGGACAAGATCCAGACACTATAGAGCATTGATCAAGATTAATTCCTGATACCACTTGGCTGTTACATAGTTCACCCACCAGTGTGTTTATGCTAGTCAGCCTACTACATGCAAGTTGCAAAAGGGGTAGGAAATGCCGAACCTGACATGATCTAGTCACAACAGAGTCAATATTGACATTTTGCTCATTTAAACACCACAGGAGGGGGAGGAACACAGAAGGAACACATCCCAGTGCTAGGTGGGCAGGTGTTTTGAGAATTTAGCTTCCAAATGCTAGGACTAATCCATCCCTCTTCAGCTCCTTCACTCAAATGAAAAAGCACACTAACTAGTCCACTGGGCTGAACCACAGCCCTGAAATTTCAAGGAAGCTCTCAGAAGCGCACACATCCCCTTCAAACCCTTGCACCAGCAGCTTCCAATCCGATAACTTTAACAGGAAATTTGAAGGAGGCAGGGCTTTTTATTAAGAAAACTTTAACTAGCTATCCCACTGACCTCAGAGTTCTGGCATGCCCAGGAGGGAAAATTCGGGGCTATAGCCTGATCTGAAGCTGTGATAAGGAAGTGAGGATCTGTTAGATTATAGGCCAGGCACTTCTAAAAGGACAAATGGACATCTGTACCTGTATCCATTACAGGTAACTAGAAGAAATAATGTCATAATCCCATAAGTCTTATTCGTGGTCTAACATTGATCCAAGTATACATATTACAGTGACAGATATTTTCTGTCCATCTCACCACACCCTTCCCATCTCCTATCCTCATCCTGCAGACACAGCCCTGCCAGGAAGTGGCAATTTAATACTACAAATTAGTCTTAAACTACAGCTTTTTCTTCTTTGCTTCATTTTCAAGAACTCAGCTGTCCTCATGAACAGGAATGAGCACTTTCCACTGACAATCAGTCTCCCTCAAAACATTTTCCCCATCTTCGTAGCAGCATTCAGTATGTCACTGCAGGGAACTACTCTCTGAATCAGAGTCTAGAAAGCTGAGAGGCTTCAGGAAAGGCAAAAAAAAAACCTATGGAAAAAGCCCCCTTCAACCTGTTTCTGCACAGTGTCAGTGTCCTAACACTTTGCAGACAGTTTTTCACTACAAAACCCACCAGTCTGCAAGGTAAATTTGCGTTTAACTCTGAGAGTCAATACAACCACAGACACACCAACAATTTGTTGGTCTCCCACCCACTGACTACCTCCAGCTACTGCTTTGGTGTTTTCCAAAGCCACACAAGCACACTTGTTTTGCAATCTTGCCAAGATGTAACCCGAGTTCCTGGCCATACCTCTTAGTTTTCACCAACTCCTTCACACCAGCTGAGGACTACTTTGCTTTCTACTATTTGTTCTTCAGGTGATTTTAATGGGCCTGGAGAGCTTGCAACCATGCTGCCATAAGCACAGAGCACAAAAGCCATGACCATGCAAGTCAGCAGCCTCAGCCGTGTGGAAAAGCATGGTTTGTGGACAAAAGTTGTTAGAGGTGTCATCCATGACCAGAGACAATCTAGAGCAGTAATATCATACCACACGTGCACTTCAATACCATAACCGCTTCAGTTACATTAGAGTGGCTTCATCACCCCAAACTGGAGTGCCAGCAAAGCCAGTGTCAGTGGAAGAATCCTAAAAACACTCTTCAATACTAAAGTATTGAGAGTGCAGCAGCTGGTTTTTAAAGTGCTTTTTAAACTAATCCCAAGTCTCTCCTCTTATTCACTCCAAAAAGCCATGAGCAAAACAAGGTTTATTGTCCCCAACATCCTGGTGGGCAAGCCACTGCTCTTGCAGTTGCCAGGATACAGACAACTACGGACCAGTGAGCTCAGACATCCTCACTCCCCAGCCGGCCGCTGAGAGAAAAAGGCCATGCTCACACAAGGAGGTACAACGACCCTCCAAAAAAACCCAAAACTGTGCCATCACCAGGTTTTCTAGGCAAGTGCTATTTCAGCTCAAGACAGCCCCAAGAGCATTTCATTATCAAGTCACAGCGTTGCAAAATCTACATAGGCAAGAAGTGTTTTGCAAGAGCCATGTGACACACACATGACTTGCAGCTAAAGTGAAGGGTGGACCTCTGACTACTAAGCTGCCAGCAGCAACCGGCCAGGAAGATCGGCTTTCACAAAGAGCTGGGTTCCCCCCCTCACCTGCGGGAGCCCGGCCTCCCAGGCGTATTTCCGAGGTCGGGAAAAAAAAAAAAATCACCGTCGCCTGCGCCCATACGTACTCACTTCGCCGGCGCTGCCGGGGAGGGAGGCGGCGGGCTGCCGAAGCCACCCGGATCACCGGGCCCATCGCGCCGGTTTATGGCGGGGACATCAGTAACTTTTCGCGGCCCCGCCGTGCGGCTGCCCCCCCCCCCCCCCCCCGGTGCCCGTAACCCAACCCCGCGGGGAGGGCACCAGCAGGCCCACCGCCTGCCCTCCGCCGCCGCCCGGCTCCCTCGGTGGCCGGGGGTAGGCGAGGGGCCGCCGGAGGCCCTCAGGCCCGGCCCTTCCCTCCCACCCCCCCCCGCGCCAGGCCCGGCGGCGGCCTTCCGCCCCTCCCCCGCCCCCCCGCGGCCTGCCGATGGCGGCCCCCCCGGCGCGGGGCAGCGGGGCCCGGCGCCGCGGCGAGGCGCTCCCCCGGCCCGCACTCACTATTCGGGATTCATGCTGGACATGTCCGTGGGGCCCGCGGCCCGAGGGACGGCGAGCGCGCTCTGAGGGGGGGCGGTCGCGGCCTGGCACCTCCCGCCGCCGAGGCGGGCGCTCCGCGGATGCAGGCGTCCAACGGCTCCCGCCTTCGCCCGGCGCTCGGCTCGGCCTGCCCCTCCGCCGGCGCCCTGCCCGCTCCGCGGCCTCCGCGCTCGCTCCTCAGCCCAAAATGGCTGCCAGAGCCCAACCAGGAAACGGGGCGGCCTCTCGCCGAGCAGCGCTTACATGGCCGGGGGGCGGCAGCGGGGCATGCCGGGAAAGCGAGTCCGCGCCGCCGCCGCCGACCCGCGCCGCCGGGCGGCCGCGCCCTCGGCCGGGGGACTCGCTTTCCCGGCGGCCCCTGCGGCGGCGCCGGCGCATGCGCTCGGGCCGGCCTTTCTTCCCTCGGCCTCGTCGGCTCGGCGCGGCGGTCGGCGCTGCCGATTGGCCGGGGAGGAGCCGGCTCGAGGTGACGTCGGCGGGAAGACGTGGCAGCTCGGACGAGTCACCGCGCGGGCAGGGCGGGGGGCGTGGCCTCGCCGGGCGGGGCGGGGCGCCCCCCGGCGGCGGGGAGCGGGCGGGCAGGGGTCGGCGGCGGCGGCGGCGGGGCCGGGTCCCCGGGCGGCGGGGAAGGCGCCTCGCCAGCCGTGAGGTGCCGCGGCCGGGCCTCCCTCCCGCTTGGAAACGATCCCCCTCCCCCCCCCCCCCCGTACGGCCCAGCCAGAGCTTTATTTTTCCCGTTGGTGCCATTTCCCCCGCTCGGCGGTGCCGAGCCCCGCCCGCGGCTGCCGGTGCCCGTCACCCACCGGGTTTCCCAGCGTCCCCCTAGGGCCCGCGGGCGGGTGGGCTCGGTCAGAGGGACGAGGTCCGAGCGGGGAGAGGGTTACAAACATTTCAGGAGGGCAGGCCTGCGGCCCAGGCAGGGTGGGAAGAGGGAGGCGGCGGCGGGGAGCCCCGCTCTGCCGCTTATTTTACCGCTTACCCCGTGAGGGGTAAAAATGGAGGCACTGTAATGAGAGCAGGAGCAACAGCGGTGGCCGGCGGCCCGGCGGCGTCTGTAGCGGCACAGGGTGTCGGTAGGAGTTAAGACCTCTTTTCTCCACATGCGTTAATAACTAACAATCCTTTTTTGCGCTGCCATTGCATCTTTTATCAAAAGCATTTTATGAGAATTAATTAGACACATTTCGTAACGCTCTTTGGGCACAGTAAATATTACTACGCTCATTTTACTGCTGGGAAACAGGCGGGGAGAGATTGTCACGCGCCCGGGATCTCGGAGCAAGCGACTTGTCAAAGCTGGAAGACTTCACAATATAGGAGCCTAGTTTTCTGGTCAACCACTTACAACTCGATATTCAGTAAGAAATTGTTTTATCGCTGGTCTTTTTAGTTGTTTATGCGTTCCGATTTGTTCCTCACAAAGTCCTAGCCTTTTCAACGCCATCAGAAAGAGCGCATCGCTGCAACGCTATACATCATTCTAGACTCGTACATCGAGCGCTGCTAAACCTTCCAAGTCTTAACAGCTCCTCGTAATCAGCTCGGGAATTTAAATCCCCACTAAATACATATTATCTGACGTTATTTCATTACAGAGGGCATAGTATAATACATGGACCAAAGTTTATCTTCCAACTGGCTCAAAGGACAGGGGGAACGATCCGCAAAGGGACTGCAAGATGACTGAAACGTCCTGTGCAGGGAAGTGTGTGTAGGGCTTCGTCTTCATGTGGCAAGCTGGGAAGCGTTCCTGCAGCCCTCTAGATGTTAATCTGCTCACGTGCTGACTTCCACCAAGCTGCAAGTCACCAGCCACGCAAGTACACCAAGGGGCTACTGAAATAACCGACGTGGACGGGAATCTTTCCATCGGACAGCAACGGCGCAGAGCTGAATCTCCAGAGGAACTGAAATTGCACAGTCTTGTTCTTTTTTCACCCCACAATAAGATAACGAAAAGTCACTCACGCTCCATGCGTCTTCGTGGTTTTAAAATAGTTATGTTCAATTCCTTAAAAGAAGTCAATAAACTGTGCCAACTATAATGAAAACATTGAGCATTGGTTAAAAAAGGTTTGGGGTTTTCTTTGCTTTCTTGCATTGCTTGTTAGGTAACAATCTACAGATGAATCTACTGCAGAAATTACCGTACGTGCTGCTTCTGTAGCGGCCATCGTTGAAGATTCCACTTCCCTTTCCCTATTAGTTTGTGTCTTTGTGAAACAATACCCATTTTGCTCGATGTTTGCCATCAGAAATCCAGCGAATCCTTTGAAACTCTCTCTCCTCTCTCGTACAGCACGACTCTTGAGACGCTCTGCGGAAGGTGACCAGATGTGCAGGAATATCCCACATGATAAACTTCATTTAGCAGACAGCACGTCATTTTCTGCTGAATGCAAAAATCAGTTTTGCGGGGACATTTTTAACATTCGTGCTTTTACTTTTCTCTTCCCCAGTGAAACAAAAAGCTCCAGCCACCCCAATTCCTTATTCTGTTGTGAGGAATAATGCTTACAGGCCACAGTAAATAGGGCTCTGCCACATACAGCGCTGCATAAATTTATCCAGTGAAGTCAGAGCAGACACAGGGACAAACCAACACCAGCACCAGCTAACTATGAAAGCCGCAAATTAGATTTACTTCTGAAGTAGGGTACAGGTTAATAAGAGTGTGGGATGCTGTTTCATCTCAGAGAAATAATAGCTTCCGTGTCTAAGAAGAGCATAGTTGATCTGTATGACTGAACCAGCAGCATGGCAGGCGTAGCAACCCATGGCTCCAGGCTGGGTGTAAGGGCAATGTGAATAGTGGGTCTGCTTCAGCTCTGCAGGGAGGCATGCTGCCCATGTTGCAGGCTGAGGTCATCTGCTGCTGTGATGTCATCCGCAGCTGAGGGTCTGCACGTGTACCCGTTTCACTGGATGAACGGACTCGGGACTCCTGCCTGGTTTCTAGCTGGGGTCAGAGTGATGATTTATAACCCGTGTATCCCATTCTGTCCTGTTCCTCCTTCCTTCGGTGGGCATTCATAGTTTGTCCTGAACACCACGAACCACAGGACGGTCAGAGAGGCCTCGCTTGTCCCACGCTAATAGGAGCGTAATGCAAGGAGCAATATCAGATGCCAGTTAGGGAACATCATTCATATACCTTCAGGGCTGAATTCTGCCTGTGCCAATAAAGGCTGATTTTATCCTGTTAGTGAAATGAGCTGCAGAATTTCCTTTGGCTTGGGCTACAGCGCGCTACCAGAGCAGCCTAGGAAAAGCCGTGAGCACAGATTACCTTGAACTGTAATCACCCTCCCCAGTCCTGTCCACGCTGGGGCAGTATCCTGACCCACTAACTTGTGTTTTTGAGATTGAACTCTGCTGGTTCCTGGTTCCATTCATCTCCTGCTCCCATCTCTCTCCTCCCTAGGCCACAAAAGGCGTGTGCCAGAGGAGGCTCTGGGAAATGAGGGGACAGGAGGACAGGGGATGGGAGGGAGAGAGAAAGCACGCTGCAGTGGCTGCAGGCAGGTGTAAGAGGGGAGAGGAAGGAAGAAAAACAGCACAAATGACGGAGGAGGAATGTTAGAGCTGCATGAGCTCGGGTTTTGCATTGCAGTACGGAGCCCACATGCCTGCTCTGCCACGGGGCTGTCAGTGGGACCGTGAGGGTGTCGCCTGTGGACTGCAGCCTGCAGAAAGCAGCAAGCTGCATAGGATTTGTTGTACCTTCCTCTTCTGCCCTTATTTCATATGAAACGGTCAATATTTTTTAACTGTATAACCACTCCGCACAGTCACAGGGCAAAGGAAGGTTTCAGGTCTGCTCTCTACCACTCTGCCACAGTTTTTACCCTGCAAATGTCTGTCTTCCCACTGTGTAACAGCTCTTGAACCAAAGGTAGGGGGAATCGGGCTTCTGACCCAGTACTGCCTGCCCATAAAGCTGTCACATGAGCACAGCAGTGTTCAGATACCATTCGGCTCCTGGCAGTGTCTCTTTCCCTAGACTATGTATAAAATCAGAAAAAAACAATTTAAGTATTTATTTCCCCTTCTGCCTTCCTATGCTCTTCCTTTCACCCCCCACTTCTCAGTGTCTGATCCATGTAGTGGGAAGCTCGCAGGCTCATAGATGCACAACAGCCACGCGGAGAAGGTCAGGTACCAGGAATGCACAACAGCGAGCTGAGACGTTGCGACTGACTCTTTTGATACCGGGAGTGCTGGGGAACAAACACTGATTTTAGCTTATCAATAGCAGCATGTCTCTCTCGTATTGCTCACAATCCTCCCATGTATTTAATCTCTCTGCAGGACTTGTCAGCTACCAGTGTTTTGCTAACAATATAACCCATCCATTTCTGATGTGCTGGCAGCACGCCTAAAATGGTGTTAGCAAATTCTTCTCCTTATTAAGTCTTGATTTAGGAAGTAAAGGGCAAAGGAGAAGTAAGTTGCTGATGGACCTGTGGTACCGCTGGGAGGGACAGAACCAATGAACCCATACTCAGGTGTAGTCTGATGTCAGAAAACAGAAGTGGAGAGGAAAATGGTATTCTGGAACATTTTACAAGAGCTGGTCCACTATTACACATTGCTTCTTACAGGAGGGAGGGGACCAGATAGTTTCATGGATCTTACCGCTCTGTAAATCATCAGGAAACAGCTGATGTACAGCTCTACCTCTCGTTTTTGCCTCATACGGCCCGTGCTTTCGCATCCTACCATGAGGGGAATGGAGTCAGAGGTTTCACGTTGGTTCCAATCACAGGCAGAAGCCAAGCAGATATGGGCAGGGTGAAGTGTCAAGAGCACTTGGTGGATGTGAAGGGATAGCAGGATGCTCGGAGAGCAGATGTCCAACTCTGGTGAGCTAAATCTCTTTTAAGAAACTCCTAGAAGGAGATCTAGCACCTTGTTCTGGCTCCTTTCTTCAGAATCCAGGCCCAGTTTACTTCAGTGCTGTTGTCAGCACGTAGGAGTTTTTGCGGCAACTGTCACCCAAATTTGAAGTAGAAAATTATTTTGAGCGGGACATGAAACACTGTAATAAGCTGGGTACCTCTTAACTTTGATATCTTTCTTTCCTTTTTACTTTACACTGTTGCCACGGTTCAGATCTTGATTTCCCAACCTTCTGCAAAACTGACAATACCACATTTTGTGTTGCACGAGTAGCCATGGAGGAAGCAGAGGGGTTTGGTAGCTGGGGCTTTTGTTTCACAAGCCTAGTGGAAGCAGCGTAACACTGCAAGCTTTGCACAGTAACTGAATGCATTTGCTAAAATCATAGAAAAAAAATAGGTTGGAAGAGACATCGAGAGATGATCTAGTCAGTTCCTCTGCTTCAGTTGCATCTATTTCAATCCCAATAGTGATATTCCTGAAAACATCCAGAAATGACAATTCCACTGTTCCCACAGACCATTTATGACAGCACCCACAAGAAAGGTAAAAAAAGCTCAGTGGTAAAATGGTTCCAAGGATAAATTAAGCAGCTTAGACTTTTAGTTAAAGTTGCTGGTGAATTCAGTACACTTTACTTCATCTGTTATATCCTGGGGATCTTTTTAATCATAATCTTCAGTGCCGCGAGAGATAAAGAAGACAGAGCTCAAGCTAATATGCTGAGCTTCTGTGGCTCTACGCCAGCCGAGGATCCGGCCCGTTTGTTGTTTTTGTAATGGCAGCTCAGACTCCGGACCACAACTGTGCAACAGGAGGTCGGACTCTGAGGTTGCCGTCTCCTGAGCACCTAAAGTCCTGCTTTCCTTCTAGTAAATGAACCCTTTCTTCTTGATGCAGACCTTGGTTGACTGCCACATAGACACTGGGGCTAGAAAGCACACTTGAAAAGGGCCCAGAAACATCAGGAAGTAAGAACGCACGGGTTTGCTGAAGCGGGGATCATAGTACTCTCCACAGATACTGCCAATGGCTATCTTCTACCTCTGACTCATACATTTTGCAACCCGGCGGAGATAGCAGGGTAGTACGCCATGGAATTTGGTTGCCCTGCTCTTTGCCTAGGTACCTATTTGCTTAAGAATTCATCATACCAGTTATCATCTAAATGCTCTGGCATGTATTCATCTGGCTGAGCTGGCATCTCCCTGCTTGGCACAGGATGTTGTTTAACAGTGACATCAATTTAATACTGAAGGTTGTTTTATTGGGTTTTGTAGGTGGTTTTGATGCCAGGGTTCTGGAAGGGAGTTTCACCCTGTTAAGCTGAAAAGCTTGTATTTTCTTATATATGTGTATGGCATCCAGAAGTGGCAAAAGGATACATTTCTAATGAAAAACAGCAAATCAAATCAGTGGCTGTACTTTCTTTCATCTTTCCTTCTACTGTCTCATCCCTTTTCTTCAATACCAGCTGTTGTGCCATTGTTCTCTCTTCTGACCTCTTCCTTTTCCCAAAACTTTCGTCTCAATTTTTCTTTGTTCACGATCCTCCTCTGTTTGCTCATCCTTTTTACACACCTGCCTTGTGCAGCATCTTCCATGCTTTGCGTGTTGCACACTTACGAGGGCCTGCAACATGCGATTCAACAACAGAATGCCCCCCTTGTTTCATGGCCTGACATCGATGATACCGTTTTATACTTTCCATCATCTACATTTTGAATTTCTTTCTCACTGTTCTTTGTGCTTTTTCATCTTTCTTGCCCCTTGGCATTTTGTTCTCTCCCTACTCGTCCCTTGTAAGCTCCATCTAACTTGTTTCAGGGCATTCATTAGCAGGCTTGTGAAACCGCTTGCACATGCATGTACAATTTAGCTGTGTGTCACGAGAGAGAGTCTCAGACCTCTACAATGACAAATGGGTCTGCAATTGCATATTCTGGAATTATCTGTTTTCACGGTGGCTACAAATGGAGAAAGAAAGTAGGAGCCACCTCCCACACTACCCAGGAACAAATACTTATCTTCATGAGGAATGGACAAGCAACTTTTGCCAAGCCCCATGGGCACTTTCCTCTCCCCACACAGGATTAACTTGGAGTCCTGCCAAGGCAATGGATGGACGCACAGTTTGAGAAATACTGTTACAGCTCAAAGATGCAGCACTAACTAGA
Organism: Nipponia nippon; assembly: GCF_047370975.1. NCBI lineage: Eukaryota > Metazoa > Chordata > Aves > Pelecaniformes > Threskiornithidae > Nipponia > Nipponia nippon. The sequence continues at coordinate 10,890,857 of NW_028262358.1, read as the reverse complement.
CCCCCAAAACACAGCACATACTGATCTTTTCACTGCTTGGGCCTCCACAGCCTTCTAAGCACTAAAGTCGTTCTTACAACTTCTTGTCCATACTTTCTTTTCGGTTTCCTGCTATATTTCACGCCTAAAAATGGCAACAGGCAAAGAATCAGTCAACAAGGCCATCTAGTCTACCAAAGCTCTAAATGAAACCTCTGTTTGATGCTGTATCTTTCTGTAAACAGGTGCATTTCAACTCAGAGTTTTACTTCGTTAAGTATTATGGGATTTGGGGAGATTTTAAAATAAGCTTACATAATTGGTCTATCCTATCAGTAATGTTGATAACTGCATACCTTCCTTGGCTGGCAGACTAAACTTTGAGTAGTCATACACTAAATTAAACTAACAATCAACAGAAAACCAGATGGGATTCATCTTTTATTATTGTTATTCGGCATGAATCCTTAAATGTAACAAAAGCTCGAGGAAAAAAGCTCAGGCTCTGTATCTGTTAAGAGAGTCAAACACCTTCATCTTCGTCCTAACACAGGAAAGACAGAACTAACTGAGGCTGGCTTCCAGACCTGTCATTGGTAACCTTTATTTAAAATCCTTCAGATGTCAGTTCAGGATTCGGTATCATCCCTATTATTTCAGACAGAAGCTCATCATTTTTATCATTTGTATGATACGAGGGTACACCTCTACAGTCCTCCACTCACACTCCAGTGAGGAGGATGGTGCAGATCAGTCTAATAAAGTCTTTGATGAAGAAAAGAATTGTCTTTGAACAGTGAAATACTGTGATTTGTGGTAGCAGATTTTGAAAAAAAATAAAATTAATAAAGGCTTCATTCTGCTAAAAACATTAATCAGTGAATTCAAGGGGTAAAACTCTGCATAGTAGTAAAGCCAATATGAGAAGCAAGCATTCAATGGGTTCTTTACTCCACAAACGGTAAGGAATGTAGCTTCTGCTTTATTGAAATAGGTACACCTATAGGCTTCAACAAATAGGCAATACATCCTACTTTGCACAACTTCTCACTTGCAAATTTTGAAGACCTATCTATGAGTGAAAATGAGTACAGACATGAACCCTCTGTCTGGATTGTACAAAGGCAAAATTAGGAAATTACACTCAGGATTCAGCCAAGTGTGGAAAATTTTCCATGCAATTCGAAGTTTTAATGATTGGGTGAATTTGTTTTCCTTCTCTCACTTTCTTGCTCTCGTCTTCTTCCCTCCCTCTCTCTTTTCTTATTGCCTTTTTAAAATTTTTTTTTTTAAGATTGCACTGTGTCTGCACTGACCTGGTACACCTATCCATACTATTTAGACACACAACCTAAATAAAGAAAGAAACTCTTAAATTCCATAGAGGTGTTTCATTTTCAAGCTAAGAGGCAGCAACATTTAATTACTAGCAGGCTAATCCTGCAATCATTATTCACTGGAACCACTCAACACAATGGAAGGGTGCTAAGTTGATTCTAAATAACATTGTGGAATGACTGACAAAAAACAAACAAAGATGAAAGCAAAGGTATTAAGATACAGGACACATCATTGCTGAAATGTGGTAGAAAAGCATGATTCAAGACTAAAATATCCACAGTGGAAATTAATTTTTCTTTTTTGTTTTTGTTCATAAGGCACAGCATGTTAAACTGCAAATTCTGTATTTAGATGTTTAATTTAATTTAATTTAATTTAGATCTAGACTGATTTCCAGGTATACCAAAACGTTTCTCCCAGATCTCAAAAGACTGTGGGTGAGGGATGACCAATCTGGCCTATTAGTCACCTGTGGATTTTCTTGCAAGATGTATTCTTCCATGGCTGGGAGGGTTGTTGCACTAACTCATCAATGCAATCCTTTTCCTGAGACCAACCACAGTATGGAAGTGGCACTGATGAAGCAGCTCCAGTTTCTCCCTAAAAGCAAACAAAAGGAGAGAGAACAGATATATAATTTCAGGAGCTATAAATTCACCACTAAGAAATTAAAAAACCTATTTACATTCCACTGGCTATTGCTGTGAAAAATAATTACAGAGAATGTTATTCAAGATAGGGTACCAAAATTATTTGCTCCTTTTACCTTGAGAAAAAAAAGCTATTTAAAGATCAGGCAATTCATAGTTAAATGCAGTCCCTCCCTGCACACTGCATGCATTGCCTATGTTCATTAACTAATGAGATTCCTTTTGTACCATGCAAAAAAAGTCACATTCTGAATACATGAGATTAACTATTCAAATTCGGCTGTTATCTAACACAATATTGCCCCATGTAATATTCATTCCATAGCTGGGGTTTTATGGCCACGTACAAAATCTGCTAAAATACATGGTTCAAAAGACATAGTAATATCATATCTAAATCAAGAGCATCAAAATTGGGGTGGGGCAGAAAGCCACAGAGGCTTATTATGTGAGATAGCAGTTGAAGAAAAAAAATAATCAGGACAACTACATTTGCTTTCCTATTTTCTATCCACAAGGGATCCCCGTGGAAGAGGTATAGCACACATGGGAACAACAGTGACAGCTTCCGCTGTGATGATTTTTCGTTGCTTTTTGTTCTAATACTATAGTTCAGAAAGGGCAACAGACTACTGTGCTTTCCATCAACACGTAATTAACAATATCAGAAGCCCCAGCCTCCCTCATTAATTCAAAACAGTCCACCTGATCTTTTCTAGCCTATGCCCACAAACTAATTTAACACTTGGCAAATTGAATGACCACCCCACTCAGAGCAGCTATTTTGGGAGGCAGCCAGTTCTCCAAAACTATGATGCCACACTCTCCCCCAAATCCTACTTTGAGTAGTCACTCAAAATTGTGCAAAATAATCATCCACCCTATTTTAGTGGTTACATTTTATGCTCCATGTCATAAATCTGAAAGATTACTGAGGAGGATGCAGTCTATCTAAAATTAAGAGGACAAGGGGAAACTGTGCAGTGGCAACATATAATGTTGCGATGTACATTGCAACCATGGGAGCAGAGAAAGCTAACGGCATCTGTAACCACTTTCTATTCACGGATACAACAAAACCTGTTACAGTTCTTTCTTATAAAAGCTGAAGCGATGCATCTTCATTTTCTTTTGGTGGACAGTCACTGTACGTGATAAAAAGAGCTACATAAAATGAACCGTGGATACGGCATTTAGTCCAGCTATAGCTTTTTCAGTCCCGATAAACCCATTAAACCGAGCCAGAAATGACTCATTCTTCTCAATAACATTGCTCCAAAGCAATTGACTGCAGAGAACCAAGATACTGGCCTATGATAGCAAGACAGAAGAGAATGTTCCAAGAAAGTTCCAACTATACCTTTCTGTTCGTTGCAATTATGCCAAGTTCAAACACATTTCTTCTCCTACTCACTGGACTATATCCTGAAGGACAGTCTGGCATGCATCCAATGAGAGACAGGCCCTGAAAGAAATATAATGAGACACATGTAGTTTGTCTAATAAGAAATGTCTATTAAATGTTTAAGGCAAGGTTGATCTTAATATCCACCACTTGCTTAATTACTGAGATTGATAAAAGGCAATGACAGGATAAAAATGCTGCACTTTGCCCTTCATTGTATCTAGACATGTATGAAAGTCACCCAGTACTTTAGACTCCTTCCCACCGTCGAGCCAAAAGCTAAGTGTTCAAGGCAGAGCTGAACTGTAGGGGACGATCCTCCATTTTTATAAGAAGATTCCTGTTGGCCTTTCCATCCATTTCAGTTAGGCTCCACACATATACAGCCCATTTGGCAACAGTGTTCTTAACAATCCATTTACATTTTTAGTTAGTTTATTGTAAAGCTTAATTATTGTAGTTAACTTTTTTTTTTTTTTTAAAGCTATTGATATAAAAATGGAGACTGAACCAATATCAGGACCAGTAAGTTTCATGTTCGCTGAAAGAGTAGTAACGGCTGACACAATCTGCTTGTGCCTACCAACATAATCACAACCAGCTCAGGTAAAGACGTTCCCTTTCATTATAGCAGCACTTGTACGGATGCTGTAATGCTCACAGAAACGTTAGTTTAGCAGCAATTTGCCATCTAAAGCAAGCAAAAGTTGTAGTATATAAAAACTAGGAGCTATAATGCCTTGGTTTCACTTTTGTTTCATAGTTATAACACGGCAACTGTGAAGCTGCAATCTGAAAAGGCTCCATCTTGCTTCTGTATAGAAGTCTCTGTGGACAAGCTTCCAAAATAGGTCTCCCAGGAATATATTCTGATTAAGAAGGCAAGAAAAATGATATATAGATGGGCTATTCATTTAACCAGATCAGCACAAATATGCCACCTGAGAGGAATCTACTCATTTTAACCAGCAATTTAAATACCAGAGATTTTAAAGTGTGGCTGTTCAGCTCTGAAAGAAATCTTTACATTATATCATAGGAAAAGTGACCAAACAAAAAGGAGACATTTGAAGCTGGACTTTTGAACATGTGTAAATGAGATGTATGAAGGGGAGTAAGGGCAGGTAGGGAACCTCCAAATTTTGTAGGGTGCTCAGGATCTTTTGGGGGACTGCAGTCTGCTTTCCTTGTAAGCTAAGTCCTAAAAAAAGTTGGTCTGAAAGGTCCATGTTCCTTCCACAAGCTAGAAAAGCAGAGAGTGAATTAAAAGTCACTCTTTTCAAAAGGTAATGAAGCAACTGCTTTAGTGTGTGGGGAAAGGGAGTGACCCACAGTTTGCTGGCGGGATGCAATGACATGCCACCCCTCCAACACTACAGGAGATCACATGCTGAATAAACTTTAACTCATCTAGTTCACATTTGAGATAAATGGCCTTCTACATGTAAAAAGCCACTCCTGTATCAGTCTATATCAACAGCTGGGGGAGAAAGGAGGGAAAAAGGGAACTTTCAGTGGTTTGATTTGATCTAATGCATGTAAAAAAAACCCATTTGTTTTCTAAAGAATGCTGTTCTACAAGAAGATAGCAAGGGATTGTAAATTACTGGATGTAAAGAGAAAATTTTGGTATATATTATACTGGCAATTTATGCTGCTTGCATGAAATAATAAAAAATGCATCCTTTTACTGATTTTTGTACAGATTATTATCATACTCTGGCAGAACAAAGTACATCAGCTGAGAAACTATCTCACAGTGTGTGATGTCTCGTATCTCTGCCAATATTAGCTTTATGGGCCAAGTAATAATATTATGTTAATAACTGCTGATTGCTATTTGTGTACCAGACTGTTCCAATACCATGGTGATGAGCATGCTGTTGGTGTCTGGAACAGATGGACAGAACACAAGAGATATTTGCCTTGATTTTAAGACAAATAGGATTACCTGTTTCATTAATAATGCTACATGAAAGCACAGACAAAACCACATGATTCTATCTCCATCTCCAGTAACTGACAGGAAGAAAAAGACAGTGCACGTTTATAAAAAGACACACATTGGATGCAACAAACAATTTACCCTAACTTTCAGGGAGAGCAAATCTTTGAATCACTTGTAAAGCCAATGCAGCTGCTTTATGCTGTTAAGAGCAGAAACAAAATTCACCACCTCGCTGTCAGCAACACGGCTCCTTTGCAGTTCTCTGCAAAGGTGATACTTCAGGCTGGAGATGAGGCAATTGCCTGCATCCTGCCCAACATCACTGATTCCCTACCCTGCTGATTTAAACACCCCTTACAAAGAAGAAGTCGCAACAGCTTTCCAGCATTTCTGGAGAAGAGAACTGAAAGAACAATGAACGCCACTTCACCTCATCTTTTTGATATGACAAAGAAATAGGGAGAAAAGTGCACTTCAATTCCACTGTGTTGTTCTCAAGCCCTACCACCAGCTAGCCACTTTATTCTGCACTCTCATATTCTTTCACAGAAATGAGGAAGAAAGACCAAGAGGCAACAGAAGAGGGGAATGTTTTCACTGTAGGTTGCTCAGTTCCGTTTAGAATTAAGCCCGTGATACTGGGAAAAAATTATCTCGGGGCAATCTCATACACAATACCATATGATGCCGTCTACTATTGACAAACTGTTTTTGAATGACTGAAAAAGCAGTTATGTGGGGAAGAGAGCTCTGACACAGAGCACTGGGACCGTAACAATAACAACTCCTTTCCTATCTCAGTGAAAAGCCAAAAGAGGAAACTGGAATCTACTGCTTTCATATAAGAGCTGCCAATTTCCCACTGGTATCAGAAGCCAGTCATGTTTGGAAAGGAAATGACCTATTGCTGCATGGCAAAGCTAGCAGGTGCAGATGGCATGTGAACAACTTTCCCAATCACTGATCTGCCAAGGTCACAAAACAGAAAGTACAAATGGTTTTAAGGACAATCATTCAGTTCCTGCCAGGTCATCCACAGATTCTGAAAGCACTTTATTCAATTTGGCATCCAAAAGGGTGTGAAATAAGGCCACCAGCATAGGTGAGGTGTCAGATCGCTGCAGTGATATATTCCCCCCTCCCAACACACACAAACAAAATTCTATAAATTACATGTCAATGAACACTGGCATACACTGAAGCACCACAATCATTCAAACCAACACAGTGGCAATGCCTTGTCTTTTAAATTTAATCATCTGTTAACGCAGCCAGAAATTTTGATCAAAAGTGTCTGCCTCTCCTGCAGCACTGTCTGGCCTGCAGACAACTTCACAATGTCAGACTGCAGCAGAGCTGTGTGAAAGGAGCTGCTAAGCGCCGCTGCCGACGCTACAAAAGCGAGCACGGACCGTCTCACTGCGTAGCCGCGTAAAGCGTGTCTCAGGATGAAAGGAGCAACAATCATGCAAAGTGCTGAAAGTCTTAGGAAATGAGATTTAGCATGCAGCCTCTGCTGAACACGCCAAGCAGGGTCAGCATTGGGGAAGGCTGTTAGCCATGGTGCGTTGGCGGTAAGCATCAAATCCTCAGAACTAAAATTAGAAAACTTTCTGCCATGCTTTCACTTTCCATTCCCTTTTTACTGGCAAATAGCACCCAGCTACATCTGTCCAAGGAATCATGTCATATCACTACAAACATAAAGAGATTTTGAGTAGGTCCCTGTTCATATCTGAAATACACAGCTTGAGAAAACAACAGGAAATAGCAGAGCAAAGACGGTTTCCAAGAACCACAGAGCCAAATCAGCACTTTGTGCTTAGTGGGTAAATTAAAAAATCTTCTCTGCTGCTCTGTGGAGCAGGGTGAAATATAGCTGAATGACTTATATTTCTGCAGAACTTTGCATTTGCAAATACTGACTGCATTTTAATTTGTTTCCAGTAACAAAAACAGGTTGGATAGGCTAGTTAGAGTGGCGTTAATTTGAAAGCTAAGCAATGACAGCTGCACATACAAGACAGCATCCCTTCCTGCTTCTGAGGGACGAGTTCCTCTATCCTGAAATGGGTATCAAAGATAGAGGGAACAAATCACTTTCTGAATTGCCTGTTTCTCTTTATTGGTTATTGACCATTTGCTGAGAGAAGCTGGCTGGAATTTAGGGTGTGATTCATCTTACTTTGTCAATTACTTCTGAGCTCTCTTCAATAAGAAAAGCAAAACTGTGTACAATACCATCATGGGACTCCATCTTTACGGTCTCAATAATTCAGTTTATTCATTTTCATTGGGAAAAAAACAGACTTTCCATGCTTTGGCACTAAATTTTTAGGCTGGGTTCTAGAAGTTAAACTACAGGCTTTTTGTTAACTTTAATATCCCCATATCTAGCAGAGGTGCTGCTAAATGATTACCACAAATTGGTCTGGAACAATGAGGTCATATTGCAGGGCATGAGACCAGAGAGTAAAAATCCCTACATGCAAGGCTTTGCCAGCTTCAAGGGGAAAAAAAAAATGGGGAGGAGGAAAGAAAAAGAAATTAAATGAAAGACTGTCCTGTTCACGAACTGTAGCTTTCAGATTTTCTTAGATATTTGCCAGTGAAATCAGTGAAATATTCTTGAGCAACAGCTAATTTTTAAGCTGGCAATATTCAAAATACTACCCAGGGAACACTGACAGTGGTACTGGAAAATGTGATCTGAGATGCTGTGACTTACACTGAGCATGTTAAGAGGAAGACTGTGGCTGCTGTGGGTATGGTCTGTGCTCTCGGGCACCACGGTCACACTCTACATAGTTTTTGCGCTTAAATCTTGTTTTCCGTGATACAGACACTTCCAATACATAGCGTCAAAGAAAGACTATTCAGGCTAGGGTAAACATGTAGTGATACTTCTCATAAGTATCCTCCCAGTCTCCAGCTTCTATAACCATTTGTCCCTCCTGCAGCCACGAACACATACCCATGTCTGCTGCCAAGGTCAGACAAAAACACCTCTTCTACTCACAGAATCATGAGAACCATTTTGTTCGCATACTGTGCCAAGTACAAAGAGCAGCCCAAACTCCTCATTTAGATTCATGTAGTACGTAAAGTGTTGATACAAACAGAAGGAGGGCACTTAACCTTCATGATATCTAAAGGAGTCCTCAAACTGGGAGACAACTCTTGTTTACCGTACATACCCAGCAAGCTCAGTTCTAACCTCCTGGCAAACATTATGTTCAATGTAGGAAAATGTCGTCTAAGAAGACTAAAAAACCACAACTACTACCTTCCTTGGCCTTGGAGTTGATGCAGATGTTGGCTAAGCTTACACAAGCATGGATCCGAACAGTCAAGATACCTGTGCTAGTTTACAGCAACCCCAGCACTGCTCAGGCAGGAGTCATTTGAACACACCCGTCACACCACCTATATCAGTGTTGTGAAAGAGTCATTTGGCAGGCTTGACACCACCCTGAATTCCTTAAAGAGGGGAATCCTAATCTAACTACCTCAGTATTGTTCAATATTATAAACTACAACTGTTGAAAGCAGAGCTTATACGCTGCAAGCTGACTGCTTATTAGAATTTAAAAAGTAAGGCTTGGAAGGCAGGAATTCCATACAGAAGTCTACTATTTCATAGGGTAATAAATGAAATGTTATAAAAGCAGGGAATAGAAATTCACTTCCTCAGATTTAAAAATAACTTATCCCTGGATAAGAGCTGTGTTGTTAGACAACACATCCTAGGGTCCAGTCTACGTATAGTTCTTGTAGAAGCATTACTACTTTGTAGAAGCATAAGTTATAGTTTAACTGAAATATTATTTTGTCACAAGCCCTAGTGGCTGGTACATTCTTACTGAGAATTTCTTTGAGGCAAAGAAGTCTTTTTATCGCACCTATTTACACAGATTCTCCCATCCTAGTTATCTCAACAGATATTTTGTATATTTGGTGGAAAAACTTTTGCACTTGGATAAGCACCTAGATAAAGCATTTCTTTTTGTGCAGTCAAGACGTGTATTTTTTTTTACATGCAATGACATAATCTACATGAAACCGACTTTTTTTCTTACTAAGTCTGATACAAGGTATACATTACACTGTATAGAATACATTTTTAGCTGGTGTTAGCAAACATGAGGTAGCTTATTCAAATCCATGCCTGGAGCTAAATGAGGTTTTCCGAGACAGAGGGGAAAACATACAGCTGTTTATTCTGAACAGTTCTTCTGATGGTTTCCTCTTTCATTTTCCATTTAAGCATTTTTCTTTTCCCTAGGACAAAAGCATAGCCTGCCACTACCACATATTTCAGCTACAGGTTCTCAAATAGTCAAAGGAGGGTTATTTTCCAAGTCAGCCAAAGCATTAGTAAAACAATGGCGTTCTGACCTACTGGGATGACGATTTGATAAAAATGTTGATAAGAACTACAGAAAATTGTTCTGGTTCACAAAATGTGCCTATTAAAATTGATCTAGATACATGTCCAGGTAGATTGTTTTATGCACCTGTTACTGCATTCTGTTTTCTCATTCATACCCACTGCAGCTCCCACCTAGAAAAATATATATGTGTGACTTTGGAATGATTAATGGGTTAAGCAAAATTAATGATATCACTAACACCTGCTTAACAAATAGTTAAAAAAATGTAATCTACATACAGATTTAGACCAACACCTGGAATTCTAACTATACATATTTTCACCTAATAAATAACCAACTTCCAAATAAATGCCAACAAACCCACCACAAGAGTACAGTGTTGTAAACCTGTACCCCAGCTCTCTATGAAACAGTTTCAAGGGCTGCAACGTGAAAGCAGGTTTTAGTGCTGCTTCCATTTACCCTTTCTGTGCCCCAATTTGAGATGACCTTGCCAGTGCTGGAAATCACCAGATCTGGAGGAAGTGCCTTTTCCAACGGTTCCGATTTCCTAAGGAAAAAAGGCCTTTGTCATCATGTTTTGGGTATGAGTGCCTATTCCGCTGTCTTCACTTCCGCTTCGAGTAACTTTTGAATCCAGTGTCTGCTTTTCAACTACATTTGAAAGTGAATCACACGTTTCAAGATACAAAGTCGTCACAAGTTTAGTGGAAGTAGGCAGCCAGCTAGGAAGAAGAGAAGATCCAAATGGTGCCTCCAGCCATGGAAAAGGGTGTAGCAAAAGCCCCATTCTTATCAGACATCAGAGGATCTATCTAGGACAGACACAAAGACCATCCAGGCCAGGGGAAAAACTTGCATGAAACACAAATCCATTGGAAACCAGGCTTCACTGATTCCATTGCTCATGGAACTACTTGCTCATTTCTGTTAGACTTTCCTACCACACAGAGAGCTAGGGTTCCCTAAATATCTGCTCATGCCATTCACAGTCCAAGTTATACTTCAACTACATCTTCTTCTTAAAAACTCCAATGTATATTTAATGAGGACTTTCTTCCACACTCAGAATAGATCTCTTTAGTGCCCCAAACCATTAAACAGTTCTTCAAATACCCTGTTTCCACCTATCTACAATTTTTCTCAGTGTAAGAAACCATTTTCACATGTGGCCTTATTTAAAATGTGATTCTGCTCACTGGCATCAGTTTGTAAAAGTGTTTGAGTCAGTCTTTTTCTTTCTGTTTCTTGAGCTTAGATATTCAAGTCCCCAAATGGTATTCATTTATCTTCTGTGCAGTCAGAAGTCTTGCCCGTGATGCCATATGCTTGTGTGTTATCAACAGGGCTTCAGGTTATGTACAGATGATTTCTTCTACATCTAGCAATGCCCATGGATAGGATTAACAACTGCAGAAGTTCCTCACAGCTCTTCAGATGTGCTAACAAAAGAGTTTATGGGAGTACTGCTAACTCAGGTGAGGCAAAGCCAGCTGCCATATCCCAGACCAGGATTTTAAACTGCTTAAAATAATCTACCTAATTGTGCTTAATATGAATTAGGGAGAACTCACAAAACCTGCTCTCTGACAGGTCAGTATGTAGCAGCTAGAAGGACCCATGTGGCTGTGGATGGAAAATCTCTTTCCTCTGAACATCTGGATCTCTCCATGTTCTAAACTAGCCAAGGCTGCAGCTATTGTTGTCCTAAGAAAACCAAGAAACAGAAACGGAGTCTTTAGGACTCCAAAAACACCTACGTAAAAAAAGGAAACCATATCTCTCCAGCAACACAGACATTAGAAGGCACAAGTTTACTGCACTTTTTCATAGAGACAAATACCTTTTGGCACATTCTCCAATCCCAGAAACATGACTGTGAAGGAGTGAAAATGAAACTAATACACAGAGCAACTGTTAAGACTCAGCCTTCAACCTGAGAGTCCTGATCAGTACTGATCAGCTGTATGAAGCAAGTTTTGCACATTCTTTCACAGTTTCGGTAGCCTTATTTAAAAAACAAACACAAAGAGAGAGGTGCTCATCTTGACCCCAAATAAATGTAAAATCACATCATTTTGATATTTGAAACTTAGCATGTATCTTCTAAATGAACAAATATCTTGTTCTGCTGCAGACGCTCAAAAATGGTGTGCGTTTCATACCTCTTCAGCATCAAGTACAGTACATACCACCTTCAGAAGGATACAGGAATGTTTAAAGACCGCGTTATCTGAAAAAGTGCCATGACAACCATACTCAGGTACCCCATCTACACATAAGAGGCACAGCCTCACGTTGACTGCAAAGGAGAGGCATGCGTTCACAGTGTGATAGCTATCATCTCACTGCAGGGGAAGTACAAATACTGTAGGCCTGTGCCTTGTCTTCGCTTGTGTCCACTGAAGTGGAGCTATCCCCTCGTGAATAAATTCTCAGCAATTCAACTAGTGAAGACTGGCGTCTTGGACATCTGTGCCTTAAAGGAGAGCTTGAAGGAATTTTCAGTTGTCTAATACGAAACGAGTTCACAGTGCAAGCTTTCCCTTACTGGAAGGTAGTAGTAGGACCTCTTTCCTCCTCCCAGCCATCCATTTTCATAAAATTGCTATGAGGCTGGAAGACTGGAGTCTTCTGTCTCTCTTCCATATGAAGTGAAATGGCCAACGGGGTTCCATGTTATTAGTGCCGAATGTTGGGATAGACAGAGTATGATCACATAAGCCTGATTTCTTTAGGGAATCAGGTTCAAAGAATCATCCCCCACCCCCTTTTTGCACTAAAAAGACAGCTATTAACTCACTGATCTATCTCCGACAGATGAAGGAGGTGAAGAAACAAAGCAAGTAAGTGATGATGTTAACTGAGGAATAAATTACTCTTTGGTAGTCAGATATAGAAGAAAAGCCTCTGAGGAAATTTAATCACCACACCCTGCTAGTTATTAAAGGACTGCGTGGAAGCCATGGCTGGGCGACTGCTTATGCAAACGTAGGAAAATGTTTGTTTAATAAAAAGATTAAACAAAAGGTTTCATGACAATGTCTGCTGTGTCTAACAGGACTGGACTGTTATAGAAAACCTGATCTTGCATTCAGACCCATCCAGGTAGACTGTTGTGTCTGTGTGGAGCAGACAGATTTGTGCATGCACAGGCTAACTTAAGGCTTCAAGCCACAGGGAAAAAAGAAAAGACTGTATTTTTTGTCTCCAGGCTGTGACAAAAAACAAGCTTAGAAAATTAGTTCTGTTATGGATCGAGGCTTACATGCATGTATACTTTCTAGGCAGAGGGGAGTTGCAACTTATACTATTTGAAGGATTTGTTGCTTTGCAAACTTTTAAAGGAAGACTTTCCATGTGCATCTGAATGAAAAAAATTGTAAATTGAGATTTGGTCCAAAATACATATTTTTAAAATGTGGGGCTGTAGGGAAAACCAAGCAATAGATATACAAAATTTACAATAAAATTTACAAGTAAAATTCCTACTATGAATACCCAGTGGAAATAAGCAACACTGCAGAACCCTCTTGATTGCATTTTGATCATCCCAGTGAATGGTACTGTTCACAGTCTTCAAAAAGATTAGAAGTGGGATGTTGCATGGAGCTACTGTGATTCATTTAATCTTTTTTTGTCTTTTTTTCCAACTAAGCATTTTCACGGGGGAAAAACAATGATGTCATCAAGTTCCGCTCTCTGCTGAGACTGGGTAATTGCAAGGTTTGTGCTGATTTGTTGATTAGAAAATTTCAATCAGTGATACTATTAATAAAAGTAGGTTCTCTTGCCATTACTTTGTGGTAGTTCATGAGGGAGACAGAAGTACCTCATGACCTGCTTGTAGACCACAGCCAGGGGATGAAGGATCACCCAGCCTTCCAGGATACTTAAAAGGAACACCAGAATTAGACACACCTCTTATTTGAATAAAACAATACAATATTTTATTGGGAGTTATTCTTGTTTGCAACTTGATTTTCCTAGTTAGAAGAAACAAACCTAGATGAGAATGAGACAGATTAAATTCTGCCTCTGCACTGTGCTGCAGTCTTTCCCTCTACAAATATTGATCCAAATATTAAAAAATCTAGGAAAACTCATACAACCCCACATTAAAATTATTAAATAACTTAGCTACATTTTTAATTATCAGGCACAAAGGACAAAGCTAGTTGTTGCCATCTTCAACATCTAAGCTGCTTGTCATTACAATGTTTAAGAAAAAGGGCTCAGATCCTGAGTTATTTGTGTCCAGCTCTGATTCCAGTTCGGATCTGAGCTTAACTAAGCAGAGACAGCAGTGAGTTGCTACTCAAGGCTGCCACCTCCTGTCTTAAATCCCTAGTCACTCACTGTCTGATTAGTAACCTGATCAGGGTGCTTCTCTTAATACTCCCTTTCCTTGTAAGCTAATCCCATGTAGAAAGGACGTTTATTCAAAAATAATCAGACACAAATATTTACATAAGTTACAGGAAGTAGAGCAACTATGCAATATGTTGTATCCGTCTTACAAACAGTTATATTTCCATGGATATCCAAAGCTATTAGGCCTAATGAAAATTCAAAAAAAATATTATTTCCTTCTCAAGCAGCACTATGCTGTATCTCACTATTCTGTGTTTCAACAGACAGGCCTCTCCATTTCATTATGCACATTAATCAATTGCCAAATAAAAATACATTACTGACATCTGAAATGTGCTACTGCATTTATAAACTGTTGATTAAAGGAAGAAAGATTAAAAGGAGAAAGGTTGCATTTTTTCCCAATGATTAATACTAACTTTAAGTACAAGTGGCATCAAAACTGCAAAAATTGAGAAATTGGAGGACAGTTTTATGCTTTGCACACTTCAGATGTCTGACAGTTCTTTGCTTCTAATCAATTAGGAGACAACCTCACAGTCTTTTATTCACATCTGAGACTTTCTCTTCATGAGTATGGCTACTGGAATCAAAGTAAATGCACATTCCTGTGTTATTATCTAGCTTGAGACCTCAATATCCTCCTTGTAAGGAAGCATAAAAATTCTCACACAAAGTTTCGACTACACCCAATCTTCACCTGCAATTTACAAAAAAAAAAAACAAACCCAACTTTTATTCCCTTTCCTTTTCCTTCTGTTTTGCCTTATTTCATTTGAAATTCAGGGCAAGTAATCTCTGCAAAATTGCTAATTGAAAGTTTCAGATATTTTTCAGTGTAACAAGAGAAGAGAGGTTTTCCTTACTTTAAGTTAGTGGTGCATCCACTTGTTTGAGCTATTTGATGGGATGCCATCCAGAGGGACCTGGACAAGCTTGAGAAGTGGGCCTGTGTGAACCTCATGAGGTTCAACAGGGCCAAGTGCAAGATCCTGCACCTGGGTCAGGGCAATCCCTGGTATCACTACAGGCTGGGGCAAGAGCAGCCCTGAGCAGAAGGACTTGGGAGTGCTGGTTGATGAAAAGCTGGACACGAGTCAGCAATGTGCGCTCGCAGCCCAGAAGGCCAACCGCATCCTGGGCTGCATCAAAAGAAGCGTGGCCAGCAGGTCGAGGGAGGTGATTCTGCCCCTCTACTCTCCCCTGGTGAGACCCCACCTGGAGCCCTGCATCCAGCTCTGGAGCCCTCAGCACAGGAGGGACATGGACCTGTTGGAGCGGGTCCAGAGGAGGCCACAAAAATGATCAGAGGGCTGGAACACCTCTGCTATGAGGAAAGGCTGAGACAGTTGGGGTTGTTCAGCCTGGAGAAGAGAAGGCTCCAAGGACATTTTATTGTGGCCTTTCAGTACTTAAAGGGGGCTTATAAGAAAGATGGGGACAGAATTTTTAGCAGGGCCAGTAGGAATAGGACAAGGGGTAATGGTTTTAAACTAAAAGAGGGTAGATTCAGGCTAGATACAAAGAAGAAATTTTTTACGATGAGGGTGGTGAAACACTGGAACAGGTTACCCAGAGAGATGCCCCATCCCTGGAAACATTCAAGGCCAGGTTGGACAGGGCCCTGAGCAACCTGATCCAGTTGAACATGTCCCTGCTCATGGCAGGGGGCTTGGACTAGATGACCTTTAAAGGTCCCCTCCAACCCAAACTATTCTATGATTCTATGATTTACTCTCCCCTGCCATCATCCTCATGTGGAGCTAAACTCCATAGAGTCCTGCATACATCCTAAAATACACACTGGATCTTCAATCACTTATATCTGTGAAACACTGCAGGATGTCATCTCTACAAAAACTATACATGACTTAAATACAATTTAATGCACAACAATGGGGTGCTAACAATAACTTTTGATCACAAATTCAATATCCTTATTGTCACATATACACGTACACAAATGCAAGCTAGCTCGGTTACCAGTGACTTCCTTTTGTTCAGGTCATACTTTACCACAAAGTCATTACTGCAAGTAAATACAGACTAGTTAAATAATACACATAAATTATTGCTACGTCAGGTGTCATGTCTCTGGAACTTTTTTCCTTTTCTAAGTATCCCTATTTAAAAGTATATAATAACGGCTATTCTTAAAATCCAATAGCATGTAACAATATTTTCCTTCTAAACAACAGCATTCCATCGTTGTGTTTTTACTGCAACCAAACATATACCTGTGTAAAGGTATTCTGTAAAAACTGAATTTGAAAATGCAGAAAAAGAATGAAGAATGGTAAAAAAAAAAATAAAAGCCATTAAGCAATTTGTTAAAAGTAGCATTCCCTCTTATGGGGCTTGACTTCACAGCAAGGAAGAATGAACTGATTTGAAACCTCATTCTTTGAAAATTTGAGGTGCAAATAGACTTCAGCTACCAGAATTCCACCATCAGCAAATTATGTCAAAACACTATTTTGCATATGCTGTGGATGAGTTTTGAAAACTGCATTTATTTTTTAAAAGTCAGTATTCAAGCTCACAGTATTCAAAAATCAGTGTTGTGGTTAATGCACAGGACTGGGTATCAGATGATTTAGATTCTAGTCTTGGCTCTGTCTCAGAATTCCCCTATGAGATAATCACTTACAATTATCTTTTCAGAGGTGGCGTCTAATTTTGGATAAGCCAGCTTTGCCGGCCAGACTTTAATTCTGGAAGCCAGTTTTCAGCAAGTGGTTCCATTGACTTCAACTGGTATAAAAGAACTCGAAATCTCTGCAAATCAGATTCCTGAAACTCTGAACTTCCATTGGTTGTCATCTATATCTCTGCAAAGTGTCCCTAAAATGTTACGAGTGACATAAGTGGAGAATTCAGATTTATTAATACTTTGCATCCGCTGCACATGCCTAAACAACTACAAAACATTTAGGGCAATGAAGAGCTGGGTCCAGAGCATCCAGAGGCTTACCATGAGTGAGGCGTCCAATGTCCAACAGACCTCATCTGTACATTTCAGTGCTTCAGCTTACGTCATCAGAAATTGAAGTGTTTCAGATCAGAAGCCATAGCTGAAAAGGCAGATTTTCTTTACTGTAAAACTATTTGTGGCCGCTAACTTTCAGTGAAATCAACATAAGTATATGCCTTGCAGGGATCTGACCTTTGTGACAAAGCATTATCACATATACAGTGATCAAAAGTCATTATTTTGATTATCACAGATTCATTATTTTCATTATCAAGTACATCAGTAGCAAAAGGAAGACTAGGGAAAATGTGGGCACACTGCTGAATGAAGTGGGTGCCCTGGTGACAGAGGATACAGAAAAGGCAGAGTTACTGAATGCCTTCTTTGCTTCAGTCTTTACTGCTAAGGCCGGCCCTCAGGAATCCCAGGCCCTGGAGGTAGGAGAGAAAGTCTGGAGAAAGGAAGATTTTCCCTTGGTTAAGCAGGATTGGGTTAGAGATCATTTAGGCAAACTGGACACCCACAAATCCATGGGCCCCAAAGGGATGCTTCCACGAGTGCTGAGGGAGCTGGCAGATGTTATTGCTCAGCCACTCTCCATCATCTCTGAGAGGTCATGGAGAACAGGAGAGGTGCCTGAGGACTGGAGGAAAGCCAATGTCACTCCAATCGTCAAAAAGGGCAAGAAGGAGGAAACTACAGGCCAGTCAGCCTCACCTCCATCCCTGGAAAGGTGATGGAACAGCTTATTCTGGATGCCATCTTTAAGCATGTGAAGGAAAAGAAGGTTATCAGGAGCAGTCAACATGGATTCACCAAGGAGCAATCATGCTTCAACAATCTGATAGCTTTCTATGATGGCACGCCTGGCTGGGTAGATGAGGGGAGAGCAGTGGATGTTGTCTACCTTGACTTCAGCAAGGCTTTTGGCACCATCTCCCATAACAGCCTCACAGGTAAGCTGTGGGTTAGATGAGTGGACAGTGAGATGGATTGAGAACGGGCTGAAAGGCAGAGCTCAGAGGGTTGTGACCAGCAGCACAGAGTCTAGTTGGAGGCCTGTAGCTAGCGGTGTTCCCAGGGGTCAGTACTGAGCCCAGTCTTGTTCAACTTATTCATCAATGACCTGGATGAAGGGACAGAGTGTACCCTCAGCAAGTTTGCTGATGATACAAAACTGGGAGGAGTGGCTGATAGACCAGAAGGCTGTGCTGCCATTCAGCAAGGCCTGGACAGGCTAGAGAGGTGGGCTGAAAGGAAACTAATAAAGTTCAACAAAGGCAAGTGTGGGGTCCTGCACCTAGGGAGGAATAACCCCATGCACCAGTACAGGTTAGGGGTTGACCTGCTGGAAAGCAGCTCTGCGGAGAAGGACCTGGGAGTCCTGGTGGACAACAAGGTAACCATGAGCCAGCAATGTGCCCTTGCGGCCAAGGCGGCCAATGCCATCCTGTGCTGCATTAGGAAGAATGTGGCCAGCAGGTCGAGGGAGGTTATCCTCCCCCTCTACTCTGCCCTGGTGAGGCCGCATCTGGAGCACTGTGTCCAGTTCTGGGCTCCCCAGTTCAAGAAAGACAAGGAACTACTGGAGAGAGTCCAGCGGAGGGCTACAAAGATGATTAGGGGACTGGAGCATCTCTCTTATGAGGAAAGGCTGAGAGAGCTGGGTCTGTTTAGCCTGGAGGAGACTGAGAGGGGACCTTATCAACACTTACAAATATCTTAAGGGCGGGTGTCAGGAGGATGGGGACAGACTCTTTTCAGTAGTGCCCAGTGACAGGATGAGGAGCAACGGGCACAAACTGAAACACAAGAAGTTCCATCTGAATATGAGGAAAAACTTCTTCACTTTGAAGGTGTCAGAGCACTGGAACAGGCTGCCCAGAGAGGCTGTAGAGTCTCCTTCTCTGGCGATATTCAAAACCTCCCTGGACGCAATCCTGTGCAACCGGCTCTAGGTGAACCTGCTTTAGCAGAGGGGTTGGACTAGATGATCTCCAGAGGTCCCTTCCAACCCCAGCCATTCTGTGATTCTGTGATTATGATTTGCAGTGTCTGAACTCTATAAGATAACTTTGTTTGAAGTAGTGTTTTAAAAATTTTGAATGGCAGATGTGAAACACACTAGAGATGCTACATGGAACCAAATTTGAGTTGAATTTTAAAATCAAAGTGACATTTACAACGTGGTCTTATGTTTATCTGGAAACAAGTCAACAAAAATAATAGTTCATACTCTGTAACTCCATGACACTAAAGAGGAAAAACATTTTCTTCATCTCGTGAAGAACTGTTATTGAAAAATCCCCAATAGTAAAAACCTGTCCTCAACATATTTTAATTATACAGCCAAATACCTCATTCAAGTGTCCTAGTGTAACCTACACTGGATCGTACCATCTGTGTGAAGATGTTTTGCAATTATGCCAGTACTTCCAGCTCAGATGACTCAGAATGGGTGGTGCTTATAGGGAGGAGAATCCAGACCCTTTTGTCCTTCACACAAATCCAGGCCCGCTGAGCACTCTCGTCCAACACAGTTTGACACCAGCTTTTTCTTTTCTTAGCAGGAAAATTATCCTGCGTAGGCTACCATGACCATACTGCTTCTGGCACCAGAGTGGGGTTGGTTTTGATAACCAGGAAAGTTAGGTCGTCAAGATTTGGTAAAGGTCAGAGTCCCTTAATGCTAATGAGGTAGTCATACAATGTTGGAGGTGTGTCTGTTCAGGGCTTATGTGCCCTTCAAACCATGATCTATTTAGAAGTATTCAGACTTCTTGAATGTTTTTAACTCACTATGTCCACTGTTTCATAAATCCAGCAAATGGTACCCAGTGTTTAGTCAATTCTAAGGGATGCTTTCTGTGAATCCTTCTAATCTTCTATTTTTGGTAATGAAATAATTCTGAGACAAAGGTAAAATGGCTGAATAAGAAACAAAACAGATGATTAATGAAAAGATTGATACTAATAGTTAGGTGGAGTGTCTTTCCCCTGCTCTGCCAAAACAACATTGGAACCGGCTTCATCAACACAGCCTCAGTTTCCCCAGCCAGCACAGAGCTGGCATGTGCAAATCCTACACACGTAGGAGAGAGAGGGGCCCATAGGAAGTGAAAGTGGGACTAGAAACACACCATTTGCTGTGCTGTGTGTGAGATGTCGTCTGTTCCTCCTGGACCCTCCTTTCTCTGCCACACTGAGCAGAGCTCTGGGACAGCTGTCCCAGTAAATCATTTTCCCTTTCTGTTCTGTTCTGAGTATTTCCTGCCTCTGTTCATATAGTTTCTCCGTGCCTGCACATTAGGATAAGCATGGAGCACTTTATCAGCAAGTTCATAAAAATCTATTCAACTCAGTACAAGATAGTTGTAGTACTTCATCTGATAAGCTTCATCACTCTGCTTAGTCATCATACTTTTATTATCTTCTATCACGAAGCCTTGCTCTCTCTCAAAAGTCACAGCAAGTCACCACACCATCTCCTACTAGGAAACTGTGGGTAGTTCTCTCCATGGCTTTACGAGCAGTAGTGAGTGGACACTAGCTTTTTGGAAGAGAAATATTCTATTTACACAATATTATGCAAAAGTTACTTTGCAACTTACTGCAAAAAACCTAAATTATGAAGTATATATACAAAATTACTCTGAAAATAGAAAAAAAAATATTATTTTCTTCTGTTTGCTTATTTCTTTACAACCTTCTAAGCAAGGTGCACTAACTAGAATATACACAGAATGGAATACATGCAATGTATCCACAAAGAAGATAATTAAAATGTATATGGTGCCCTATATTTTCACCCATCAATTCACTGATTAAGCTTTTCCCTTCATGATTTCTTTGTACCATATGACTGACCTACAAAAGAAATACAAATCCCTGTATATTTTCAGTGTAGTTAAATTAAATCTCCGCTACCATGATTCATTTATAAGTACATTGTACTATTAGCACAGTTCAAGCACTTCACAAATACTGACACTCTGCAGGATCTCTAGGGTGTTAGACTGTTCCTCAACACCACTCATGCGGACAACGGATCTCCTCCTCCACTGACGGATGCACTGGCACGGAGAAGACATTCTCCTCTACTCTGCTCACGGCAAATGACACTGACAAATACAGACCACAACAAAACCTCCCTCTCTTTTACTAACAAGGTTGCTACCACACTCTGCAACTTTCCTCCTAGAGACGCTACTTTTTTTTTTTCTTTAGAAGTAATATCTCAGTTCGACGCAACTAGCAAAATAAGTTTTAAAATAGATTTCTGTTCAAACCACATTATATTTCCTCTCCCGTATTGTACATGACCTTTAATAAAACACCAACATCTTTTAAGGCTATCCAACAACTGACAGCAATAGTTGGTAGTGAGAACAGCGATGGATTTACTGACTATACCGTGCAGTACATAAGTTCCTCCTTAATAGGCCTATTTCCAGTACAGAACTTGCATCCCTTTGATATGTAATCTTATATGCTGCGCTAGAAGCAGCAAATTAACCATTTATTTTGCAGTGACTGGCAGACTTCAATATCACTATTTCTTGAGTGACTTTAATTACACTGTAACTTCTGACTGCAGTTCTCAAACTAACCCTTTGTCGTACAGCGTTTTCTTTAACTAATAGTCTAAATCCCTGGTAGGAAAAGGCTGATGTGATAAAAGTTACAGGGGATGTATATTAAGGTAATAAAATTAAAATCTTAGACATATACAGGGATCTAGCAAATATCTAATCTCACAAAAGTTAGTGAAGGCAGTTTGCTCTTTAGTTTGCTCTTTTTTTCTTCAGGTCTGCCAAATTAAAACATAGTTTGCCTTAGAGCAGAGTAAATTTTGCCATCACTGTACACGAGGAGGCATAGCTGAAGCATTCTGTCTGACAAATCAACAGATGATTTGAACCCAAAATGAAACATTTCTCATTCAGAGATTACAGATGCTTTATTCATGAGCATTAGTATGATATGGCATGGTACCATATCCAGCTTACTGAGACTAAGACATAGGCAAGTTAAGTAATATGTCCAGAATTACCCAGCAAGTCTAACAGCAGAGTAGTAAAGAGCGCGTAGTTCCTCTGTCTGAGCACTCTATGCTGGGTTCAACAAGCTGAGTGATGTCAGATATACAGATTAACTAATTTTTCTGGACAAAGAGCAGGCTTTTAAGGCAATTGTTTTAAGCATCTGGCTTCAACCAGCAATGTAAACCCTTTACTTGTATAAATATCAAAACGTCATGCCCTGAAAAACAGATTAAAATATGAATGTCAAACATATCTTTATTAGAAAGCAGTTCATACCCAGGTAAAGCTGCTAGTGCTCCAGAGTGACCAGGTTGTCCTTCCATCGTAGCTGCATGGCACTGGATTAGTCCATGTTTGTTTGCATAGCCTCTTCATCCTACTATGTAACGCCGTCTTCTCCTCATTCTCAATATCTGGATATGATTAAAGTAAAAAAAAAAAAAAAGTCAAATAATTATGGCCTATATTCTGGTATTTTTAAAATTTCTGATTGTTCCCACTAGGCTGTAAAATTCAAGGCAGAAAAAATCATTACAACCACCATTATATGTAACTCATTAAAAATATACAAAAACCCTTGCGCTTATATCATTTCTGCTATGCTTAATTGTAACAGGCCGTTGTTCATAGTGGATTGACATAGCTCATGGCACAGAAGTAAAAAGGGGGGGTTCGTTCCCGACTTCTCGCCTCTCGTGGAAGTCAGTGGAATTTTGGGCAATGCAAGAAAAAAAATAGCGGGCTGCCAGAAGCAAGCCAGGAGATCATACTTATTCTTTCCTTTATTTGGAGTCCACCAGCTAAATGCAAACTCTTTGCCAAGCAGACCTGGGCAAAACCTCTTGGGGAAGAGTAAAAGCTCTTCCGGGACGTCGAGCTACGAAAGAACACAACATTAATGATAAACAGTTCTTTAACAGCTGCCTGATTTCGCTCTGCGCAAGGAGAGCTGGCCGATAAACCCGTTGCGGGGCAGGGGGGCAGGCAGCCCCCGGGCCTGCGGCCTGCTCGCCTCAGGAGGCGGGGGACGCTGCTCCCGCCCGGCTGCCCGCCCCGGCTGCCCCGGGCACCTCCTGCATGCGCTCCTGCGGCGGTAGAGGAAGTGTCTGTGTGCCTGTCTGTCACGGTGAAACGTGTCTGGCATCGGTGAAAGGCGATAAATCGGGTGGTTTGGCTCGATTTTCGGGCGGTTTTCCCGTCCGGGAGCGCCGCGGCGGCCTGTGGGGACGGGGAAGGCCGCGGGGAGCGGGGCCGCCGCCGCCGCCATGGCAACGGGGGCGGGGCGAGGCGGACGGCGGAGGAAGGGTCGTCGCCGCGCTGATTGGCGGCGGCGGCCGCTGACGGCTTCCGGCGTGCGCGCGGGCGCGGGGGGGGCCGGCGGCGGCGGCGGCGGTTGGGGCGGCGGCGGCGGCCGGGTCTGTGTCGGTGCGGGGCGGCGGCGGCGGCGCGCAGGGATGGACACGCTGGGCAGGAAGGTGGTGGTGTGCGACAACGGCACCGGGGTGAGTCGCTCCGGCACCGGGAACCGCCCTGCCGCCGGGGCGGGGGGGTGGAGGGGGGAAGGGAAGCGGGGTGACTTCCCCCCCCCGGACCCGGCCCGGCTTCCTGCCGGCACGCCCGCGGGCCGCGCCCGGCCTGCTGCCGCCGCCGGGCCCGGCCCGGCCGCCTCCCCCGCTGCCCCCGGGGCCGGCGAAGGCCGCGCCGCCCTCCGCCAGCCCCGGCCCGCGGGCAGGCGCCGCCGCCGCCGCCGCGGTACGGGAGGGCGGTGCGGGCCTCCGGAATGAATGGGCGGGGGGAGCTGGGCGCGGAAGAACGCCGATCCCGGCGCTTTGCCCGCTGTTCGCTTGTTTCTCAACCGGCTGAGGCAAAATCTACCGCCGGGGGTCTTCGGTGCCGCCTCTGGTGCGCGGGTATTGTGCTGTGCCCCCCCCCCCCGCTTTGCTCTTTTACCGTGAATGTCTGATTTCTGCACAAGACTGGAGCAAGTCTCTCTGGAGCAACGAGCACAGAAACAAAAATACCGATTTTTTAAAAAATTCTGAATGACCGCATTACACGTTGAGCCACCAGGGATGTGTCCTCTGTATGCAGGATTACTAGTGTTAGGGAAAATTTTCTTTTGTTTGTTCTTTTTTTTTTTTGCAGCTGCTCGTCATCCTTTCGTTAACACCTTCCTGATCTGCAACATGCTCAAAATTGGCATTTTTTTTAATCAAGAGACCCCCAAAGGTTTTCTCCCCATCCTTTCACCTTTTCCGCCCTCCGTGAAGCGTGCAGGCACCCACTAGAAATTCATCCTTTTGTCAGCGGTGCGCAGGCTTTGAGGCGCCTCGACAGGAAGTGAAAAAGATACCATTTTAAAGCAGACAGATAAGATGTTATAGGTGGATATTTCCCCGTGGTAATTTTGTTTAGAAATCTAAGGTTTCCCCCAGTAAAGAAATACTATGTGGAGAGCTAACACAGCTGACAGTGTGTAAAGACCTCTTGAATGCCAAAAAAAATAAGTGGGTTTTTTTTTTTTATATAAACACTTGGAATAAAGATTTTTTTTTTTTTAAAGCCCAGGAGGGAATAGTTGAGACAAAGGATGCTGTTAGGGATTCAGCATCCTGAATTAGAGGGTTTTCCAATTAGCATCTGAAATGATTAGAATGGTTCAGGAAGAACATATTTGACAGGTCTGGGGTTTGACAGTTCTGATGTCTTCTCATTTTTCCTCCTATAGCAAAAATTATCTTTAATAAGGCTGGGGTCTGGAGCCTTTGGCGATATTTACAGTATCATTTAGAAAAAGGAAAGAAAAAAAGAAGGCATTTACCATTTTCTTCTTACAAAGGGATGTAGAAGCTTTTTTGGGTTTGGTTTTTTTTTTTCATTGTTTAATACTCTTCTTGTCAGGCCCATATCCAAAAAAAATTTTAGAGCTTCATCCTTTAGTGTGGTCCTTTACATCACAATAAGTCATTGAGTTGTAAAATGTTTAGTATATCGGTAGCAACAGCAGCGTTGTGCTTTGGCCGGTCTCAGTAAGGCGTGAGGCGTGGGGTAGAAGCCATTATTTTTACCCCGTTTCCCAAGCTGGGTTTGCAACACAGCTTTTGTACAGCGTAATGTATCTGTGTGTGCTTTTAAATCAAGAGACATCTTGGAATGGTACATTTTTTCCCTCTGTGAGTTGTACCAGCAGGATATAAATAACTATAACAGTGGAAGGTGCCTTCATAGTGCCGTTGCGGTGCCGAGAGGAGGGGCCTGTGTTGTTTCAGCTTGCGTTGCTTTGGGTTGTGTTCGGCCTCTAAGCAGAACAACACATGTATGGAAGTACCCTGGCCACAGAGTTCATTGTGTGGGAGAGCAAAGTATCAAGAAATAATTATTAAATCAGTAAACTCAAAATATTTAGGTTGAATTGGGATAATTAAACTGGAAGAAAATTCCATTCAATAAATCTTTCGAGCCTCAACTGCACATTGAGATTATCAAGTAGTCCTATATTGTCAAACCAGTATTTTTATACTAATATTTTTTCTGTATGTGACAAAGAAGAGATGCTTTATGTCAGAGCGATTTCTGATACGCTGTGATATGTCATACTTAAAACCATGATTGAAATTAAATCTCTTGCCAGGTGCCAGAAATATTACATAAACATGGAGAATATCTTTAGACAAATCGGATGCGATTTTAACTTTAGGCTTTTCTTTGAAATTTACTGTTCTTATGTTGCAGTAGGTCTTCTGGTGTATCTGGCTGCAACCAGTCTTTGAGGAAGAGGTGACTGGAAGGAAGTTCTTGCAACATGTAGTGTAGCAGAGAGACACGCAATGGCATCTTAAAGGTCTAAAGCATTAGAGAGGGATGTTCTTATTGGTATAGGGCAAATGGTAAGTTACTTACTGGCCTGTAAAAGTGCTCTAATTGTGTTTAGGGTTTCTGTTTGAGAGTTGCATCAATGGAAAGAATCAAGCACGGAGACCTGATAAGAATATTAGTATTCATTTTAAAACTTGTCACGTGACCTGTTTGTGAGCTTCCTCATTCTTTTCATTTGCAAGAATACTTACACGTACAAGTTCTTACTGTTTGATGACTCAGTAGGAAGTGAAAGAGTCGGTATAAACCACAGTGAAATAGAGAAGAAACTATATATGGTAAAACTTCTTACATAGGTGGTCTTGCACACAGGCAAGCTAAGTAGCTATTCTTAAAACATTCTGAATGTATAGCAAATGCATGCAAAAATGAATGATGGTGAACCCTTCACTTCCTTACAGAGACCTGTAAATTCATTGAGTGTTGCTGTTACTGTTTGAGACATGATGCGTTGTACTGAAATGATATGATAATTGCTCCAAGGGGTGTGCACAATAAGAGATGGAAGAGAAACAAGCGCACCATACTTGAATTTTACTGGAGAGTTTCAAATTGCGAGTGGCAGGAACAGTGAGTGTTTAATGTCTGGCACTAGAAAAGAGAAGCTGATTATATTCCAAACTACTGCAGTTCATAACGTTTAATTGAAGATTTTGGAGGATCTCTTGTAAGGGATGAGAGGGAGAAGTATCTTATGTTTCTTGTACCCCTTCGAAAATCTAAAACTGTTCAAGATCTGTTATATGGATACGTTTGTGTTTCTTAGGTGCATTTACCTGTTGGTAATTTTACCAAGTCTGGTTCTTCATCCATAATTTCCAGTGTTACATCATCACAAACCTATCAAACCAGCTGAATGTCCAATATCGTGTCAGGGAGAATACTGCAGCGGGGATGCTCTCCTTGATGGGGAGGCTGATGTACAAGGCTGACTTGTTCTCATCTTCACCAAGTTTTCATGTAGCCTTGGGGGGGTAAATTTCAAATCTGAAAGGGAAGAGACAGAATTAAAATTTTGCCCCATCCATCTACTGTTGAGTTCACCAAACTTTGTTAAAATATCATTTTTAAGGCGCTCTGTTCCGGCCTGAAAGAGGTAGGGAACAGACTGTGAATGTCCAAGCTTAATCTTGCTCATTGTAGTTCACATAGATTAAATCTGGTTTTGATTATGTTTTAGGCTGGTTGGAGAAATGACAGTCTGCTTTTAAAATCTAGGATTTATTAATTGCTAACGTTGTTAACTGCCCGGGAAGGTGTGTCAAGGTTTTAACGTGGAAAGGGGCTGAAAGTTACTATTGCAGTTCAAATAGTAAGAGCTTAGAGGAGTATTTTTGTAGGTTGGCATTTTCTAGGTTAGCATGATTGTATGTGATTTCAAGAGGTATTTTTAAGGTTGGCCAAGAGGCACTTGCTGATTTTGTGCAGTAGTCATTTTGGTCGCGTATCTCAGTGGTTGCTATGTAAACCTCAGGGTTTATTTGCCCGGTCGGCAGGATTTAAAAGTGTGGGTAGCAGAGCTTGAGGGGTGCTCCAGTAGCTTGAGTTGTAAAGACGCATTTAGATGTTACTGGTCCTGTTACTTCTGTTGACCAGCACGGTTGGTGATGACTGCTAGGGAAGTTGCTTCATGCTGGGGGGAAGGAAAACGAGGAAAAGCTGCAAGCACATATATGGGTCTAAGGTGCAGGGGCTACCTGGAGGTGCTTATGGTTGTACTCGGAACGATATATGAAACCTTAAGCTGGAAGATGGGATTGTATGGGCTGTTTTATAGAACGTCCTGCACAATGAAATTTGTAACAAGCATACCTGAATATTATAGTCACGACAAAAGCTATGTGATTGCCCTGAATGCAGTGATTTGCTAAGTCTGAAAGGGACCTTTTTTTTTTTTTTTTTTTTTTTTTTTAAATTTGGACACCATTATTTGGACTCAGCTCAGTCCTTCAAAATGTTTCATATGTTTCCTTTGGTATAAAACTTCTGGTAAAGTCTTCTGGTGTATTCAGGTAGCGTGCTCCAAAAATGCTTGTGGCTACTCTTTGCTTTCTCATAGCAGCACTGCATTCTTGAATACACAGATAAGATCTTTGTAACTCCTAGGTACTTCTGGCCTTAATATAAGCAAAAGTTGGTAAGTACTTGCCTTTTCTGAGAATGTGGATTGAAGGAGAATGAGGAAAATTACTTGTATACACACTGTCATTCCTCAGGTATTCCAAACAGCTCTGCCTTTGCAGACAGCAAGCACTGAAGGAGTGAAAGAAATAAGGGTAACAAAAAGCAAAAAAAAATCCTTCCCCCCTGTATTAGCCCAACTTTAATTAAAATATCTCTTGCCTCTTTCTGTAACTGGCCTTATAAATTTCTTTCCAAAACAGATGCCCTTTTTACTGCAGTAAGGCAAATAATTCAGAGCAACAGAAGGTGGCTTTTCATGTTACCGTTAGTATAATGGCAGAATTCCCCTCAGCTGCAATTAGCTGTACTCTTTGCTGTGATAATTGTTTCAGTGTCAGTCTTCAGACCTCACTTCAGAAAACTCAGTGAATGTTTTGGAAATTCTAGCAGATGGCTTTTAATACAACCTGAAATGGAAATTAAGCTTTGGGACAGGGTCCCAAAGAGGCTGTGAATTGTCTGTCCTTGGAGGCTTCCAACACCCCACTGGTCAAAGCCCGAAGCAACCTGGTCTGAATTCAGCATTGGCCGCTTTGAGCCCAGCGTTGTGAGAGAGCTCCTGAGGTTCCCTCCAGCCTGAATGATCCTGTGATGCTGTGTTACTGCTGTTACACCTAGGTGGTTGAGTAATTTTGCAGCTGAAAATGCGTAACGTTTAGTTTGGGACTCCAGGATGTTGTTCTGGCATGCTGATGTGGTGCCGTATGCTAAGTATGCATCAAAGAAAGAGAAGCCTGCTCTATAGGAACTGCAGGGAGAACATCAGAATATGATATATGAACATCAGAGCAGGATAGCTAAAGAGCATAATTTGCTGATCCCCATGAGCTAAAATGGTAACTTCTCGCTGGCACATTTAAAGTTCTTGTTTTACAACTGAGCTTCCTCTGGTGACTGTGTGTTTTTTTTTTTTCTCTTTTATGCTCAGTTAATCCTCGCTGTTTTCTTAGTGTATTTATTATCTGGGGACCCAGTGATATAAAGCTTCCTTTCATACATATTTGGGTAACAAACCCTCTTTCAGAGTGTCCTGTTTGGTGTTAACTACCATCAGCTGAGGTTTTGGTTGTGCTGTTGGTTTTAGAAGTGCTTACTGCAAACTCATATTTTTATCCTTAAAAGAAACCCTGAAAATTATGAAACTCTGAGAAATCCATCTGAATTGCACAGACTATCTGCTAGTTCACTGCTAAACACTTTTTATAACAGCATAACACCTGAATTCACAAGGTTGTTTTTTTTTTTTCTGATGTGTAATTTGTTATGCTACTGCATGCCCTAATTGGAGAGGCGATTTAATTTGGTCTCATTGGGTACTCATTATAAGGTGATCCATTACAAAATGATGCGTTTCAGGTTGCTAGAGAACTTTTATACAGTGGCACGAAACGCAAATTCAAACACTGGGCTCTCTTACACCTCTCAACATACTTAGTTGTTTTAATACCATTTCTCAAAAATCTGTCAGTGTGATTCAGAAAACATTCTGGAAAATACTTTAGTTCAGTTTTACAGATCTACGCATCACCTGAAATGTGTAACATTGATTTGAAAGTATAAATCCAATTGGTTTCCAGTGGTACACATGCTCTTAAATTTGGGCTTTTAATTTTTACCCCAAACCAGGTTTCTATTGGTAAACAAAAGTAATGCATGTTCTAATAAAATTATTTATTCCTTTTCAGTTTGTGAAATGTGGCTATGCAGGCTCAAATTTTCCGGAGCACATTTTTCCAGCTTTGGTTGGAAGACCCATTATAAGATCAACTGCTAAAGTGGGAAACATTGAAATCAAGGTAAATTTTTTTTCATTATTATTCCTTTCTCACAGGTAAAAATATTTAGGGCAGCTTTTGACTTATGTAATGTTTGGAAATGCTTTTTCCTTAATTCCACTTTATGCTGTTTCAGTATCTCTTGATTCATTTCTGTATTGGGTTTTAGCCTGTCACAAACTACAAAGTTACTAAGAGGAGTAATCTAAAGCACTGGAGGCCTTCAGATAGTACAGCTGAGGCGGCAGCAGGTAGGGCTCAAGTGGTTCTGGGCAAAAAGGGGCTTCAAATGCCAATATGTAAAGGATGTCAAGATTAGAAGGCAGAAATTGGAAGTGGTTGATGTTTGTCACGGACCTGTACCGTGGGATTCTGAGACAATGCTGAAGAATTGGTGGAGCTTCGAGGTCTTTCTGTACTGTTTGCTTTCTAATCACAGTTGATCATCTGTGATCTTGTACCAGTTGTTTAACCTTGGTTGTGTTTGCATTTCATTGTTTCTATTGGTTTTGTTTTCTTTTCTTTTTGCTGTTGATAGACGTGGGTACTCCACACCAGTCAGAGTTGGAGAGGCTCTGTTCAGGCTGCTTCGTCTTGGGACATTATTCCAAGCTTGGAATGGGGGGGACACCACTGTTTGAGAATGTTTTTCTGAAGTCTGGGGAGCTATCATTTCTTGCTTTATTTTGTAATTACAGAGAAAGGCTTCAAATGTTAGTAGTTGCTTCTGCAATACAGGCTTCAGTAAATAAATATCTTGGCCCTGCTGTGGTTGCATCCTCCCTGCTTGCTTCTAGCCACACATTCTCACCTTGTGCTGGTCCTACGGCTTGTGCAGTCATGTGGTGAGCCATTTTAGTGAGCTGATCCAGCTGAAAAAGAGCGATTTCTTTGTCAGGTAAAGTTTCGACTGCCTTACTAGACAATTGTGTGAGCACCAGTTTGAGAGCAAGGCAGAAGCAGGAACTTGAGGGAGAAGTGTAAGGCAACGCAGAACTGTAGAAGCCCTCGGTTAGGCCAGTGAAGGTCAAGTAGAACCACACGTGTACAGGCTTTCAATTTTGCTTTCCTTGTTGCTTCTGAGCAGCAGCTTAGAAAAAGGGGAAAAAAAAATCTGCCCAGTCTTGTTCCTTATTTTCAGAACCCTTTGGGTGACAAGGAGAACTTCAGTTATCTGATTTCTGCTGCTGCCTGTAAAGTTAGTAGTATCAACAGAAAGCCATACTAGGAGGTCAAGAGGATGCTTTTTTTTTTTTTTTTTTTTTTTTTAAATATTGCAATTCCACTTACCTTGTGTCAGCTAGGAGAATTTGGTTGAAAGGATGGAGATCTTTCCCTTTCACAGTAGACAGGAGTTTTTGTAAGGAGAGGGAAAACATCTTTGTTTCTCTTGCAAGACTTGGGGAGAGGCATTTCTTCGGATATCTACTTTAACTTAATGTGACAATTTCTTCAAGGAGGTCCTGGTAAAGTTTTATGAAGGTTATGCAGTGATTTACAAATCTTAAGTCCAAGAAAAATTCTCTTGCATGAAATCTCATTTTTGAAGTCGTGTTTTCTTTCCAGCTGA
Organism: Nipponia nippon; assembly: GCF_047370975.1. Lineage (NCBI taxonomy): Eukaryota > Metazoa > Chordata > Aves > Pelecaniformes > Threskiornithidae > Nipponia > Nipponia nippon. Next base: position 10,859,342 of record NW_028262358.1, on the reverse strand, counting down.
TCTGATACAGCCTGTCCTGCCAGTTTTGGTCTTCTCTGATTATCTGATAACTTTTTAGTTAAGTTAAGTTTAATATCATTACAGATGACAGTGTTGAATTGGAAAGATAAGAGATAGAAGTGGGTAACTGGTATGACATCAGTGCGAAAGAACCAGTAAACTATAATTTTGCATGCGCTGCGGTCTTCTGCTTGAGTGTGGATGACACAGGTGTACTTTAGAGAGTATAAACTCTGCAGAGATTCTTCCTAAAAGTTTTATAGCATCTGCCTACAATAGCTTGTCACTCTTTCTTAAGGAAACAATATATCAAGAGAAGAAATCCCTGCCACAGATACTTTGGGTATCCCAGTAGGATAATACAGTAGGAAGACTTCTTTTCGTGAGATTCTTGCAGATTTCCTAAAAAAAATGTATTTTAGCAGATGAATTTTATGCCAAAATTTAATTCTAGCCATTCACTGCACGTTCTTACGGGATAAGCTTAAAACTGAGTAAAGGTAGCTGGCAAGAAGATTATCAGTTTAACTTTTCAAAACTATTCAGAAAAGCTATCATTCCTCTGAAATTCAGAAACTCTGTGAAAAGAATCTGGAAGCTGATCAAAACTGGTTATCGTCCATCTATTGAGTTACCGATTTCAGATTGCTTTGTCCATGTTTTCCTTCTGGATTCTCGTTTCAGCCAGCAGCTTTTTCTGCTGCTCAGAGTCCCCAGTTCACAACATAAACACAGAAGTTCAGTTATTACTGGGATTATTTTGCTTAAAATTGCAACCTTAAAACTGTAAAACCAGAAGCATAGATGCTGCTCTTAGTTTCTACTGACTTCCTAATCTTTGAAGCAGGTTTGGGAGTTAATAACCTTCTTAGGAAGGCAGGACTGACGAGTAGCTTTGACTAGTTAAAACAATTAGGATTTTAGGGCAGATCAGATCCAGTGACCTGCTGAGCTGTCCTGCTGTCCGTGTCCTACAGTTCTGCTCGGTTTCTGCCAAAGCCAGCCTGGAGAAGGTCATTCTCTGGATTTGAAGTGAGGAAGAGGGCCACACTTGGACCAGCCTCTTCAGTACTGCCTGTCCAAAGGCAGCTGCCCGCGACTCTGCGCGCTTTTCCTCTGACATGATTTGCAGAATAAGTAGATTTGCCTTAGTGGTGCTGATAGTTATCCTATGGCTTGTGACGGTTTAGGTGACAGTTTAGCTAAATTTAATCAAAGGAGGAAAAACCTCAATAATCGTGAAAATGGCTTTAGTATAATTTTGGACAACGTTTGTACAGATACACTTGAAATTTCTCATAGTGCTTCCCAGCTGCTTTAATTATTTTATCTTCCTAACTCCATAGCTTGGTATAGGGAAAGAGCTTTGCGATGCTGCTCTTACTGTTGCACTTCATGATTGCTTATTTCCATTCTGAGAGTAGATGCCGTAATTTAAGTAAATATCTCTGATTTGATTCTTTTTGGGTATTTGTTCCATGATATACGAACAGATTAGCCTGCGTATAGGTGAATATTTTTGTTAGTTTTCAGTTCTTGGGTATTTAAAGCGGAATATTTAAAACAAAATTTAAATTTAGCGTTGGTCAGAGCTAGTTATGGTCAAATGCCTTGTGCAGAGTCTTGTCTAGTTCATATAAATGCCTTGCCCAGGGTAAAAACTCCAGTGTTACAGAATATTTATGCACAGAATCCTACTTATGAGAAAAAGGCAGATATACTGATCTTGTTTGCAGCGTAAGGACATGCCAGTGACATGTAGCAATAGCTTCCTTTAAAGAGACATTTTAATCTGAGATCCTGAGAATGTCAGCTTGGCCCTAACTAAACTAACTCAGATCATTTCCTGCTGTACATGCATCTCTTTTTCAGCCTGTTTCTACTGTGTACTTAAAATAATTTGAGAATTTCATTTAGGCCTTTTCTGACTTTCTTGCTTCTACCTTCTTTCTTCACCTTTCTTGACCTGTTGAAGTAGAATAACAAAAAGATGGTAAGTGAGGTGCCCCTGTGCTGCTTGTTTACCATTTTTGCTTGATGAGACCTAGTAGCTGTTATGTTATTTTTTGATGCTATTAGTTGTTTTGTCTTGTCCTACATTTTACATTTGAATACATACTTATTTTGGACGTTGTTCATTGCTTTGGTTTACTAGCAACTAATTCATGAGAGTATTTTATGTATTGCTTCTAAATGCTACATAACCTGTAGTTTTGCAAGATGTAAGAATAACTCTTAAAGATCAACATGAGCTCAACATCTTTAACAGTAGAAATTCCTATATTTAATATTGCAAACCAAGAGCTTGAAAAAACTTTCAGATTTCAGTTAGTCAAATATTACTGAGTACCAAAGTGGTGGAAACATTGGATGTCATGGTACTGGTTCCTCTCTGCAAATTCAGTTGTGCTGTCCTCCTTCCTCTTCGCCTACCAAGTGCACATGTTTGTTAGCGTGCTCTTGAGAACAATTGTTCTGCCCTTTAACTTTGTTTTAAAAGGACATGAAAATTTTGTGCAACTTTCATTGCACATTTGAATAGCAGCTTTTCCTGGGCTGTCCTGTTTGGTAGCGTAGAGCCTCAAAGAACAGCACACAAGAAGGGCTTCTGATTCTTCTAACAGGTGGAGTTTCTGTTGTGTTAAATTCTCAGGAGTAACGTGGCTGCATGGTGGAGTTTTCATAGTACAGTTTCACTAGAGTACGTTTGATTTAAAATGTTAATGTCTTGACTTTTGTCTTCTGTAGAGTAAAGAACTGAAGTGTGATCTAGTGTGCAAGGGAAAACAAATAAAACACCTTGTCAGTGAGAGGATGTGGAAGAGGAATGGTTTGTTTTAAACTATTTTCAGTTAACTTCCTTTTTATATAGTCAACAGTAGCTGTTTAGGTTACTTCTATAAAAGGCATTATAAACTGGATGCTGGATTTTTCGTTGTGCATCTTGTTTCCCTAACATTGGATACTAGGTTGAGTAGCTCTCACTTCAGAGATTTCTATGCCACAGCAACTGCAAACTGCAGTGGCATATTTTTGTATGAAGCAGCTGGTTCTTTTACAATTAAATTAATATAATATTATATGGAAACAGTGCTATTGGTACCTAGAAATATGTGCTTATAGGCTAAATACGAGTGAGTCAGTTAAGGCTTCTTTAGAAAAGTATGGAGTATAATAGGGAGCAAAGATAAGATGTTACCGTGCATACTTCCTCTGGGAAATACGTGGGAAAGGAGAAGATATGATGCTACTAATTTGAATGTGCAGTGTTTCCATAACTAATAAACAGATTGCTTAATCAGTGTGAAATGACTATACAAACTATGCATTAGTTGGTTGTAGTTGTGTAAGAATGCATTACTGGGGTTTTCGGCTTGGAACGTTTGGCATGGAACAGACAAGGGTATATTTTATATTTAGCTGTGTCTCTTCACACCCTACTGACACAGACAATATGTAAACCATTGTTTCTTTTAATGTCTAGTCTCCAACTCCTAATCTCTTATTTGCTTTTGCTACTGTTCGGTATGCTTATTCACCACTCATTATTCCTTTTTTGGTATTGTGCACAGAAATTTGCAACATGCATGGAAAAATATTCTGCCAATCCCACCTACTACCCTTATGTGCTGTTTAGCATCTCAGCCCTTAGAAATTAGTATTTGATAAAAGAATTTTGGAGGTGTCAGTGGAGAAACATCTGTACTTACAAAGGTCTTTGTAGTATCTAGCTGTTGTAGGGATTTATTGGTTCGTTTAAGGTTAATTGGAAAACGGAATTAATAAAGTTTATTTTGGAAAAGGTTTGGGATGGGTAACAGCCAAATTTAAGTACTACATGAAAGATATTCTATTTCTCTCCTAAGTACCTGAAAATTACTCTAAAATGTGAGCATTGTTTAAGAACACAGTTGGCCACAGGCTGGAGCAGTTCACTGTCATTCTTGAGGATTTTGGTGTTTGGAAAACTTTGCAAGCACTGACATGTTTCTGTATTAAAATTTTACAGGATCTCATGGTTGGTGATGAAGCAAGTGAATTGCGCTCAATGCTGGAAGTGAATTATCCAATGGAGAATGGCATAGTTCGGAACTGGGATGATATGAAGCACCTCTGGGATTATACGTTTGGACCAGAAAAACTTAATATTGACACAAAAAATTGTAAAATACTACTTACAGAACCTCCCATGAATCCAACTAAAAATAGGGAGAAGATTGTGGAGGTATGTCTGTCTAGTAGAAACTGATATATACTGTCATTGAAGCATCGCTAAGAGATTTTAACTTCTTGGAATACCTGGTAACTGTCTGAGGCAAAGCAGTTCTGTTTTCTAACCAAAACTTGTCCTCAGCTATAGTCATGAAGGCTACTGTGGTTAAATTCAAACAAGCTGATCTCATTCAAAAGCTACAAGCAGGCTTCTTGTCTCAAGCCATATCACCATTAAAACACAGAATTGGAAATATATGTTTGTCTTCGTGTGCCCAAGATATATTGATTACTAGCTATTGGATGAATGTTAATTACTTTAAATGACTTAGACTTATGTAAGGCAGTAATGCTTCAGAGGAGATTGAGGCTTGAGCAAGATGATGCTTACCAGATGGAGCAGTGTTGTTGGAAGTAGCTGAGACAAAGGTGTGATGACAACCAAATCACTAATCTTTGATTAACGCTAGGGATTATCAATGAAAGCCTTCTAAGAAGGAAAGCCTCGGTCTTGGATCCTCGATCTGAGAGTGCTGCTCTGGGCGGCCTAAGCTCCATCCGAACCTTGTGTTAATGTCGGTTGTCAGATGTATATTGTTTAGCTCTAGTACCACGTGAGAAAGGCTCGATTTTGAAGAGCAGTAATGTTTGAGAACAAAAAGTTTAGATTCCCATTTTGTTTTTTTTCTCAAGCATCATAGGTATTTTCAATTAATGTGAGTATTCAGTGTAACAAAAATAATTAAAAAAATGTGTTATTAGAGTAGCTGATAGGGCAGGAAAAATGGATTCTAAGTCTGAAACCTTATTCATTTGTCAGAACTTTGAATATGAAAGCTTGTGTATATATATTTTTTTTTCCCCGAATCTGTTGGTTACTCTAATAAGAATTTACCTTTATCATTACCTACTGACTTTTCCTTTAAAATCCTTTTGTTGTCACAGCTACAGTAGTGCTTTCTGCAATGTGGCAGTGAATGTATTTGCATTAATCTTTTCTTTCCGTGACTTGGGAGCAAGTGAAGTATAGCAAAGTTGGAAAAACTTAAGTGAAAAAAAAAAATATCAAACTGGACAATCTAAATTCAGCATTTCTTAGCAATTGTGGACGTTAGGGACCTATTACCCAAGTATTATGTAATGCAACATTAGTAATACCATCTATTGTATATCAGTCAGCTGTGGTGTGATAGACATAGCAGATTATTCTGGGTGGCCTCCACGTAACAGGAATGGTTGAATTTCCTCTTCAGGCTTCTTTGCTTTTCAGCTGTCTACAATAGTGTTCTTGTTTCTGTTTTCCGGCTCAACACAAAAGGCTGGGTTTTAGTTATTCTGGGACTGAGTAATTTTATACCATAAATTGAAAAGTCTTGTATGGCTTCTGAAGTCTGTTAAAATATTTGTATTGCCCCGTTTGCTTTTTTTAAACCGCTGTAGAAATTGTAGATACCTAATCATGGTCCAGAGGATTAGGGAGAACTAGAATCCATTTTTGTAAATTTAAATTTGAGTTAAACAGAAGTTCATTGTTTCTGTTAATATTTTTAATGGATCACAGTGTTAGGAGGACTTAGCAATATTTAGTTTTTAACTGCAACATATTTATACTTTTTTTTTCTTCCATTTTTGACATGGACTCTTCCTTTTCGGGGAGGCTAGCCCAGTATGAAGCAGAGGCCTGAATTAAGATTTTTCCCTAAAACCTGCAGTAAACACAATAATGTCTCTGCATTTCGTGATACGGTGCAGTAGCATTTTAAAAGAAATCGTAGTCATCCGGACCATATCAAGATGATAATTACCTATGCTGTACTTCATTCTACTTCCAGTAATTCTCTTTCCTCACCCCATCGCTCCATCAAATTCAGCTACATAGTCACAGCAGCAGGTGTTAACATGACAGGTATATTGTAAAATACATATTTAAAAAGTGCCGTTTGTTTCATAGCACGTACAAGACGCTAGTTGCTCCTCAGCTTATCTGAGTGTGTGCTGTTTGTTTGTCTCTGGTTGCCTGCTGCATTCTCATTCGACTCCCCTCAGGAGCAGCCAGACTGTAATGGGATATCACGTAGCTGTGAAGATACTCTAGCACAGTCGCTTCTCCTAATCCCAAACTAGTATTCTTGATCTTTTTTCCCCAATTTTTAGTTCTTCCTTTCTGTGCCCAATTAAACATCACTTTGTAGGTAATCCAAAAGCTGCCGTCACGGGAAGAAGAATCTTTTCAGGAGAACATCCTGCTCAGTGTTTACATCTTAAGATTTGTTACCATAATATGTCCCGTGTCAAGGCATTTTTCATGTCAAATAGAACAGACCTAGATGTCTTGAAAGAAAGAATAACAACCCCCCAAAAGCCTGCATATAGGTTATAAAAGGGTTTTGCAGTGGCTTCTAGGGTTTAGTACAACATGTGAAGGCAGTAGCTAATGCCATTTGAATACTCCTTTTGTTGTATGAAGATGATAATTTAGATTAGTTTTTCATTTTGTAAGCACTCAGGTCGTTTGAAAGAGTTGTCCATGGGAATAGTGCTGGTTTTAGACAGTGACTACTCAAATGGGATCTCCTTGTGAGTTGCTGCCCTTTCAGCTGTTCCTTTTCTGGCAGACACTTCTGCTGCTTGTTCCTGAAGGTATTGCGTATGTGCTAAATTGTGGCCATTACAGAAGTTACTAGCCAGCCTTGTAACGTCTTGCTTGTCTTGCCCAGTTCACATTGAGGGTTTATAAAAACCCCCAGCGTGGTGTTCTCATGGCAGGGTGCTCTGCAGCTCACCCCCGCTGCGTTCCTTTCTGCTTGACTTCTGCTATACCGCGTGCTCACAGCGAGTATCCCGAGAAAGGCGGCATCGGTCTTCCCAGGGCTTCTGCGGCGTGCTTGATGCAGCTATGAAATAATTAACTTGACTTTGCAAGGATGAGGTTTTTGATATGGGCCGGCTGTTTAAAATCATGCTATTCTAACAGAGGAGGTTCTTTAAATAGTTCAGAATTCTAAAATTGTCAGGCATCAGCTTTTTTTCTTTAAAAATATTTAGATATCTTTTACTTGAGCTGTGGGAGTACTTAGGATTTAATCAGTTTCTAATCCTAGAAGTTGCAGAAGTGCTCAGGAAGCTGCAGAATAGCAAAAGAAAACCTTCTGCATGTGCTGGAATAATCGGAGTTCATCCGTTTTTCCTGGTAAAGCATTTTGAGGGCAAAACAGCTGTACAGTACGATTTGTTTACTTGGCCTTTTTTGTGTTTATAAAGAAGACAGGATCCTATAAACTCTACATCCTTTAATCTTAGACTCTGTTTCTTCACTGAAACTACTTTAGTGGTTAGGGGAACCTAGTCTACAAGACAGGCAGTTACTTTTCATGTTTCAATAAGAGTTCTGCAAATCTGTGGTTTTCTGTACGTATTAACAGAGTTAGCCCTACCTGTACTATTTCAATTGTAGTGGGTTTTGCACTAATTCTAGATGTTTGCCGTCAGTTGTGCTTTAAAGAAGGGAAGAAGGCGGCCCAGATGCAGAAAACAACCTGTGACGCTGGGCTTATTCTAGACCCATACGCGTAGGAGTCTGTTTGGTCTTTACTTGACATAGTCTGCAGTTGTACAAAGTCTGTAGGGCTTGATATGAAGAATAACCCCCCCCCGAACTTCATTAGATTTAGAGCATACACCTTTAATAAACATTTCATTCCCAAGTCACACTTCAGTAATGAAGTACTTGGCTGGTCTACAAGTACTGCCTCCCGCTCATTAAGCAGTTTGGAAAACAGCTTAGTAAAGCTGCAGAAATTGGTGTGTGGGTTTCTTCGAAGTATTCACTTTTGTTGCTAAACAGATGTGGAACATTTCATATGGCTCGTCTTGTGTGAAGAGGTAAGGTATAGAACTGAATGTACTACTTACTGCCATAAAGCAAGTAGGTTTCTAATGTTTGTGTAGAATCTGCGTGATGAAATTTCTTGGAAAGTGTTTTTGATTAGCAAAAATACAGAATTCTAGAAATACAGTTTTCAAACATCTATGAAATTTCTTTTAAGTATTTGGCCTGTTTTGAATGTTAATTTTTGCGTTCATCTTACAGGTTATGTTTGAGACGTACCAGTTTTCTGGGGTGTATGTAGCCATTCAGGCTGTTCTTACTTTATATGCTCAAGGTAGGCAAAGATAACTTAAAATCTGCTTAGTTTATAAACGTGTTGCCGAGCCAAAGTACTAATATGGTATTAATGGGTCTTGGGCTTAATTCAACGCTGTTGTAAGCAAGCTCAGCTCTGACTTACGGGCTTGCTTTTGTTTTGAGGAACTATTGATAGGTACCACACTTAAGTGTTATTTTCATGAACCAACGGAGGAGACCTGCTTGTAAATGCAAAAACCTGGGTTATCGAACCTGTCATTGTTTCAGGGTGTAGTCATTTAGCCTTTGGCATCAAGTCTTAATGACGTGCTTTTGATTTTCTGATAAAGGAAAAATTTATTGCCATAAGTGAATTTCAAGAAGATGACTAGGTGACTTTTGCACTACTTTCAGTTAAAAGAAAAAAAAAAGTTGATTCTTTTGCTGTAGATAAACTAGAATAAATGATGCTCAGTCTGAGGAGAAAATTACAGATTCAGTGAATTTTATAGGAATGCTACCGTTGACTGCAGTCCATCTAGGATTTTAAGAAGTTACTCGAGCACATCAGTTCTAATAACTTGACTCCTTACATCTGTTTACTAGTGGCTTGGTATACTTAGCTGTCACATAGCAGGACATAAATATCCGTGCCCATTAACATGTCGTCATAGTTTCTATGTCCAAGAGCAAAAGTGATGGGGTACTGGAAGTGTGGTTCTGTTATGCAAGTCATTGAAACTAGCTGCACAAAACCCACTTTTGCAGACCTGGATATTAATTCTATTTGCTGCGATCTGTGCTATTACTCGCCCCCTGCCCCCCTTGGTTTTTCTCTGGTTTGATTCCTTGTAAGTATTTAGTTGACTAGCATACAGAGTCTTAAATTCCTCTGTAATTGTACATGTATTTTACCATATAGTGCTCAGTTACTTTGTGCATAACAAAATGTGAAACAACTTAGAGCAGTCCACAGTGTTTCTACATACTATCATCTAAAACAAAGTTGAAGACTTTCTAAGATATAAAAACCAAGTGGCACATAAATAGAACATTTGCTTTTGAAAATTAAAAAAAAAAAACAAACCAACTTTAAAACAATCTACTTATTTATATTACATTAAAGATTAAAGTAGTGGCTAAAATTACAGAGACATGCCTCATTTCAGTGCACCACGTTTTGTTGCTGCTGTTAAAACTCTCTTAAGACTAATTGTTGCTTTTACTCTGTGCTTGTGTGCCTTTTAAAGGCAAAGGGGTTTATATATCAAAACCTAGTTGTAATTAGGAAATTCTTTAGCAATTCCTCACAACAATCTTTTGGAGTTAGGTGTAGTCCCTTGTGACTGACTATTTCCTTCCTTTACTGCATGTGTCCGATTGCCAGACTTGTCGTGTTTGCGTAGTGGTTATTCCAGTTCACTAATAAATCCAAAGATCTGATCACACACCGAACCAAGGTGTGTTCTTTGGTTCATTCAAGGCAAATAACCGATTTGTTTGCCTTCTGTTTACAAAGCTTGAGCAAATTACAGTAGCCAAACCAATGCACCTTGCCATTACATATTAAATGTTCCTTCATTATTTTAAGGTCTCCCCTTAAAATATATTTTCTTGCTTTAAGTAGCTTGTGAGAAACTATAAAACTGTTTTCTAATTGACTTTCACCATTAATTCAGCTTCTTATTTATTTTGTTAGTGAAGTATAGAAACTTCTGTTTCTACATGCTTATGATATCTGTTTTGTACGCCTTAGAATTTAAAGGTTTTATGGTAAACTTTTTTCACTGGAGTTAATTTCTTTAGTCTATGAAGTGAACCTGATTCAGCCTAGCCCTATTTCTGTGGGGAAAAAAATTAGATGTCTGCTGTATAGTCCAAATATTCTCTACCTTATGAAAGCATTGTTTTGTTTTTTGAATACCAGTCAAAATCAACAAGTCCTAATAATTGTAACAAGGTAAATTTGTGGCCTGAATACCTCTAGATTTCTTCATATTTGAGAAATTAATATAAGGTTGAGCATACACCACTGAATCTGAGGAGGAATTTGTGCCCCAACAAGCATTTAATGATCTTAGATATTCTTTTTAATTAGAGTGCAATTTAAGATGTCAAAACACCAGATAAAATTGTGAATGGCAGCATTATAAGCATCTAGGAAAAAGTAGAGGTAATACTTCCAAAAAACATATATGAAAGCATTTGTTAATATGAAGACCTTAAGTTTAAAATCCAGCTGAATGGAAATAATGAAATTTTAAATTGTGACTACTTTTCCCAAAATGATGACTGGGGGAACAGAGGTTGTGTTAAGATTACAATGAAAAATCCTGTCTTAAACTCGCTACTATTCTGCTCTATTTATGAAGGTGCTAATAAAAGTTGTACCTCTGCCCCCCCATTCTTTTAGGTTTGTTGACTGGTGTTGTTGTGGACTCTGGAGATGGCGTAACCCATATTTGCCCGGTTTACGAAGGTTTCTCCCTCCCTCATCTCACCAGACGGTTAGATATCGCTGGGAGGGATATTACTAGGTACCTCATTAAGGTAAGCTGGAAAGAATTTTTAAGGTTGAGGCTGGTATCTGTGGTACATTGGTTCAAGTTAAAATCCCTTGATAGCACGAAACCACTATACGTTTTCCCTTTATTATTCATATGTTAATTGCATAAAGAACTCCTGTGTTCTCTGTATTGCTTCAGTCTATCCGGGCTACGTTTCCTCTTCTAAATCACATGTGAGATTACTGACATTATTCAGAGACTTCACGTTTTCTTAGTGACAGTCTTGTAGGAAGGAATTTTATTCCATATTTGGGAAAGAAAAGCTCAAAAGTTGGCTTTCTTGATACATAAAATGAAAATAAAATTGTATCCTATCAGTTCTACTCATCTACGTTCAGAAAGACTTTTTCTTACAGTAAAGAAAATAGTGTAGTGATTCTTCCCTGATTATTAAATAAGACAGTATGTTTTATAGACTATTTGTTTAGTTGTTTTCTTAAAATATAAGCAACATTCTGGATTGACAAATCTTATGGTTAAACTGGAATACTGGAGTGTTCTGAAGTCCTAAATATAAGAATTATTTTGGGTATCTTTCACTCGTCTTTGTAATGGTTATACTGAAAGTTGTAATGACGAAGAAAATTTCCCACTTGGAGTAATGCTGCTGCTATTCTACTTTTCTGGCAATAATGGATACTCTGTGAGAGAGTTGACTTAATATTAAATTTGCAGTTAAAAAAGGGAGATGAGCTTTTAAAGATACATGTGTGAATGTACCCATCTGCTGATGAAGACAACTGGACTGTTCCTCTCATTTACTGCTAACCTAATATGTTCCCTCTAGCTCCTCTTACTGCGAGGGTATGCTTTCAACCATTCTGCTGATTTTGAGACTGTTCGCATGATCAAGGAAAAGCTATGTTATGTGGGATACAACATCGAACAGGAGCAGAAACTGGCATTAGAGACCACAGTACTAGTTGAGTCCTACACGGTGAGTGTTCTGAGACAGCTTTTCTTGTCCTAAGCTGCATAGGTGTAAATTCAGGTAGCATTTAGCTTTGATTCCTTCTAAATTTTTTTTTAGCAATAGCTCACTTCCCAGACCTAGGAGTCTGTAGAATCAGATTACTTGGTTCTGGGAAAACTTTCAAAAGTGCTTTTTTTTTTTTCTTTTCTTTTCAGAGTTTCCATAAGACTTTGTACTTATTTTTGTCAGTGTAGATCCTTGAAATTTGAATATTATAGTACAGGAACTTGTAGAGAAAGTGGACTTTCTAGCGTGTCAGATTGTTTTGGCTTCATCCATTTAGCAATGACATGAATGAGACAGATAGCTGGTGACAAGAATGGTAAACTTGCTCTTAGTGGAAACTTCCCGTGATCACACATGGAAGAAAAGAACTTGCAGGAAAGCATTACTCTTGCTGTAAGATCATCTTGTAAATCAGTATTAGGAGCTTTATTGCAAGGAGATGTCTGGTACGTGAGTATCGATGTAGCTGGTCCCTGATGTCTCTAAGTAAATTGTGTAACGATTGAAGAATTTGTATCTTCTTTCAGTAGTGCTGAATGACTTCTTGCAGTGTTGACAATTTTCAACAATTTCCTGTTTTAAAACATCAGGGAACAATGTAGGTCATTTCCTCTTGGTTTGTTTAGTATCCAAGTGGCTAAAAGTAGTCTTCTAAGTGGTGTTTTTTCTTCACTAGCTCCCAGATGGCAGGATTATTAAAGTCGGTGGAGAACGGTTTGAGGCACCGGAGGCTCTCTTCCAGCCTCACTTAATCAACGTAGAGGGGGTTGGTGTGGCTGAATTGCTGTTTAACACCATCCAGGCTGCTGACATTGATACCAGGTAAGTGCAGAACACTTAAAATCCTCTGTCAGGGTGCAGGCATGATGTGAGAACTGCATTCAAACAAAATAACATCTTTTGCTTTAGACACTAGTATATGTACTGCTGGGGGAGTGCGTATACTGGGAGTGGGGCTCAGTCTGAGATCTTGGAGCTTAACGGGTTGTCTGGAAACTTGACTATTTTGGTATGAATGAGCAAGGATAAAATCTTGAAAGCACAATATTTTTTTACTGCTGCTTTCTGGGACGCCTGGAAAAGCATCAGCAAGTCTGCCAAACTCGTGCAAAGTCTGTCTTTGCACAGTGACCGTTTTTTAGATTTGTATTTACTCCCCTGTACGTACAGGTACCTGTTTGTACTACATAGTATACTGTACGACACTAGAAAGACTGGTTTTTTTGGTCAGGTCTGAATTCTACAAGCACATTGTGCTGTCTGGAGGGTCCACCATGTACCCCGGGCTGCCTTCGCGACTGGAGCGGGAACTTAAACAGCTCTACCTGGAACGAGTTCTGAAAGGAGATGTGGAAAAACTCTCGGTAGGTACTGAGTCGCTGCTTGATTTGTGTGGGGCCGAGGTTTATCCTGAATCCCCCACTAGAGGGAACCAAGTAGTCAGAAATGACAGAAGCTGCGGGTGCCCGTCCACGCATCTTGCAAAATTGCTGCCTCTCGGTTCTTCACACCCCTGCGTTTCGTATAGATGGCTTGTGTGTATATACCTGCAATAAAGCCACCTTCTAGTCCGTGCTAATAGCAAGTAATTCCTGAAGCCTTGGGTTAGTCTGAATGTAAAATGGGCTGATAAATGCTAGGGCACAACTTGTAATGTATGTTGAACGAAGCTGATGAGGTTTTGTGCCTTAAAGTCATCATTGAGCAAAAATTATTTTATTTTTTTTATCTGTGAAAGTTTTGGTTCGTGCTGTAAGTGAAATACTCCAAAGTAAGAGGCTGGAGTTCTCACACACCTTCAAGTGGAATAAATTTCCCTTGTTCATTGGTTGCTGTGATAAGCAGACAACAGCCACATACACGTTACAGAGGTAACACTGCATTGTAATGCTATCCGTTTTTCAAGGAGGAGTTATTTACAGAGAAAATTCCTTTGAATGGAGTTTCTGATGTTGAACCGAATTGAACTTCCCTGGTTCTTAATACGGTGTTCTCTAAAGATCTTTTGCAGCTATATGGAATGACTCAATTGTACAGGATGTTTCAAGTCTAAGGCAATATTTCACACATAGCTTTGACTGTATTCATTTTTGCTCTTGAAGTTAGAGCTTTAGCATTGAAGAATTTAAGGGAATATTAATGAGCTACACTGGTCTAGATTGTATAAATTTAAAATCTGTTCCATCTGCCCTTCTAAAAACTTGGTATAATTCTAAAATATTTAGTGATTTGATGATCTGGTAATTTCTGATAATTTTAGCCATCGAAGCTTAGGAAGTATTTTACCCTTTACTGTGTTCATGAAATGCAAAAATACCGTCTTTAATTTTGTATTCTGACTCCTGGGCCTTTTGTGGATACACTGAAAGTATAATTTTGGGGAAAGTGTCAATAGCCGTCTCTAATTTCCAGTGCAAAGTAGTTATTTTACTTTGGTTGCGCAAGCTGGAAGATCACGCAGAGTGCCCCGTGCTAGCCTTTCAGTTTTTTGGTTGCATTTTTCTCACTAAACAGTTTCCATTTCATTGTTCTGGTGGAAAGCACAGTTTTATTTTGAAAGGGTTTGTTTCAAGAATTCTAGTAACGGTTTCTTTTCTTTTTCTTAGAAATTTAAGATCCGAATTGAAGATCCACCTCGTCGAAAGCACATGGTGTTTTTGGGCGGCGCGGTTCTAGCAGACATCATGAAAGACAAAGACAACTTCTGGATGACCCGACAAGAATACCAAGAAAAGGGAGTGCGTGTGCTGGAAAAGCTTGGTGTGACTGTTCGATAAATCCCAAAGCTTGTTCCCATCACATGTCTAAAGCTTTTTTTTCTTTCATTGCCAATCTCTGAACTCACTCAGCTACATGCTATGGAAAGGCCTGTCTGTGGCCTTTTGACCCAAAGGTCAGGTTTTGTTCTGGTTTCTTGGGGTAGCTTTTGTTAAATGTGGCTAAATTTGACTATTAAATTTTGACCACTTCCCTGCAAACAAAACAGAGCAAGAGCAGCCTGTCTACTTCATTGTTCCTTCCCAGTAGGCAATTGGGTAATTCTGGTAGGCTTTCTCTCTGGGTTTATTGCTGTAGTACTGCTAGCTTTTGTCTCTAGTTCACAAGGGGTTGTGTGCCTTTTTTAGCATAAGAAAACCTTTAAACAGGAGTTTTTGCTATTGGATCGTTGTGGTGGTTATCTTTGCATCTTTTTGCCTCTCTCTACATTAAAATTATTATTTTTTCTTTCCTGCAATTAGGAATTTTGATTAAACATCGTTAGAAACGAGTTTAACTAGCTGGAATGGCTTTAACACGCTGTCTCGAGGTAATGTGGTTCCATGCGCACTGCTGCCTAAACTGGCTTCTGAGGTGGTTTATCCTTAAAGGTGGTGGTGGGGCTTTGATACTGTATTTCTCTAAGTGGGCATGGACACAGTTGCCACAAACGGAGAAACACCTGATACTCTGGCAAATGTAAATCTGTGGCCTTAGGTGTCTTTTTCTGGAGGGAGGAGACAGGTTTGAGCTGTGTTGCTTTTCTGTTAAGGGACAGCTGGGGGTCAGTCTGACCAAAAATGCCTCTTTTCATAGCTAAATTTTGGTACCATGTTGTCTCAGCATAGGGAGCAAGAATGTTAAATTAGCTATTCCGTAATTGTTGAGAAACTTAGATATGCTGAGACAGGAGCCTCTCAACTTCTGAAGAGATTTAATGCTGTCAGAAATGCTTGTGAAAACTGTAACTATAGGTATTAAAACGCCCAAAAACTAAGTTTTAAAAGTCTGATGTTTTAAGTGCTTGTATGTATATCAGAAGCACTTCCATTAAACTTTACAAGTATATTAACCTAGTGCCAAGTAGTTACTGCAAATGAATATATCAATGACCAGTGTTTATTGCAGCAAGCAGATATTTATAAACAACCACTGGCAGTAGGTTATAAAGAATGAGCTATATTTGTTCCAGTTAAAAATAACATTGGAATATGAGATGTTGTTGGTTGGTAAATATCCACAATTCATTTTGTCCAGTCTTGATTTTTGATACTTAACGTGGGATGGGGAAGGAAATGAAAACCCGTGATGAAAATGCTGTTTCCAGAAAGTACATTAAAGCTGAGTTGTTCTGAAAAATAGAAGTTGTCACTAGTAATTATCAGCCATCTTCTCTGAGTATAGTTGCCTGTATTTTCTTCCTACTAGCAGACTGGTGACTATCTTTGCAATAAAATCTGCCTTACGTAAAGCATAGCAAAACCTGCTTGCATACGAATGCTAGTTAGACTTAGTTAGACTTTGCTTTTCATGGAAATATTATATCACTTCTTACTGGTTTTCCAAGCCTACCATAACATTTAAGCATAAGGAAGTTAAGATCTGCTTTTGACTTCCAAACCTTGGAATGTACAAGATATGCTTTCATATACTTGCCATTTGTCTACATCTTTACATTAATAATTGACCCCAGGAACATGGAAATACTAAACTCCCTTGAATTCTTAAAATTTGCTTTCTTTCTAAGTCAAGCAGACAGCTTCCTTTTGGCTGAGTGAGCCAAACAGGCAGAAACCACGTCTGCATTTCTTTAATAACAAGACAGTCGCTATAGTATTGCTAGTAATGACCATTTAATTATAGGTGGGTGGGGTTTTTTGCAGCTATATTTACTCTTAACTTGAACAATATGAATTTACAGGCATGCCGGTCATGCCTCAGTGCATGCACTTAAGCAGTTACTAGATTTTTGGGGACGTGAATGTAAGGGGTAGTCTTCTGAACACTTAATACGCAAGATTTAAAAATGCTGTGGGCTTGCTTTAGAGCTATGGTTTCTCATGTGACTGTCTCTGGCCTTTTCGGACAGTGTTGAGAATCATGGAAATAAACCAAAGAATGACTTAAAAACCTTTTTTGAATGACAATCTGTCATGTGATTTTTCAAATCTAGACCTTGACCCTGCAACCCCTTTTCTAAACCATCTTCTCCCCTGTTCATTGGCTTTGGTTAGGTATGTGCATGTTTGAGTAAAGGTTTTGGAATTTGGCCCTTTCACTAGAGAACTTCACAGCACCGTGAGTAATAAATGTCAGTTGATTGTGCAGAATCTTGGGTTTCCGTGGAAACCGCGTATGTATTACCAAAAAAAAGGCAACTAGCATTTTAAATTACACCTACCGTGGATTCAGGAGAATGCATACGTAATCCAAATACTGAATGGGGTGTTCCAGTTGTGCTCAGTGTGGTTCTCCACGTGCGTGTTTGCACACACGAGAGTGTATGTGTGTGTTCTCTCAGCTGACAGCTTCGATATTGCTGTGAAAGCAATCTGGTTTTAAAATTTGTTTTGAAGACCAAATAACTTGAGTTGTATTTGCAATATGCTTCAGCTCCTATAAAATTAGAATAGAAGATGCCGCATCAGTTGTAAGTTTTTTGGGAACATCCTGTTTTTAATGTTAAGCTGCTTCAAACCCCCCCCCCCCCCCGTGTTCTAGGATGTTAACCAATGTAACACAAATGGCTTTTTATACAGTTCTGAATAATGTTAACACACAACACTGGTTGAGACCATGAATGGAAATAAACATCTATTTAAATTGACAGGTCTTTTCAATACAAAAATAAAATCAGATTTTTTTCAAAAAGTAGATTATGTTTGCTTTGTTTCCTTTGGGAAATCACAGTTCTGTCAGTTTTTCTCTAACTTAACTTCCATCACAAAACTATCATGAGCTGCTTATTCTGAGGAAATCTGACATGACAAAATAACACATTCCCTATTGATGGCTGTCGTAAAGTGAGAAAAGCACCCCTACTCCGTTCTCTAGCCAAGACTCTGCTCCCTCTATCCTCATTTCTTTAAAAAGAAAATAAAATCCTTATCCTTGGACAGGAATCTTTTCTAGTTCAAGCCCTATGCTCGGTACTGCAAAATGGGGAGAGCCCTCAGCTTGTATTGACTTCAGCATCCCTGGCTAAGCTCAGAAGTCACATAACGATGCTCCGTTTAGGAAAAAGCTCCTTGACATTGC
Source organism: Nipponia nippon (assembly GCF_047370975.1). Lineage (NCBI taxonomy): Eukaryota > Metazoa > Chordata > Aves > Pelecaniformes > Threskiornithidae > Nipponia > Nipponia nippon. The sequence continues at coordinate 10,841,443 of NW_028262358.1, read as the reverse complement.
GACCTCATGTGCTACTTCACCTGCATCCCTCATTTTAACTGATAGAAGAACTGTACGAGGGGTTAACGGGTAGCACTTAGAAAGATGCACTGGTTTGAAGCAGCTCTTGCACCTGAAATTTTGTAATTCTCAATTTGCTGTGTGGATCAGCAGCTGGCCCAATAATCACAATGCATTTTTCTGGCCTTTGAAACGAGCTCAACCAGCCTCTTCACCCCAGCTCATTGTACGTGCTGCTCTGTACGTGTGTTCCCCAGGCATCGTGCCCCCAGTAGCAGAATGGCTTTGGTTTTCTTAGAGTGAACCAGTATGTGCCATTTGGCTCTGGGTGCATCTGTCTCGGTGGCTAGGTCAAACATATGCCATCTTAGGTACAGATAGACAGGATTTTAATAGCAAAAAAAATCCCAACCCCCAAATCTTTATTCCATCACCGTGCATTTTTTGGGGAAAAATAATAAATAAATTGGGCTTTACCTCTGCTCAGTAATAACTCATGTTCCCTACTCCTCCCCTTTGGCTTGCTTTGCCTGGCATGGCTTTTGTGTGGAAAGGACTAAATACAGCTCAGTCGACATTTGCTAGTCAACTTTTTCAATAGTGAATTCCTCCCTGCGGGCACTTCATCTATTTTCCACAAACGAACTTCATTAGCTGTTTAGATACTGTGAAAAATCAAGTTTTGGGGGTTGTGTTGTTATTTTGTTCTTTAAATCCAAATATATTTCTTCCTGCGTTCTAGCAACCAGGAGAACAGTGTTAGAAAAAATTATTTTGGACCTTTTCAGCAAGTATTAAAATCTAAACTAAAATTTTGCTTTATTTGAGCCCTGCCATGTGATAGTTGTTCCTTTCTAATGGGTTGGTTTGTTGTCCTGGTGGTATAAGTCACTGTCACTTTGTCGTTATAGGCCTCAAGAAAAAAAACATCTTCCATTCAGAGTAGGCTGCTAATTTTGCCTCTTACCGTCACTGCATTACAACTTTAAGATAAGCTTTAAGTAACGTCCTCCAGGTATATAGCTTGCCTTTCTGTAACCTGTTGATGCAGCCTGTTGTCACAGCTCACCACTGCATAAAACAAGACTGCAGTGCACATCTGCTTATCACCCAGACAGCTGGAGAAGGGCTTCTTGCCTTCCTTGTGCCTCGTGCCGAGTTCTGCTCTGGTGCTGCTGAAACAAGGAGAAGTCCAGGGAGGAGAGGAAGTGAAGGGCTTTGCTGCTTAATTTTTTTTTTTCCCTTTGAAAGCAATTCTTTAACATTAAAGATTATGGAAACAGTTTCTATTCTGGGTGATGAGTAAAGCATATTAAGAGTCTTAGCAGAGACTTGGGATGATGCTAAGGGGCATCTTCCAACCACAGAACTTGTGTTCCTTCCCATACCTTTTTTCTTTCTTTTTTCTTTAAAAAATCTCTGTTCCCCAAAGCCTAGGAATGGTAATTAAATTGTAGCTGCAGGAATAATGACAGATACAGGCTCCTTGCCTACACCTTTTCATCACCGCACCCATCTCCCATCTGTTTTTTGTTTGCCCTAAAGCTTAAGTGGTTTCAAGATCCTCTTGCACGCATGTTCTCGCCATGTGCCCATTTTAAATCTCTCCAGGTATTTTAACGAATTAATTAATTGCCAGTTGCTGACCTCAACACAAGTACATCCTGTAAGTCCTGACTTGCATCAGGCGCTTTTCTTAGCACGGCAGCCTTTCTGGGGGCTACTCCAAACCTAAACCTTTGTGTTGTCCAATAACTTTCCGTTCTAAACCACTCCGTGTAACCCTGATGTTGGCTTTCCCTGCCAAAGCAGGAAAGGCAAGGGTGGCATTAAGGACATGAAAGGCAGTATTTCGGGAAGCACCCAACCACATAATCTCCTTGGAATATTTTAGGGTTTTCCCATTGTAGTGGGTAGCAACACCACTTCAAACTACCATGAAGCAAGTCCAGTAAGAGCAGGTGGGATTTATGTTAGCACCTGTAATACTGCTAGATTGTCCCCTCTAAGAAAGTCATCTTCTAAAGGGGTTGCTGGTGCTTCCCACAGCGTTACTGGGTGATAACCTGGAACATGAGCCTTTGAAACATGGTCAGTGCTGGAATCCACATAGTACCACGTGAAAACAAAACGCTGTAATGGTAATTGCTCATTATCTACTTATATAAGAACCTACAGCCCCAGAGGGTGAACAACTAATTAAATGGTTATCCACTAACAAAGAAATGAGGAATATTTATTCTTTTGGCTCTTGTTCCAGTACTGTCAGCAAAGTCACGTGTTCCTCCAAAGGTGAATGAGGCAGTCCAGGACGGACAGAGCTCTCCCCATCCTGATGCTCTGAATGCCAGAGGGGGTTATTGAGGCAGGGAACTTGCTTTTAGGAGAGTAGACTGCTTACTCAAAAGCAATGCGACTTTTGAGCTGCAGCTCAAAATTAAGGAGAATACACCAACCCAGGTTATCCAGGCAGGCAGCCGATGCCGGCCTTCAGAGCAGTACGGGTCACCTTTTTACATTCAAGGGTTCGCTTGTGCAGAATTTTAGAGACTTTATCTGGAGCACTTGGTGCCTTGGTGCGGATGCAATGTGCTGGGGACAGGCCTTGGTTTTACCCCATGTTGGGGCATGCTGTTGCTGTTACCACCTAGGAAAAGAGCTGCCTGTCAAAAAAAAGCGGTGGCATTTCTCTGTATGATTAAAGACCCTGCAGGTTTTGCACCAGCAGTAGTAGACCTCTGTAAAACTCATCTTGAGTGCTGAATCCACCAACGATTAGCACCGCAGGCTCTAATTTAACTTTCCAAAAAGTACCAGACAGCTTCTACCTCATCTTGAAGCACATGCCTTCACTCACAGCCCTCATTCCTGCCTCTCAGCATTTGTATACTATTACCTCACTTGCAAAACTACCAAGCACCTCACAGCTTAAACCAGGGCCCCCCAAATACAAGGGATGGGCGAGCCTTTTCAGAGCAGAGCAAATAAGCCTGACCTGCTGTTCTTCACTGTTGTGGGATGAAGGCAGGCGGTAAATGTGGCTCAGCAGGTATCAGCAGGACAACGCACTTCTTGTGTCACAGCAGTGCTCCAGCAAGCAACCGGTGCTGAGCTCCTGCGGGATTTGGAAACGAAGCATTCCTCTGCCTGTCCTGCCTATGAAACCCAATACTGTAGGCATTCTCAAAACCCAGCCTGTAGGCTGTAAAACGCAACTGTGCAGTTGTGGTGCTTCCTGGTAGCTCACAGCTCTCACCTGGGGCACGACAGGCAGTGGTTTACAGCTGTTGGCTTTGGAGCAGGCTGCAAAGCCCAGGTATCTTCCCCACCAGAAAAGCCCTCCTCAAACATAATCACCAAACATGGAAATCAGAATTGGTGCCCTTTCCAGACCCAGGGACTAATGATTTTAATCAGAAAGGCATAATTGTGACTGGGAATGAAATTTCAGCGAGCGCAGCAACACCCGGGCAGTTTCTGGGGAGCAGCTGATGTGCTCTTGTCCACATTCTTGCAGTAACAAGGGTGTGTGTACATTTTTGGGTTGCCCTTGATTACAGAGCTTGGATGTCTTTTATATTCAGGCTGGCTTTTTCCCCCGCTTTCCCCAAATATATGGTGCAAGTTTCTGCTGTTAAAGAGGGGTGCTAACTTGGGAGGTAGGTTGGTCCCTTATAAATCAGAACGCTTGCTATTTTTGGAGGTTTTCTTAAGGAGTGGAGTGGGTCAGAAGGAAGTGACTCCTCTTTTTTTTTTTTTTTTTTTTTTAATTCCCCATCCCCCCTGACATTGTAACACAGTTGTTGCTTTCAAGAATATGCATGGTCTGTTTTCTTCAGACTATTGGCTCGTCTGGTAAAATAATTAGCTGTTAGGCAGACAGAGGGAAAGGATCACATCTGCACAAGACAGGAAGACTGGGACAGTAGAAAGGGGAAAAAAAAATCCCTGCTTGAATCACAGCTGCCCACCATGCATAGTAACAGAGCTTGCCAAGAATATTCAAATTGATTTAGGGAGAAAAGCTGAGGAAAGCGTTTAACCCCAGCCTTCTTGGATCCGTGACAGTATCTCTATGGGCTGCTCTGCTCCCACTTTGGGCCGAAAGAAGGGTTTTCGAGCCGTGTGTTTCACCAACCATCTTTCCTCCATTCCCCTTCCCCTTTTGCAACAGGACCACAAAACACAGACGAATTGCCAGGCATGAGGCCGTGAGCAGCTTTCCACACCGAGAAAATAACCAAAGGTGGGAACATTTATTTCATATTGATGGGATTAAGTTGTAATTGGATCATGTGATTAAAACCAAGAGCCAGGCAAATTATTTGTGACTAATTTCAGGCAATGGGAACCTTTTTGCTGCCTGCCGTACACTCTGAATTAGGCCCCTTCTCAACAGAAGTGGTCGGCATGTGCATCATCTGCAAGCACACTTGAAAAGGTTGTAAGTCCAAAATTACTTGCTCAAGAGTTTCTGAGCACACATGTCCATTGCAGATTGTTTGCAAGCAGTTGTGAGGGTTTTGCATCAAAAAATACGAGTAGCAATTAGTTTGGACATGCGAGTCATATAACAAATCCCTTTCTCTGCTTTAAGAAATCTAAGTCTATAAGGATATGCTCATTTAATGATTAAAAAATAGGGTGTTGGGAGTATTTGTTCTCATCACCTGTTGTTCCTGGGACCGTCTTTTCCTTCAGGAGTCCCAGGCTCAGTCCCAGCAATCTCTTTGGGATAAATCCACAAAAAAGACAAATGTAGAAATGCACAGAACCACATCCAAATAAAATAAAAGTGCTATAGTGCAGGTGTTTCAATACTTGATTTCAGGTGCTGGTGCTCAGGTTGAAATCTGGAGCCCTAAACACCACCAAAGCTGTGGGTGGGCCTTCCTTGCCAGCTGGAGCAGCGAACTCAAGTATTCAGCCCCTCCAAACCTCTGTTCAGCTGCAACCTCCCTTACAACAGGAGGCCTTTGGCACATAAGCTTTTTTCCAGTTAAAACACAAGTTCCCTGGGTACCTAAATATCTGCTGTGAGGCAAATGCAGATCTGCTGAGACCCTGACAGCACTGAGCAGCTATGCGCTGTGTCCATGCCTAAACCACAACAGGCCTCACCAGCAAAGTGTTCTCCATCAAGCTCGCCTGCGGAGCCAGGCTGGAAGATGTGTGTGCAAGATGTTTTTGGATCAGGTCTCGCACAAAAACAGCTGTGGGAGGAAATGGGCCCAGTAGTCAGACCACATTCACCATTAATATTCATTTATGCACAAATACTAACACAATCATAGATGACTTCTAAAGGAATGGGCCTAAATACCTGCAGGAAGAGACAGTTCTGTGCTCTGGACAAATGATTTAGAGGCCACTGAAAGGAAACCCAAACCCTCTTCCTCTATTTCATGAGAAGGGCCTCTCTTGCAAAGAGTTCCTGCCTGTGCATCCTGATGAGAAGGAGACATCTCCTTATAACACAGGATTAAGGACCTGAACGGCTTCGAGGGGCTGCAGCGGTGTCCCACAGCCTCTCCTGTTTGCCAAGTTTTGGCAGCTCCTTGCACACATCTGATCAGCTCCTGGGGATCCTCTGCACACCCTCCCACGTGCACCAGCACAAAAGGGGGTACCTGACAGCCCCTAGCGCTGGCAGCTCCCCCAGGCTGCAGGAGAGCCACGTCCTTGCATAGATTCAGGTCTCCAACTGCCCCGTAGCTCCTGCGGGAGAGAGATGATCCTCCCCTCCTGCAGCACCGGAGCACTAAGCAGGCATCAGATATAAATGTACATTGCAGAAGGCTCAGATACAGGAGTAAAGCAGGCTGTATCTGTAGTTCGGTGGATATGTTTGAGGGGGCATGCTTGTATTTTAGTTATGAAAGGAGGAAAGAGGTGTAAAAGAGAATTACATATTTTTAATTTTGAATGTGGTTAATCGGAAGCCCTGAAATCACATCCTTGAAGCAGGCAGGATTAAGCACAGCAACATCGTAAAGAATGACAGAGATCTAGTGGCCCAAACTTACCGCAGCGAGTCAAGTCATCAGCTCATGGCAAGGCAGAAATGGAATAAGGAAAATGCAACTCAAGAAAAGAAAGCCAAACAGAATGGGAGACAGAGAGAGGGAAAGAGGGACAACAGAGAGGACCAGGGTAGGTGGAAGGAAGGCAATGAGATGGATACTACTAGCTTACTAACCGTAGTTACACAGTCAAGACCACTGTCACAGGCACATTTGCTGGCCCTTGCTGGTGACCATGCCATCAAGCATAGCCCAAGGATGCCCTTCAGAGGACATGGTCTGTCCCCCCTCATTTTGTGCGAGGTGACAACAGTCAGCGTGCAAACGTGTGGCACTTTTCCCAATGTTTAGAGTAGAGCCAGTGCTCACTCCTGGCCAGACTCCTTCTGAAGTCAATGAAATAAGCCCTGGATGGGATAAGAGAGGTGTTGAACAGTGCTCTAGGGGTCCAAGGAAAATTTTCACTTGTTCTAGCACTGCATTTTTATTTAAAGTACTTGATGCATCAAGGATTACACCCTGCTGGAGTGAGCTATTTCACAGGGAGCACAGCAAAGATGGAGGTTTGGGTTTTCCTCAAGGACACAGCTCCACTTTGAGAGGCAAAGCCTAGAAAAGTGCACAATAGGGAGGAGACACAGAAACCTTTCTCCCCAAGGTTTGCTCAAGTTCCCTGCTCATGCGGAGAAGTTATTAAAAGGGTAGGGAGTGTAAATCCACTAACACCAGGAATCCATTTTCTTTCAAACCAAATTCCTCTGTGAATCACTGTGAAGGAGCAAACACACAAGACCAAATCCAAAAACCATGTCGCTGCCTCCTTAGGAGCCTCAGATAGACAGTTAAGCATCACCTTACACTGATGGTCCATCTGACTTCCAATATCTGCACGCACAAGACGACGCCTGCCAACTTCAAGGGAGACACTCATGTGCACAACAGGCAGGATGAAGCCTTAAAACCACTAGTAGTTACACTTTTACTGCCAGAAGCAACATTTTAATCTAAGTATTGGCTCCTGACAGAGGCTGTATTCTGAGGCGCTCCAACATCTTTACTCCATCTGAATAATCGCAAATGCCTGTCTTTAATCTATTTTCAAGAATTGTTGGGCTTGGTTTTTTTTTTTTTTTTTTAAGTACAAAAGAAAATGGTTCTGTGTATACATTCATGGCAACAGAGCTACACAGAGACATAAACTAATGGAAGGTCCATATGTCGAGAGAATATCATATGTAATGAGAACTGCTGCATTTTTGTAAAATGTAATGGGACAGATACGCAGCAGCTGTGGGTTACTCAAGAAGCAGCTAATTTAGCAAGCTGAATTCAAGGATATTTCCCAGATCTCCCAAACAATGAATAGCAGTGTTGTTTAAGATTACCATTATGCCTTACATCCTCCTTTGACTGGAAGCAGGGGGAGGAAGCCTCTATCTGTGCTTCTGGGGCAGAAGTACATGATTAGTGCCTAGCTATCATAGGAAGCCCCAGGGGATCAAGGGGGTCTGGACTTGAAGGAAGGAAGGAAATTGTGTAGGATAAACAAAAAAGAGCCTCAGGAAAGCGGTCGAGATGGGCAAGACTTGGTGAAAAATAGAAAAGAGAAAGAAAAAAGGAAATGCTGAAGCTAATATGAAACCTTAAAACAAAGACCCCCTCTTCTAAAACAGCACTGGAAATTTAGCAGGTTCGTATTTCTATACATTTAGGTTTGTTCTAAGGCAAGGTATTACTAATTTCAAATATGCAAATAGCAGAATTTTTAAGGCTTGATTACCCTTAGATTTTACTTTTCCAGGGATTTTACTCCCCCTCCCCCCTAAAAAAAATAGGAAAATACAGATAACCTGGATGTAGCAGATGCAATCACAGCTCCATTTCACCATTCACTACTAGATTCACTGAGGAGATGGGGCTGGTGTGATCTGTTCTCCCAAGGTAGCTGGTTTGCCAGCAGCCCAGGTACCCAGCAGCCACCCCAGCGAGCCACAAACTCATTGCAGCTGTGGCTGCCCTGGCCCACAGCACAGCCCACTAGCCCCAGCTGCCCTGAATTCCCACTGCAGCTGGAGCCAAGTGCCTCATATTGGAAAGGTAGATACACCAGGGGATCCACCCCAGGATCTGCTAATTCATGTTAAAACAGATGATACTTCCTGCTTCTAAAAAAAAAAAAAAAAAGAGGAAAAATTAAAAATGGGGCTAGGTCAATCTCTGGCTTCCTACAAAATCTCCAAACCCTGTTTTCTGTGGGGAAGGTCTCTGCAGTGCCAGTGCTGCCAAGAGCAAACTGCTGCAGTTTGCAGCCACCCTTCTGCAGCTGGGAGGCGGAGGGGAAGGATAGGGGCCAGCTAATCTGGAATCTAAATTTGCTGCAGGTTTTACACATGTAAACAAAAGTGGCCAGGCCCTCAGCAAATTAAGAAATCACCTGAGCAAATAGAGTTTGCAAAGGATTTTCAGATATAACTTGGTAGTAGTAACTGAAAACGAGATTGTTGCATTAAGACAGATTGCATTTATCTGGTTCCCAGATCATGATGGTAGAATTTCCTCTTGATGTACCTTTGAGATAACCGAAGGCTCTACCTCCCTATAAAAGAAAAACACTTGATTTCCACAAAATGGAATGAGTTTACACAAGAGAAGTACCAGAAAAATCCACCTCTCCTAGCCAAGCTCTTCTCTTTGCCCTGCTGGTGGAAATCAGGAGTAAACGCCTGAAGCTCCGAGACTTGCTGTGTACTCCTGGGGGTAGAGCAGAGCAGAGGCTCCTGCTTTGCTGACAGAGTCATTCCCACAAGCCCGGCTTTAGAAATTCATTACAGCAACAGGCTCAAGCCAAACCTTTTCCTTAGTTACACAGAGAAGGGATCACTCCTTCTGTTGAAATCAATGTTAAAACCACTGAGTGGCTTATGTAATGTAGCATCGGGCCTCCAAAGTGTTTTATGGCAGAGCACATCTGGAGTCAGCGAAAGGCTATCTCGGGCCAAGGACTTTGCTCTTTGCCATATATGAGCTACACATGCAAGTCTGGGGTGTAATTCTGCTCCTTGAGTCACAGCTGAAGTGAGATAACAGAGCAAAAGCAATAATAATGGAACTACCTGAAATAATTACATTTTAAAATAGACATTTTCTCTCCTTAAAACTTTTTGAGCTGACCCTTTATGTTTAATGATAAACAAATACCACTCTGCTCTCATATCAGAACAAGGTTCCCAGAGCAGTTAATTCCTTTGCACAAGGACAAAAGCAGAGCCCCTCAGCAAGAGGAGCCTGAATTTATTCAGGAGTCCATAGGAAACAGCTGTTGCTTTCAACCCAGCCTCTCCTTTATCTCCTTTATTGTTTATTCATGTCTCAGCTAATACTAGCCACTGTGAGCAGGTCAGGACTCTGCACTCCACAAAGCTCCTCAGAAGCTAATGGAACTCAGCCCAGTGCCAGTAGGGAGGAGGAGCTGGGTTTTACATTATTCAATTCCCAGGTGGTGACAGAGGTAAATTCCTGACTTCGTTAGCTAATAGTGCAGACAAGAGCCAGGCCTTTGCCCCAGATTTTTGCAGAGGGGGGCAAACATTCAGTGAGTTGCATGAAGGAAACTCAAATGCAACAAGCCAAAACCGGAGCATGCCTTTGGACGTTTCTCCCCTTCTTCTCTGAGTTTCTTGACAATTCTTTTGTACTGCAAAGGATGTTTAATCCCCCTCTCTTCTGTAATGATATAGTGAGCAGGATTATGCTCAAAAACCTGCAAATGTTTACCTGTAAAGACTGTGCTGTGGTGTCACGGCGTGCAGAAGTGGTCCAGAGCCCAAATAGACTGGGGATATTTCTACAGAGAAGCAGGGAAAAGGCACAGAACGGTGACCCCAATAGGTATTTGCTGGAGATTTGCTACCAGGCAGGAGGAAAGACAGCAGTAATGAGCCCAGTGTGAAGAACAGGAAAATGGAAGGCAGGGCTCCCATGTCCTCCTTCTAACTGCCTTCATTTGTCTCTGTTTCCCAGCCAAAACGTGGGTGTAACTGTTCAGGCATAGCATGAAGCTTTAAAGACTCACAGTGGATACAGCGTAGCGGGAGGACAGCATGATGTCAGCAAGAAGTGAGTTGTTTTCCTGAGCAGTGGAAGCATTAGTGAGCTAGAAATCCAGGGATGTCGGGACTTTAGTCCAAATTGGAAAGAGCATTTGAGCTCATCAGATTGGCAGGGGACAGAGGGACAACCCTGTGTCTCCCCTGGCAGAAAGGCTTGTTGATTTTCCTGAGTTACGAACCATCAAGAGCTGTACATATCACTCACACTCTTTAAAGCGCTGCAAAACCCAAAGCAGCATCCCTGTGGGGAGAGAAGCAACATAAGTTTGCCACAGAGAAGGGGAGAGGAGAGGTGAATGCCTGCTCATAGGGCAGACCTCTTTTCATTTAACAGCAGATGACAGCGTCACTTATTTTCACAGACAGCTATTTAACAGTCAACATAAGGAAGCATCATGAGCAGGGAACAGCAGACAAGGCATAAATTATACAGCTAACTAAAGAATATGGTTCCTACTCTACTATAAAAGGCAGGCCAGATGTCTTCGGATACAGTCGACTGTTAGTCGGCATGGCGAAACCCTTTCAAGACCAGCTAACTCAAGTCACAATGTGCGCTTGATTCACTTGGCTGAACAGGGATCTTCCTGGGCTGTGAGCAGGATCTATGCGCAGCTGAAAATACGGTGGGAATGAGTCAGTTCCTTGGAGCTTGTGTGGGAGGCAAAGACAGAACTGTGGGTGGCTTCAAAGTGTTAAACAGCCTTTTAAATTCAGGCCCAGTTTCTCAGAGGAATAAGGAAACAGAGATATTCACCCAGTCTGGATTTAGTTCCATGCCTTGGGTCAGCCTTGAGAGAATTGCACTCTGATAGTAACAGCCACTTCCCAGGTGTGCAGGTCCGCTTGCTCCCGAGCCAGTTCAGCTTCAGATGCAATTCTGTGGAGTTTAACAGCAACCCAGTTAGTCCCTCACACATCGCAAGGCAGCAGCAGCTGGCCCTTCTCTCCTGACATCTGCAGGCTGCCTCCAAGGCAAGGCAGAGCCTCACCAGCTTCAGGTCAGGCATTTGTCTGTCCATCTCTGCTCCCTGCATCTCACCCCTTTTGCTCGAGCTGCCTGGGATAATAACTCTGCCAACACAGGCATCTCGGGTACTCACTCCCTGTGATGACGGAGAGCTGCTTCAACCTTTCCAGCTCTGTACTGGCAGGGAGTTTCCCCACCCCGCAGTCTATCATTCCACCCCTGGTGCCAAGAGCTTTGGGATGTGGTCCTACCCACAACCGGTCTGGCGCATATGGGGAAAAGGGGATGCTGTGGGTTAAATTACCTGGCGCACTGGAAATTCAGGCCCCATCCAGTTACCTCCTGCCAACTGTTTGCCATTCAGCCCCCTTCTCCTATAGTGCAACCGGAGTCTGGTCAGCTCTAAAGAGGATTTATTGCTTTTACTGGATCAGGCTCACCCTTCCATTTAAGTGGATTAATGTGGGTTAGCTCTAACTTAGCCCCACACAGCATTAGCCAAGTCAACATAAAGTTCCCTACTACTGGCAATGTTGTTTTTTCCCTGTCACAATGAATTTTTAATGGTCTTTATGTGCAAAAGCAGCTTTGCAAAGTCTTAGGCTCCGGCTTTCCAACTTAGATGATTTGGCATGTGAAGAATGCAATGAATATTTAAACCTGTAGTTTGGCATAGCCTGCACAGAGCAGCTAGAAACCTAGCCCCGGTCTTTCGGGGACTGGCCAGGAACCATGCAAAACCCTCAGCACAGGGAGCTTGTGAGGATACATCAATCTTCAGCGCTCAACCAAGATCACCCTAACCCCATCATTCTTTAGATTCTTTTAATTAACCTCAGGATTCATATGGAGGAGCTGTACGCGGGTGGAGCTGTGGGTTATTTGATAGATGACTCAGATCACTCTGCCAGTCGTATTTTATTCACGTGAGAGTAACTGTTGAAGGCTGTTATTTACCACGGGGACCACGGTCCCCATCCCAGTAGACAATGTGCAACCATGTGGTAACAATCTCTGCCTGGAAGATCTTGCAATCAAACCAGATTAGACAAAAGGGGCAAAAAGAAAGGGACCCCTCTTTTGCCCTCATCGTACAGATGGGTGAACTAAGGGCTTACACGCACATTCAAGCAGCCACCAATTAAGAGTTTACTGTAACCCCTTTGTACACAATTTAGCCCACAGCAAAATCAAGGCAAATCGACTTAGCTTTATCGGCTGTAAAAGGGCACCCAGTTCAGGAGCCATCACAAGAAAACCTCCATCATCCGCTTGAACACACAAGGATAGATGCTGGAATTCAGCCAAGACAACGTAGCTTTCATCTTTTACATGAAAGGGGGCTCCCTTTGACATTTTGAGGCCCACTTTTTTTAAGCACTGTTATGCAAACTTCGGCTCACATGAACCTGAACATATGGAGACGCGTACAACCAAAACTTCCAAAGTAAGCAACATTTCTGTACGCCGGACCCTGTTCTGCAAAGATGTATGCAGGAACGGTCCCGTTGACTTTGGCTGAACAACTCCAACAGGTATTTGTTTGCAACCACCAGCCATAAAGGACCGCAGCTAAAAGACATTTATTTCTGGTATCAATGTCCCCTGAGCCATGGTTTCAGTTTAGATATTAGCAGGGAAAGATGCACGTTTCTTCAGAAATCACTGTTGTTCTCTATCTCAGTGCGGCTTTCTGGAAATCCCAGATCTAAATATTGGCAGTTCTGTGCTATTTAATTGGTGAAGCCATCAGACCTCCTGTAGCCACTGGCTGTCCTCACACGTGATCCTATTTAGGAGGCTCCATAAGCTGGTATGTCATTATCTCAGTGTGTCAATTGATTAAGTCTGGCCTACATACAGTCAGCTGGACTATTCCCTTTGGGTTGTTATTACTAGCAAGACCCAGACATTTTAAGCCTTTTGGAGCCCGGGAATCTCTCTCATCATGCAAGTAGAAGTCCAAGGAAATCTCTTGGAATAACTGACTTTCCAGCTACAGGAATTTAATTTCGTAGATGGAAAGATACTCATATTGATGCACAAGCAAGTGAGAAAAAAAAGGTGAAAGCAGACTTCAATCTGGCAACAACAACAAAAAAAGCAAATTGTCCACCTACAGCCCTTCAAAGATACAGCCAACACTCTCAGCTGAATTAACAAATTGTGAAGCAGACCCTTTAGCAGCTAGAGCCAGACGGAAAAAACCCAGGGCATTACTTGACACATTTCTTTGCCCTGATTGGGAAAACATGTCACTTCCCTCCTAGATATCACTGGTATATGTTAAAGCAAGTATTCCACAAGTGATGAAAACAACAACGCTTGGTTTCCAAAGGAAGTGTCTGAGCATGACTGGCTGTTTAAGAGAGAGGTACGGTGTGAAAGTGAAGTTGCTCTCGTGGGGTGGATGTTTAGTGTCCAGTAGGGCATGACTGCCAGCTGAGAGATTATCCACAGGTAGGGCATTCATAACAAGGCTTTTCCCACATTGTTTTCCTGGTGTCTAATCAGGGATGAGCTCACACTTTGCTTTGCCTCAGAGTACTAACAGCTCTCCGTTTTACCCAGCTGCCTATTTGTATGAAGTCTGTAGGAAACTAGTTTCTTTAAGACCTCAGTTTGGTTTTCACTGGCCGTGTGGTTCAAGAACCATTACAGCAGCAGGACAAGCAGAAGATTAATGGTGCAAATTCAAATCTGTTAGAAATCAAGCCAAAGTTGAATTTGTGTGTGCCTTTTTACTCCAAGCTGTGATTAAATTCAATGAGGCGCAGAGCCTTAGGACCCACATCTTAAAAAACCCCATACCTCCTATTTTCAGCAATCTGTGGCCTGATTTCCGGAGATGTTGATAGTCTATAGTTCATGTTGAAGCCATCAACAATTGCTAAACAATCAACTTAGAAGTCTCAAATTAGGATCCAAACATCAACCAATGAGTTTCTGCATCGGAACCACTAAGTTTCTACTATTTGGCTGAATTGCTCACCTGGCCAGGCCTTGTTTTAAGCAAAGCAGCTCTTTCACTTGTGTTGCTTGTGACTAACACTGAAGAGATGACCCTGAGATTGTGACGGCAACTCAGGCTGCAGAATTTTTCTGTATTTCTTTATAGGAGATGGGACAATGAACAGAAGAGCTTTGCACAAAGAAATAAACACAAAGAGGCGTTTTGGTATTGTCCTATGTGCTACCCAGGCTCTTAGAAAAATAGCTGTCAAAAATTAGTTTCCTAGCTGTATTTTGGGGGTGATTACATATTACTGAAGCCTGTGGGAAGTTTGTCATTGACCTCAGTGGGGCCAATGTTTTATCCCTACCCAGACAGGAAATCTTACGGGTTTCAGGAAGAAACTGAGATATTCAACACCTCTCCGAGCAAAGCCACTTGTACTTAAGGGCCTAAATACGGACTTTACACCTTCATCTCAGACACCTAGTTCATCCTAGTTTATATTCACAGCTACAGCACGGCCATCTTTGAAAGTCTCTGAGTCCCAGAAAACAAATATTATAAATCCAGCTCAATATCAGCAATTTGACAAATAAACAAAACCATAAATTTGCTGTCTTTTCACTACCCGCCTCATATCCTCCATCTGTTTTATGTCTTTTGACACATAGGAGGCTTCAGAGAAACTGCACAACAATAAGAACATAATATCCCAACAATAAGAAAATTAAGGTTAAAGGACCCATAGAATGGGATTAAAAACACTTGCCAGGAGAAGGATTTGGAGGAGCAGACACTGGCATTTGCAAAAATGGCTGCTATAGGGCCGCAGCTCCTGAACATCATCACATTTGCAGGGCTATCTGTATAAAAAACTGGCTGGGAAAAAAATCTCAAACTATCACTTCAGCGCTAGAAAAATCTCCAGAGAAAATAGTAGAAGGGTTGTTATGGTATTTCAGAGAAATCAAATACATATAAAATAAAAATGTGTTAGGCTTAATGAATAAACTCACATCGCTGTTACATTCAATTGGATTTTTTTTTTAAGAGGCACATAAACTTTCCTGTTTGAGGGGATAAATCAATGACAAATTGTCTGATGTTGGGAAGAAATTTCCTCTGCTAGCAGATGATTCCAATACAGAGTTTCTTGTACTCTCTCCCTTTGAAGTATCTGGTACAGGCTGTGGTTAGAGACAGGATATCAGCCTGACGAACCCCAAAGACATTTTCTTGTAGCTCAAAGTTCAGATGGTCATAAACAGCAGTTGTTCTGGTTAGAAAAAAGTATCACGCATTTGCTGTAAGTTCAAAAGCTCTCTGCTCAGCACCTGGATTTCTGCTCTTCGTGCCACATCTTTACAACCACTTCCTTCAGGAACTGGCCATAAAATGTGCTCTGATGGTGACAGCTCTTAAAACATTATGTATGTGAGTGGGTTTGAAAACACAGTCCTTTCAGGGGTGCTTCTTTGTTACAGGACCTTTTTCTCATGTATGTTAGTACATAGGCACCCTTTCAGCCTTTTAATCTTTGATTGGAAATTCAACCTAACATTGGAAAGAATTGCTGCCAGCTCGAAACCGTGCAAGCTGTCAAAAATGAGTGAAAGGTGGCTGAGGGAATGTCCCTGCCAATTTGTCACTGTTTAAGTCAAAACTGCTTACTCCTCCTAGATACATTTTTTTCTTTTCCAAGCTGGTTTGTGAAGGTCCAAGTGAATGAAAAGACCTGGCAACTGGGCACAGGAAAAAAGGTGACGAGCTAAGGTGCTAAGATTGAAACCAGTGATCCTGGGGTCCCACAAAGCCCTTCCTCAGCTGTCAGCAGGATGCTCTCACTCCTCACTCACCCACTTGTAACTTTGCAGGAGCAGAAAGTGGCTCCCATTTAAAACACAGCCCTTTAAAGACAGAACTGGGGAGCTGGTGCACTGTGTAGGATAAGAATTCCCTTTTTACAGACTCAGGCTGTCATTGTACCTAGTGGCCCTTAAGAGAATGGGGGAGGGAGAAGACCATGGAAAGTTCACCTCAGGGAGCTGCCAGAGGAGGGGGTACTTTGGGTGCCAAACCTCGAGATACCGGCATCCAAATCCTGCAGATCCCAGGAGACAAATCCTGGCTTCACTTAAGTGTATGAGATTTTTGCCATTGACTTAAGTGGGATCAGGATTTCATCCCAGGGAACGGGGGAACACAATCTCCTGCCATCGAATGGTCCATTTTTCTCCAGCCTTCTCCTACCTGATGTTGGAAGGAGTCCATTTGTTCAAAGTCTAGGGAAGCACAAATGCAGAAAATGGCATTGCATCTGTGATGGGTGCTAGAATTTTGAAATTAAATGTATATGGTATTTCTTGCTACCTCTCTGACACATTACAGCCCTTCAAATCTCTCTGCAAAGACAGGGATAAGTGTGAGAACTTTGCTCACCCAGCAGCCTGCTCCAGGCCTGTGGCACTTCTGGCCACACATGGAAGTACAACTATGTCCCAGCCCTGCGGCAGACGGCAGAAACCATAGCTAAACTGTGGTACTGGCATCATTGCAATGGCTGCCTTGCTCTGGTCAAATGGTTTGCACCGAACCCCTCCATTGCAGACAGATGAATGAATGCGCAGCCTTTCCTACTCACCAAAATGCCCATGGTTTCCCCACAGCCCAGTCACCAGCTCCAGAGAAACAGAGCCACTGACCATTCCGCACACAACCCTCAAGTCACAGCAGAGCAGATAACCCCTCTCTGAGCAGAATACATCGCTCTGCTTCGTCCTATTGCTATTTCGCTTTCTACTTTGGAAGCCTTCCCATTTCTGTGGCTGGCTCAACCACTTAATGGGGTTCTGGGGTTTTCCCCAAGATGAGGACGTTCACTGAGGTCTATTCACTAAGCGAACAGACAAATCCTGCAGCGATACCCAATACTTGGGGCCACTGCACAGAAAACCCCTTTCATTGTTGCCAAGCCACAAGGGTCAGCCACACAGCTGGAGTTTTACCTGTTTATTTATTTATTTAAAGGGTAACTATCACTTGGGTTTTTAGCTCATGTTGGTAATTTCAGATTTCTGCTCCAAAAGGATACGCGTGCACACACACACATGCATATATATGTGTATATACATTTCCTGCTTGGCAGCCTGAGCCGCAATGTTGGTCAGAACGCTCTTCTCAGAGGCACAGACCATCTGCCCTTCCTGACAGGAATGCAGGGAAACTGCTGGGGGCACTTTAGCTTCAACATCAGGCCCCGTACCAAACTGTGACGCTGGGAGCTTCATTTTAGGTACCTGCCAAAAAAAAAAAAAAAAAAGACTGTATTTCTACTTACATTTCATATCTGGGACAATCCATATATCCTGCATCTGCAGTCAGTCCTAGCTTCTACTCCTTTTTAGCTGCCCAGAGTTTTCTGAAACAAATTTATTGGGATTTGAATTTTGCAATGTTCAGACTCAGGAACAAAAACCAGCAGAGTGCTGCTTCTTTTGGCTGCGCACATCAAAATGCTCTCTGTTTTAAGTTGTAGCCAGCACTTTTGCAAAATGTGGTTGAAAGTTATACTTTCTAACCTGGCTTTTATCATTGTTCTCAGGAAGTTGTAAAGAGTAAGCGCTTTTAAAGTGAAATCACTTGAGTTCAGTAGTTCTGGAATTGGGCTTTTAAGGTTGGAAATGGCCCTCCAGGGCACAAGGACGTTAATGCTTCAGATTTTTGAAGTGTCTGAGCTTTTAGTTTCTGAATCAGGTCGGAGCTAAACATAATCTCAACACCGGAAATCTCAGATTAGAAGATAGGGTACGTTTGGGAACATATCACACTTGATACTTCAACATCAAGGATCTCACTGTTGGCACTGACAAGTTCCCTATCCCTATTCTTTTTTCATAAGATTGAAATCTCACATCAAGAGCTTAAACAGTTAATAAGCTAACACTGGCACAACACTGAAACAGAGAAATTAAGAGTGTGAAAATCAGAAAAATGCTTGCTCAAAGTGGTAAGCCTGATACTAGCCCTGTCAGTTCTCTTAAAACAGATATTGGCCAATTCTGCAGCTCATCGTGACATAACCTTAGAAAATGCAGAAAAAGAAGTGTCAGTTCATATTACACTCTCTATATAATTAAGAATAATTAAGAATTCTAGATAGGAATTAAGTTTAAGGCTGTGTATGACTTCATAGTGTCTTAGCCATCCCACAGTATGCATTAATTCTAGCTCCCCGATGCAGTGATATGTATTCTTAACATCTGTGACTCCTTAGGTCATTACATCAATTGTATTAAGTCTGGAAATCACTTTGTACTTTCCTTGCCACCTCAGAGTACACATCCGTGCACAGAGCTGTGATTGCGCATGCAGAGAGCTGGGGTGTGTTACAGTCCTCAGAAACCTTTCTCTTTACTACCACCCAGAGCGCTGCTGTGAGATCCTGTCTCACACGACATTAGGCAGCAGGCTCGAAATCTAGCAGAAGCCAAACCAAAGTCTGTCAACTCTTCCTAAATGAATTTACAAGTGGGGAATGGGGGAATGAGATGAATGGCATGGGATGGTTACACATGAGCGCAGGGAAGCAACTAAAAATATTTGCAGAGATCTAAGTACACCACCCCAAAAATATACACATACTTTCCACCATTTAAATATCTTGTCTCTGGGTGGAAGCCAAACATTTTTCTATTTATTTCCACGTATGCCACCAAGATACTAAGGAATTTAATTGCCTAATTCAAAATGTTAAGAAAATACCAGAAGGCTGAACATCCTGGAAAAGGACAAGGTGTTAGGAGGTTGTTAACTCATCTAGCATCGTGTGCTTAAGAAAGGAAAGTGTTTCCGGTTGCTAGTGCTGCAAGCTTGCTCGCAAATCACTTGTGAAAAAGGCTGCATTTGGTCTGTACGAGAAGCCAAGTTCTGCCTGTGATAAGCATTGGGAACGCATGCAATGATACCTCTTGTTTCCAGGCGTCCTGACAGCTACTTCCAAGTTGCATTTCTAAGTGGAATTAGCAGAGAAAGGAGATTTGCACATTCCTTGCTGACTGGGCCGATTGGTTTGGTTTGTGCTCCATGCAGTGAGGCTCCTGTAGAAGCCCAAACCTCTCAGTTAATCTTCAGAGTGACAGGAGAGATGACCTTTGGGTGAAGATGGTGGTGGACTTGTGCTCAGGATACTTGTGTCACAAATTCCCCATGTGACATTACGCAAATCATTCAAACTCTCTTGGACTTACTGATTTTCACAACAGGGATGTCAGTTTTGTCTATTTAAATACAGCTCTCAGAGTGAGAAAAACTTTTTATTACTGAGCAGTTAAAGGAGGCCAGGTGAACCCTCCTCATGCAAAAATTCTGCCCCTGAAGGTAACGCTGGCTGCTGCAGTCACTCCTGAGAAATGCTGGACATTGTTATCGTGGTGCCTTGCAGGAAAACGGCGCTGTTGTAGCTGGAGAGACCCGCACTGGTTACCCCTCGCAGTTGCCCTCCATTCCCCCTGCAATTCCTGACCCGATACTGCTTTTATGAGGAGAGGCTTGTTGGAAGTATTTGTAGGTTTTCTGAGTGAGCACTGCCAAGAAAATCCTCTCCTTGCCCTCTCTCTCTTCAGTTTCACAGGCTACAAGGAGAAAAGTTCACACAGGTGGGACTGCTGTGATAACATTTGTCTGAACCTAAGGATGCCTTCCCAGGAGAAAGGCCTAGGGGTGAACTGGGGCAGCACTGCTCCTGCTGCCAAAGCAGGGAAAGGAGAGGCTGGGAGAGCCATTCTGACCCGGGCAATGGTAGCAGCACATTTGGTGTCAAGTCTCTTTGCTATAAAATGCCAAGCCGCATTTATCAGCGCCTAAAACTCAGCCTGGGTGAAAGGACATTATTCTAAAATGCAATCTGCATTCCATTTACTAGTGAAAATGTCTTTTTTTTTTTTTTAAAGCCATAAAGTATTCAACCTTGTTTTATATGATTGCAAGCTTACAGTATCTATGCCCTCTCCAAACTCAACCTCCTTGATTGGATCTTGCCAAGAGGACAGTACCCATTCCAGATGATCAGCGGCACTAAGCCTGGGACCTCCATGTTGATTAGGCTGCAGAAGGTTGATTGCCTTCCATGGTGCCTTGTATCTTGGTGGTAGTTGCATTTTCCATGGATCCGGGGTCCAAATGTACCATTTACTCATTTGATTTTGAAATCTCCAGGCATAAGCAACCCTTTTGATTCACAGACAAAAGCAAGAGGACATTGCAGGCTGCAAAAAGATAAATGGCGTAGCCAGGCGTTCTGTGGGACAAGCTGAATTTGAATGGCCAGGGAACAGCGCTGAAGTCTTCCTACCATAATTAATCAAGAGAGCACGATAAGCAACAGGCCATCGGAGTCCCTTTGCCCTCGGCTTGGCCATGGATGGAGCGAACACCAATGCAGACCGAAGGATTTTGTGCGCAACAAGAGTCCTCCTGAACACAACACCTGACCCCCAGTGCATCTGCTCCTCACGAGGCCTGCAAAGTCTTTTTTAGAAAAAAGTTATAACAAATACACACTTCTATCATAAATGTAAACAGCAATCTATGTTTATATGAGCACATATTTCTAGAAATACACAAATACAAATACAAACCAATAAAAAGTGAACGCGGACTCAGGATCTCAGCAAAGCTGTGACAAATTCAACCATTGACGTTATTTATGCAACCGGCTTGTTACCCCATGTGCCGGGTGGGTGCAAGTGATGCAAAGCGCTGCTATTGCAGGGAGCAAACCTTTTATCCAAAGGCATGTATATGTGCGTGCGCTTTGCCTCCCCTCTTACACGCCGCTCAAGCCAGCTTCGTTATTCAGCAGCAAAACAGGCAGCAGCACACAGGAAAAAAGGAGCAACGGCTTGCTTGTGTTATCGCCTTGGTTGTGTTATCACTTACCTACAGAAAAAGAAAACTGGGCTTTTCAGAAGTGCGTGTTGTTGGCCTGACTACCTCCCATGGGAAATAACTGTAAAAATTCAGATATACTCACTAGTTTTCTTCCGGTTTCCTCAGTCAATCGGCGGCAGCCTGGTGTCTATTCTGACTGGATTATTCCTCTTCCATCTTCCACATTAAACCTCTCCGAGCGGGGATGGCAGCGCCAGCTGCCCCAGGTCTCTCTCCTCAGCCGCGGCAGCATCCAGCCAGCCCTGCAAACTCCCACTGCGCGCCCTCAAAAAGCAAGGCGGCCCTCGCTCGGCAGCCACGTCTGCTGGCCTTTCTCTCTGCTTTCCCTCTTTCTTTGGGGCCGCTCTGCTTGTGTGAAAGAAAATAAAATTAGAAACGTCCCCACGGTGTATTTGGCCCAGCCCAAAGCAGTGCATGGGATGAGGGCCTGGGGAGAAGAGAAGGGAGAGCAGGAGGGAAGTCTCTGCTGCTGTCATGGCTGCCAGGGCCTCCTGAGGCACAGTGCCACCAGGCTGGGCCACCCCAGAGGCATCCACCCCAAACCATTCAAAACACCTGAAAACCTCCTAAAAAACACTTGAAAAAACACCTGCCCCCATGCTCCCCACTGCCTTTGGGCGAGTATGGCCCATGCCCAAGGCTAGCAGCATTCGCCACTGAAAAACATAAAGTAAATCCATTTTTTCCTCAGAAACCCCGAGGTCTTGGGGAGGAGGCTCCAGTGATGGCCCCATGTTTCCTGGCACCATTTAGTCTTCCTCCTCATTTTCCAGCCAGCCGAATAACAATAAACAGTGTCAGTTTGATATGATGTATTTATATTTACATGGTACATTTTAAAGCAATAGCTACACTGATCATACATATTAGAAACAATAAAAAAAGAAGTTAAGAACTAAAATGTACATCATACACTTGTATATATATTTTTTTTTTACACAGAGGTAAAAAGGCTTATAAAAATCAATACAACAGGGTTTTAACTTTTAGTATATAGATACAATAATGATGAGGCTTCAGGCACTTTAATTTGTTAACGTGAGCAATAGCTTGGAAAAAAACAAAATAAACTTTCCACAACAGAAAAAAAAATTTGGTTAATGTTTTGTTACCACAGATACAAAAATAAAATCTGAATAATTTCTCTCAAATGATTGATGTCAGTATTGCAAAGCTGACTGGGAGAACGCTACACACTGTTCAGCAGCAGTGTGGAAATTAAGGAGAAATATTTACAAAAAAACACCCATTTCTATCATTGTGCCCTTACACCACTGCCTTCACAAACCAAATAACACACGCAGCAAAATCTACAAGTATTACAAAAACCCAAGAGAAGAGGGAGGAAGGAGGAGGGGAAGAAAAAAAAATAAAAAAAAAAGAGGGATTTTTTTTTTTTTAAAACTTTTATTTCCAGACATACAGAAAGGCTTGGAGTATGTCTACTTTACTTAAATAAATAGGGGCACTTCAAGACCGGACAAAAAGCTGTAAGATCTTTTTGTAGTGTTGTGCTTTATAGAGAGAAGATCTTACAGATGTTTGTTTACATGAAACAACTTTGAGAACAGAAATAAAAGGAAAAGGTTGTTCCATTAATTTTTTTTTTTTTGAGGCTGGCTTGATGTTTACTAGACACCATTGAGAGATTTGTCAACTGCTATTAGGCACAAAATATTTATATTTCATTCAGCAAACCCAGACACATCACCCAGAGTGTAACACTCCATCCCTTTTCCACTATCATTCTTTTTTTTTTTTTTCCCAACCGAAAAAATCCCCAGCAACTGCTACGAATTAAGCCTACCAAACTCTATAGTGTATAAGCACATTGCATACTTAATTCATGGTTGACTGAAAAGCTGTGATTAACTCTCAGAGGAACCGTTGGGACATTCCACCAAGAAAGAATGGCAAGCGTTCCTTTTACATTTATTTGGCAAATTAATTAAAAAAAAAAAAAAATTCCTCTCTTTTAAGACTGATGTCAATGTGCAATAGAGGGAGGGAAAGGACATGCGCCCACTGGCAATTTACTGCAGAAAGAAATTATGGCAGGAACAGCAGTGCCAGCTTTGACAAGCCAATCCCTAGCTGCCTCAAAGTATTCAGATTGTACTATGCTAGTTAGAGCTCACTGCGCTAAATCTTTTTTTTTTTTTTTTTTTAATAAAAATTATTTGGCTATTCCTTGTAATATATTAGAAAAATACTCTTTTTCCAAGCTAATTACAAGCCTTGTACACAAGACAACATGACATTTTAAAAAAAAATAAAAAAATTAAAGTAATCTTATCCTGCTGTATGCACCTTATGCATCCACTTGATAAATCTGGGTGGTGAACTGGGGAGGGGAAAGCCAGGGGGACGCTTCGGTCTGGCTCCTGCAAAGACTCACATGCTTAATCCTACACACAGACTCACAGAAACGCCGGCTGCGCGCGCAGTATGTCGAGACATGTGTCAGCATCTGGAGGACTGGGACCGCAGGTCAGGAAATGGAAGTGGTGGTTAACATCCTGGCTTTTGATTTTAAATACCTGTTTAGATTGCTAAATGTAGTTTCTACCGTGGACGCGTATGTTCTCATGCTCATGTATTATACAGAAAACACACAAACAAATACGATTTTCCATATAATCCACCACTTAATGCAGCATTTCCCCAGAATTGCCATAATAGTGCTTTTGACATTGCATTGTTAGTAATTCTTTGCATAACAACAATTTTCCTCATCCGGAACCTTAGTGTTTTATTCACAGATCATTACATGGCTGGCTAATAAAGAAGCTCCCTTTCTTTTGGGCAGAACTCTGAAAACACAGTTTTATTTTTCCAACGTTATTTAGGGAAAAAAGAAAACCCTAAAATTTAAGTTTCCCTTTTAAGTAGTGGTCTGAAATGATTACAGGTAAGGAGAACTACCAGATTCTCAATGGTTATGTGACTATGGTAACTGAGCCTTGCTTTCTGTTCACAGAGCTTTACGAACAGAGAAATAATTTAAGCTGTTTGCTGAAGGAAATGACGATGGACTCTAGAAGAGAAACTGCAGCTTAGATGGCTATTTTGGCTTTGGAAAACAGAACAAAAACCCCAAAGAAAACCAGTGACAGAAATACTGTGTTGCGGTACAAGTTTGTTACTAGCACACCTTCTATACACACACAATAACTTGACGGCAAGTTAAAATATCTTCCAAGTGAGATTTCATTCACTACACCACCCCGTTTCTAGAAATGCCAAAGCTTGCTAACAAGCTGATGGTACCGCACAAGCAGAGGCAAGACGGACACAACCTGGAGATGTTCTACAATCCACCACCATTTAAAGCAGTTCTTTTCTCAAACTCATTTTAACTGAAAAAAAAAAAAAAAACATGTACAAGACAGTCTGTTTTGATTACAGATTAATAATACAAAAGTCTATGCTGTAGGTTAGTTAGTTAGAACACTTGATGAGCAAATCAATGCAGTGTGAGCCCCAGACGACTGAATGTAAAGTGATCCGAACTGGTGGTTTCTGGATGCTGTTGGGCACAGTGGCTGCATCAAAATGAGTGATCCAATGCTCCAATACCAACGTGTTCCTTGAACTACAGGAAAAACATAACACTTTGAATACCTCTGTAGTCATCCAGCAGCTTTGTGTTTTCCACCACAGCACCTGCACATGACCCCACAGTGGTAACAAGCCCGAAGCGGCAAGTAACAGCACATACATGGAGCAATGAAAGACAAGGCGATAAGGGCCATCCACCGGAGGCAAAACATTTCATCACTGGTGTCGCACGAGCAAGGATCTGTATAGTCTCCTTCTGGATCGGACATACAGTGATAGAGCATAGTGTCTGCGCACCACATACAGCTCACTCCATGGATGCAAGTCTTGACACGGTCTGGAGCATCCTGGCATTGACCCCGTTTGTTCTCCTCATGGTTGAACATGTCCCTGCAGTACACGCACCGCGACCTCTCACCATCTTCCTTCCGCCTGGGCTTGAATTTGACAGGTTGAGTCTTTATCACAGCACCCTTGATATCTTCACCCAGGTCAAAGTCTGAGTTGTCTACATAAGGATAAGTATATTCGTGTTTTGAGGCCTCGCTTTTGGCAAAACGTACGTAGGAGTCCATGTCATCAGGATCAAAGTTCTTTCCTCGTGCTGGGGCATGGCGATAGTCCTCGTATCCAGTCATCCAAATCTTTTCCCGAGGATTGATGCGCACTATCTCCTCATCATCATCTGGAAAGTTGACGTGCCGATAGGATCGCGGTACGGACTGTGGAAGTAGGGATGGAGATGAAGATAAAAGATAAATAAGCTCACTTTGCTATCAGCAATCGCTGTCTCCTGGCTTAGTGAAAGGCCAATATTTAATAATTTTGTCTTTCCTTCTTTGTACACCCTTCACCATGACCCATCAGAGAGTTTCAGCCTTTGGCTCAGGAATGAGTACAACTGTCACAAACCTACAAGGGTCTGTGTGCACGTGGTACAACGTAACAGAACCCCCCCCCTTTTTTTTTTTTAAATAATTGGAAGCCATTTAAAGCTAACTGAGAAGGAAAGGGGGAGAAAGGAAGGGGGGGTCCTTCAGGGATGTGGGGGGAAAACAAACACCAGTCTTAGCTATGGCAGACACAGCCCTTTAGGTGGCAACACTGGGAAGAAATCTTACTTGTTCTAGATGGTAGTGGTCAGAGCTATAATGGTCGTGAAGGTGTCCACGAGTGCAAATTCTTCGATGTTCGCAGGATGCAGGAGAAGCCAGAGTTCGCACAGGCTGTTCCCTTTTTTGAGAGGAGTTAGAGGAGCTATCTGTAGCATTCTGTTTTAAATAGAAACAGGGGAAAAAAATCGTCATACGTTCAGCTGTTACTGCATGTGGTATTGAGAGAGATGTTTTGCTACTCACTGACTTTGTGCACACCTGCAATATTGGCAACACCTGACGGCAGGCGGCTTCATAAAGTTTCACATAAAATACTTGAAAGAGGCAGATCTGTTGCCAGGCCATAAAAGCTGTCACCACACACATGGAAAAATAATATGCCATAGCCTACCCGTGACATATTCACCAACACCACTCGTATTCGCTTGGCATGGTATTTGTTATACTGGGCATTGCGGGACGATGAGCGTTCACACTGGAAGCTACCTCTGAAGAGCAAAGTCAAATGATGCAATTGCCTAAGTCCTGCGGGCAGAGTCAGACAGACCATCTGTGTGCCCAGGCTGTACCCCACTAGTATCCCAGGCTACAAAAATACTGGCAATTTTGTTAACCTGCAGGCATCCCATTAAGCCAAAAACTCCTTTACACATTCTTCTCCAAACACTCACCTAATTCCAGTGCATCACAGGCTACTTGAATAATCAGCTTTCCTTTAAAAGTTCCAGGTTTTTTTTTTTCTAGTTTTGTCACTAATCTCTAATGTGCAATGAACGTTATTTGTGTTTTTATACATTCCTGGCTCACGGTGAGCACTTTCTTTAGGTTAATTAGTTACATCATCACACAACAACGATCATGAAAGGGTGAAATATCATGCAATAACATGCTGCTGCCAATACCTGCAGCTTCTTAATGTATGTATTTCTCCTCCTGGAGAAATACACAGCAGGGTACCAGTCTTAGCTATCCTGTCTCCATAGCCCTTCCTTGGTTAAAATAGTTTTCATACAATATCTAGACATTCAGGATTTTGCCCATTACTTCTTTTCATAGATTCATTGGGCTTTTTCATATTACCAATGAATATCAGAGGACAGCTATTAAATGCACTAACAGATCAGAAAAAGGGAAAAGAGCCTCCACGTGCAACGATCAGAAGAGCTGTAACATTGCACGTGCCTAAAATATTGGTGCTTTGAACTAAGAAAAATCTCCATCCCCTTCCAACTAACAAGCTGTGCTGCAGCTACGACAAGTCCGAGGGAAAGGTTTCCGTTTGCCACAACAGTTAGCTAGACACACAACCTCAAGAGCAAACAACAACTCAAAAGTTGCATCGCTAGTGGGAGAAGACTGGTTTTACCTGAAAAACCTTCTCTCCTTGTCAAGAATGCGCTCTCTAAATATTGTTTTCCAATGAATCGTACCAGACATGTCTCTTACTCCAAGAATACAAGAATGCTCATTGTGGCTATTTGTTTATTCTGAAAACAACGCTCTGCAAGACTCTGTCCAAAGGTGAGCACACCTTAAAGCATTACAACACAAAATAGATGTTGATCCTCCTTAACCGGTATAGCACTCAAAAGCACTGAACTCCCAACTTACTTCAGTGAAAGCAAATATACAGATCTGTTTGCAGTGTGATGTAAAGCCAGGCTGGGTTATCTGAGAGGTACAACAAGCAGGATGAGTTTTGAATGGCTGACCCACCCATTAGGAACAGACTTTTAATGCGTTTGGGTTTTTTTTTTTTTCTTTTAAACAAGTACCTAGAAGCAGAACAACTCTTAAGATAGTTAACAATACCTCTAAAACGTAACTGCGCTGATACTCAGGCTCTTTTTAAAAAGTGCTTTCATCAGCCTAGTCTTCATAACTTACTAGACAAAGGCACTTCAAATCTGGGGTTTAAACCCTTCAAAGCTAATTCTCGTGCCTGTAATTTTAGGTCCTACACTATCTAGCACATTTTGGGGACATTTCAAAAGAAAATGAGCAGCTTCTACAAGCAAGTACTTCGTAATAACATTAAGCTTCCAACCTATTTGGAAAACCTGAGAAGAGTTAGGATTTAGTTACAACAGCCACCTCATACGAGTACCTTTTTGCAGTGCTGTTTGCGGTGCAGACCCAGATGCCGAGCTGTAATTTAAGCTTCTCAGAACAACAACAGAAAGGCACACACCCCATAGTCCGGGCAGCCTCAGCCTGCAGCATGCTCTCAAAGTTAAACTTTGACTGGCATGAACCAAAAAGGAGGCAGGGCTTTAGCACGGTGCCGTGCCAGCCAGCAAGACCCTTCACCTTCACTGGAACCGCGGCCGAGCCCTGCTGGGACAAGCCTTTCATGGATAGGCTCCGAAAACATCATGGGTGCGCATGGTCAAAATAACGAAGCCTGGGAAAATTACCCAACTGGAGGAGGTTGCATATACTGACCTGCAACCCCCTCACCCTCCTAGATGAAAATAAAAATCCTAAACTGGATAAAACTGCTAGATAATCTCAGTGGGGCAGCTGGGAGCTATAACCAGCCCTCCAAGCAGCATGCTATTTGCTGCCTCTCGGGGAAGGCAGTATTTCTGCAATAGGCAATTAGAAAAGAGGCTGTAGTGATTTTTATCTTGCCCGATTCTTATCTACCCTTGCTTTTCTCCACACCTTATTCTCCTTCAGACCCGGCAGGGCAACCAAGCCTCTCCTCCACATGTGTTGACATGGCTACAAAACCTGTTTGCAGCATACCACAGAGGCTGCGACTCTGGCCTCCGCTTTCACCTTATTAAAAATTGCTGCATTTCCACGTTCAACGTCCTCAGATTAGAGGGGCAGTCTGCCAATACAAACACTTACTCGAAGCGCCCAGAAAGGGAGAAAGCAAGCTATCCGAGACTAGGTCTCTGCTCACTCGTCCGTAAAAAAGTTCATGCTGCCTCCTGGTTGGTGACGCTAAAGGCAACTGGTTGACAAAGGCAGTGTCTGCAGGGTTACCTTGCTGACCATCGGCTGGGATAAGCACTGTTACTTTCCAACAAGGTCCCCCATCGAAGCTTCAAACT
Source organism: Nipponia nippon (assembly GCF_047370975.1). Lineage (NCBI taxonomy): Eukaryota > Metazoa > Chordata > Aves > Pelecaniformes > Threskiornithidae > Nipponia > Nipponia nippon. The sequence goes on along the minus strand of NW_028262358.1, from coordinate 10,812,696 downwards.
TCTGTAGGAGAAGAGAGAAGGCTCTCGACACATAGGAATGAATGGTTTGAAGACTGGAAAAAAAAGGTAGAAAATACCCCCCTCCCAAGCAGAAGGTCACCAATGAACCCCACAGGTTCCTCACGTGTGCTGGTGAGCATACTCATCAAGGACCTGAAGAGAGAGCTGAACAAGACGACACAGTTTTGTGATGAAACTGAAGCTATTCAAGGGAGTAAAAATGAAAGCTGACCCTGAAAACTTGCTTAAGAATCTCATAATGCTGAGAGACTGGGTGTTAAAAAAAAAAAAAAAATACCCCTAAAGTGCAAAGTGGTGGACACACCTTGGTCTGACATGTACAGTGATGCACCCCGAGCCAGCTATCGCTGCTCAGGAAAGAGGTCTTGGGGTTAAAACAGACTGTCAGCTTGGTGGCTCAACAACAGATTAAAAAAAAAAAAAAAGCAGCAGCAACAAAGATGATCATCAAGGCATTGCATGTATCTGCTGTGCTTCCCCAATCTGCAGTTCTGGCCCCCCTCACCCTGTGTCAATAAGGGTATTTCCACCATGGCAAGCTCACAGAGCCATAGTCAGGACAATCAAGGACACGGGACAGCTTCTCAACAACAGCTAACTAAATAGGCTGTCTTTCTCCAGCCTGGAAAAGAGATGATGGAAGGGACCAAGATGGGAAGAGAAGTCTACTGAATCGTGAGTCCCATAGGAACGTGAGTAGGAAGAGATTATCCTTCTGGTATCCTTCAGAAGAGAAGATTGTGAGGCATTCACTGGAACAGCCTCCGATAAGGTTCAAACAGAAGGACGTACTTCTGAGAGAGTCCATAGTTAAAATGTGGTTCAAGAAGCCATATGGAAACCCTCAGAAGAAAATAAGTGACATAGGATCAAAGGCACGATGATGCTCAGGCCTTCAAAAGCGTACTGTTCTCTCAGTACCACTCCGCTGGGACTGAACCTGGACCTGGTGACTGGTGAAAATCAGGCACGTTCTCAAAGAAAAGGTGCTCTCATCTTCAGCCAAGTGCTACCACGAACAAATGATGGCAAGACTTTGTCAGTGATGGAAGCAGGGAACAACTTCTGTCCCCCACAATAAGACTGGGTCTTGGCTGGGATTTTCTACCACCAGCATAGCAGTGAAAATTTTGGAGAGAATGGTGGAGGGGGGAGACATGAGAGGTTTGCTGCAGTTCACCCACATACAACACACTCGCCTACAGGAACACACCTAGAAAGGACGTGGTCTCCAGAGCCAGGCTCTTTCACTGATGAAAAAACATATCCCAAACCATCGATCCACTGGTCTGTCAGAGAAATGCTGTCTTCCTCTAAAGCCTGTTGAAACCAATCCAGCTCCAGTATTTGTTTTTGAGAGGAAACTATTGAAAACACGCCTGGTAGCCACATAAGAGAAATGAACCCAAAACTAAAGTTGTTGGAACAGGGAGTCCGGTAAGGAACTCTGCTTCAACATGCCCTCAAATGCTCAATTACAGAAATTTGTGCTGCATGTACTAGAGCTTTGCGATTGCTATGGCGGTCGCGAAGTCTTGTGGTTTCACTGCTTGGATAACAAAATCATTAATCATGACCGTAATAGTAATTTTATAAAACCCGTGCAACACATTGCTTTTTGCAAGTGAGCTGTACATATCTGAGCGAGCACATGTACCGCACGTTTGATATGGCTGCTTTGAGAAACAACACCGGGCTTCGACATGTAAATGCTTGCACTGTGATCATGTTAAAAAAAACTGTCCCTGTTTCCCCCCTCAGATTTTCAGAAGTGACTCATTAAATTAAAAAACCCTAGTCATTAGTAAAGAAGATTATGTTAATCATTTACTGCTGTTTACTTCTCATTGAAATGGATTTGTTACACAAGAACGGCCGGCTAATCAGGTGCCTAAGTAACATTCTGAGATAAGCATCTATCATAAAAACCGATGAGAAAAAGAAGCCTTCTCCTGCTCCTGAACTGGACTGATCACCTAGCCTCTAATGGCTTTACAGAATAGTTTCACCCCGTGTGATGCAACATCCAAGGGTGACTACGAAAAAGAAGAAAGATTCCTCTCCAAATTATGAAGCAATACAATCTGTGGCAGCTTGTCAGAAATCGATCGCCAGAGGGAAATTATGGAGCTCTGTCACTTGTAACTTCCAGAAGTGCTCTCAGCCAGCTAAAGCATTCGCAAGTAAGTTTGCTGTCAAAAATAATTGTAGGTCAGGCAAGACAAGATGGTTTTTTTTCCCTCTAGGATTTTAATGGTTACATGAGGTGGAGAGGACAAGGGGGAACAGACATATGATGTTGAACAAGTAGTTTCACACGTAATGGTCCTAAAGGAATCGAAAACCCGTGCCAGCCTGGCCTTTGCGAAGCACAAGCCCTCTTCGAGCCGACCTGCTCTCTGTTGCCATGCTCCACTTTGCTCTTCTCCCACTGCTGTGCAAGCCTGCTCACTGCATCACCCGTATCTGACGGGGACTGTCAAATTGCAGCATGGAAATGCAAAACTTGGTGGGGGCTCAAGGTCTCATCTTTACCAAGGCAGCCTTCTGCAACAGCCAAACCTCCTCGCAGCGGCTCCCATGTTCACTTCGGGAAGCCTGGACGTGTTAAAGAGGAGCCCATCGCCATCTTGTCGTCTGAAAAGACATCCCCGCCGTCCCCAGGACAAGAAATCCAGCTCCTTCACCAATTCACGGCTTGAGGATGAGACTGGAAAAATGACAGCTAGCAAGCTGCATCCTCCCCCCGGCCATAGCCTGACCACCTCCGGCCGAGACCCGCGTGATGAGCTCCCCGCAGGCAGCCGGAGCCCTCTGTGTGCTCTGTCCAGGTGCAATCCCTTGGGAGCCCTGGCACAAGCCAGCTCTTCACTTGGCCCTTTTCATTCACTGGAATAAGGGAAAACACAGCTGTGCTATCAATAAAGAAAGGAAAAATGATAAAGTCGGAGAAATGGTAAGGCAAGCAAGCAATACTGAGCTAAACGCCAATCTGAAGTTTATCTGTAGAACCTCCGCTGTTTATGAACTTCACAAAGAGGAAGTCTGAGAGTTATTTCAGATGCATAGCAAAGAAACTGCCACCTTTCCAAAGAAATTAAGATAAAATATAGTGTCCCAGAACTCCCTCAGCTTAATCTTGCCAGAACAAGTCCTTCCTTTCCCCTCCAGTTTTTTTTTTTTTAAAGCCTAAAGCGATATAGCACTTCAGAATTTCACAGCAAAAATCCTAATTTTTGTCTCAAAACACCGTTTTCTCTCTATTCAAGAAAATTAGAAAAGGAAACAGTTGACATTCTCCATCCACCCCTAAGTGTGCCCCATATACTCAGGACAGTCCATTTCAAAGGGGGCTTAGATTATCTAAGTATGAAGAAAAAGGTTCGGTGTGAAAAATCTTTTAAGATTTGATACTCCTGTCTCCTGAGCAGAAGCTTTTAATTTGTCATGGCAAGGTAAAGCCACAGAAGAAAATGCTTTTGTCAAATTTCTGTTTTGTTTCCTATCACTGAAGACAAGACAAAAATCGTATTGAAGAAAATCGCTTCCATGCATTTTTGAAATGTTTTGACACTCTCATCCACTGAGGACTGCTGGAGCTGAATCTAGTTCCCCCTAGCAAAGAGTCTGAAGGAAAAGCTTCATGTTAGATCATATTCCAGTACAGTTCAAAGACAAATTGGCTGTACACAACCATTACAATAAGCATGGATTCAGATTTTTCTAAAACCAGAACAGGACTATAATTTCTCAAATGCTTGGACTGTTTCCTAGTCACCACTTACACAAATACCAATATAAAGTGCAGAAAGCTAGCTAGTTTTACTGCTACCTTTTTTATTTTTAAGTTTTGTGGTTATAGCTTTTGGTGCCAGAAAGATGCTGGTGGCTGTGCTGTCTTAAGTCAGCAAAACTTAAGGAACATTTACAAGGAGCTGGTGCACGGGATCATCTCCATTAAGCTAATGCTAAACCCGATTCTGGCATCATCGGTCAGTTCTGCATGGACCACAGATGTGACTTAATGGCTCACTTCGAGGAGTAAAAAGAGTATATGAGAATCAGACACGGTTAAATGATATGGCAAACACTCAGATGTGGTAAGGGGGAAAACCTCAGTGAGATTTTCCTGTTTTACTTCTTCCCAGCGATACAAGGCACCAGACACATCTCTGCAAAAGCAGGCGTTTGACCAGATACAAAGAGAAACGCCTGTGAAAGTCAGGAGGCCTGAAGTGACACAGTACCCCATTTTGCTCAGACTCAGCCCAGGACCAGAGGCTGTGAGCAGGTCCACACAACATTTCCTACCCATATGATACCCCTCGCCTTGCCCTTACTGCACCACTGGGCTAGAGTACTGCTTCCATGGAAGGAAAAGTCTGTGCATCGGGTACTTACAAGGGAAAACCAGAATGTTTTAAGGGGAAAAAACCCCAAACCACAAGCCCCAGTTACTGGGGCTGCTCCCAGGCAGCACAGCAATCCCATGGTACAGTGGTGAGAGTGGGATGGCTCTGCCTGCCCACGAGGCGCTCGTGTCCTCGTCGATCTGGAAAGCCTCTCCTTAATAGGACTCCTACGTTTCCTTCTTCACTCCTGTAACTCCTCCTTACTGTGGCCCGATCGGATTTCTCCATGCTGAGATGAGCTACATCGCTTCAGCAGGATCTTTTTACCTAAACCTGGGAACCAATTGCTTAAAACCATCTAGGGACAGAGGCAGGCTTTTCCTTTTTGCATAAAGGGCTCCATTAATCTGTTTATGCCTTGGAAATGACACCTCGGTGTGGACTACAGCATTGTCGGGATGATCAGCTGCCCAATATTTGTGTTTGTACAGCTCCGTGAAGATTAGCAAAGCCTCCCTCATCTAACAAGTAATATTAGCCACGTTACCACAGCTGTCCTCTGCTAACACCATGAGAGATGGCCACCGAGGTCTGTACCACCGTGGGGAGGTGACGGTCCCTGCTTCTCCCTCCCACCGGTCCCATCCCCTGCTCTGCGCGCGCGCTTAGGTGGAGAAGCACAGGAATCCAGCCCAAAATCATTTTTGTATCAGCTCCCTGTCCCCAGTTGACCACCTGTAGAGGCTTGGGCCCCAATGGCACAGGAGGGTCTCCAGGAGAAGCAGGAGGCAGAGATGGGGGGGTCTGGAGAGGGAGGTGGGTGCCAGCTCCTCTTTAAAGTCTTCCGTCTTTGACCCGCTTGTCATCAGCATAGCTGCAATTAATCTGGGAAGCACTAGCTCCTAATTTTAAGGTGCTAACAGGGAACTTAGCACATCCAATGCTGCTGAAAAGCTTTCCTTTCAGAAGACAGGTAGGGATGCCAGGAAATAAAGGAGCGAAGCTCAGCCACGGGGTGTTTAACACTGGACGTGCACCGGGGATGGCAAGAGCCTGCGCTGCTGCTGAGCGCCGCCGGGAACAGATGGCTCCACATAGCTCACCACTGAATCTCAGCTCTTCTATACAGAAAATTCCAAGGGAGGGGGGAAATAAGATTGCAGAGGAAGAAAAATGTTAATGAAAATTAGATTAGCTAAGCTAAAAGAATCAGTGCACCTAATCCATCATTAATGTCTTTGCTATGTACAAATTCAACACTTCAGCCTCTGGATTCAATAGCGCGCTCCTCCTATATAATGTACCAGGTTACAAATGGAGGGGGAAAACCAGTTAAATGCAAACTTCCCACAGCAGGCTGATACAACATTTTAAGAAGTCAGTTAGGGGTCATTTATTCACACAGTTACGAGCATCCACGTTATTTTAGCTGGAATTCATCACCAAAATAGTATCCAACAGCTGATGCAAACTTTTAAAATACCCTCTTCACATGCACTACAAATATGTCAGGCTCCGCTTAAAAATGCAATGGTACTTATTTACTTCTGCCTTTCCTTCTCCTTTAGCAGACAGAACCAGAGACAGATGAACTGCTCCCTGTAATCACTTCTGATTTAATTTTTGTAAAATATTTACGAGATACAGGGCGAGCAGACCCTTGACAAAACACATTAGGCAGGTGAGGGAAGGAAGCAGGGCTATTTAGATGCAGTTGTTTATAATGCATTTCTGTACTGGGCAGAGGTCCATTTTGAGCTCTCCAGATTCATGTATTCTGTTGTTCGTCCTCAGTTACTACCAAACACATGCCTGGGAGCGGGAGGGGAGTACCACCCTGCAGCATTTTGTCAGCCAGACCTTTTTTTTTTTTTTTTCTTTCTTTAAAGGGGTAAAAGGGGGAAGTCTATCACTTTAAAGGAAAATCATTCTTGAAGCCTCATGTAAAAGCACATTTCATTGTTTAGCTTTATCGAACTCCTCCTTTTCCTTTCCAAACTCTCCAAAAAAAGAAACCCCAAACAAAAAAAAACAAAAAACCAAAAACAAACAAAAACATTTGAGAGGATGCAACCAAATTACAGTTAGACTAGCAAAACTCGGGCACGCACTCCAAGTGGCCTGAACTCTCTGTGTTGGTTTTTTTCTTCTCTTTTCTACCTGTTACATGAGACAACCAACTCAAACCAGATTTGCCAGTGTTTAAACAGCACGTGGAAATTATAGGCTCCCTCACGAAGAGCAGGGCAACATAGTCATTTGCCCTGCGGTTCTGACTCAACCCCCTTCATATCACTGCCAAGACGGATGCTCCAGCTTGGCACCAGGAGCCAAACGCTTTCCCCCCTCTAAATTATGCAGAGAGGCTGGGATGCTAGGGCTGAGCACGGCTCTGCTCACTCCAGACCTGCATCCCTCCGGCCCCACCACCGCCGCTGGGTTATGTGCCAGGCAGCAATTCCCTAATCCTTTCTGCCGCGGTGCGGGAAGTTGTCAATCATCGCCCTGTCCCCTGGCCAAGGCTGCCTCTTTCCAACTGTGTTTACACCCCGGGGTCTGCTCCGCCTGTCACCTTCAGAGGCAGCGCCTGGGGCCAGGCAAGACACCCCAAATCCAGCCGGCATCCCCGGTGCCTCCTACTACAAGTGCCCCGGGACAAAACATTTTATTTGAACATAGCACCAGGAGAGATTGCAGCTTACAAATATAGCTACTTGCTGAAAGCGACTTCCTTAGGTTGTATATTAAAATAATAGAAAAGGCCACTTTCTGTCTTTGCAAAGTTTTCAAGCACCCTGCGGCCGAAAAAGGGCTATACACTTCAAAGGCTAACTGCAGGGCCCAGGTTAAAGAAAGAACCTAATGGAAACTACAGTAATATAAACTATTTATTTTCAAGGTAAGAGCATAACATTTGGCCATAACACACCCCCATCAACATCACCTCAGCTATCCTGTCGTCCCCTCCTTCCCTCAATCAAAGGATAAATTTGTCAGTGGCAACACGAAGGAGGAAAATGCCATAAATACTAAGCCAGGCTCAGCCATGTGTGCAAGAACCACCTTACTTGTACCACAGGCACAAGCACAGCAAAAGTCTGCAGTGAAGCTGTCTTGCAGAAGGCGGTGTATCCACGGCCAGGCGGTACGCGACAAATTTCAGGCGGCACGGTGAATATTAGTGGGGTGGCGGAGTTTTTTTGCCGCCCGCTTAGCCCATCACTCTTACAGTTTCCCTTGAGCCAGCACTTCTGCTTCTCCGGCCCTACAGCGAGCTGGCTCGAGGAGTTAAACCACAAGAAAAGTATTCGCTTTCTTTTATAGGGCTAGTTTTTGGTTCACTTCCCCGGGCTGGCTCAGTGCAGGGTCAGTTGTGCTGGTAAAAGGGGGATGGCAGGAGCCCCTCTCCGCTCCGCTGGCTCTCAGCAGCGCCGAGGCTGAGGATGCATCAGTCAAGTTGCATCCCTTGGCTATGGTTTCACATTCGGTGCTAAAATAACCCCTGCAACCTCATTCCTGCTCTCCCACGCCGGCTCCGCTCTTGGCATGGCCAGGCTGCAAAAGCAAGGTGGGGGGAACCAAGTTGGAAAATAACTTGCTTTTCACGGGCGTCTTGCCTCAAAGCAGGTCCCCCTTACATAATGCTTAAGAAATGCCTGGGGAACCACAGCTGAACAAAAAGCAAGGCCAAAACAAGAAGGCCACAAACCCAGTCTGCGAAGCTCCATTGACAAGCCGAGGTAGGCAAAACCGCCGCACTGCAAACACGGAAAAGACGAGCTGTACTTGCAAACGCTCCTCCTGGCTGAGGGCGAGGGATCAGAGCTATGCAAGGGAAATTCCAAGGGCCACGGTGGCTGCTTTTGGAGAGGAACAGCAAAGCCCACCTTCAGCAAGGGGTCCCAGGGATGGCTTCATCGGCAGCCAGCGATTCGGGCTCCACCTCTGGATGCTCACCCCCCTGCGTTCCCTCTATCTGGGCTGCTGCTTTCGCCTGCGGGGCCACGCACTAAGTCCAACTAGTAAGCTGATCCAGGTTAAAAAATAATCCTTTAAAAAAAAAAAGTAAAAAAAAAAAATCTCTTCCCCCTCCATTTTACCGTACATTAAGAAAGGGCAATTTCATCTTGGCTATGTTTTGCTTCTGACACATTTGTGCCTTAAGCACACAAATGCACTAAAGCATTCAGCTCCAGATGAATTAAAAGGGAACACACTCATAAACAGCTTCACACTTTAACTCATCACACAGTTTAAGTACATTACTACACAGCCAAATTATTTTTGCGGAAGACAAACATGCAGCTAGCTGATTCCAAGTGTGAAATGGGGCTACAATGCACGCAGATCACAAATTCATCAGCTAGAAACTACAGCTAGGAAGGCATCAGTCAATTCACCTCTGGACAAGGAATCCTACAGGCAGGTTTGCTGGTGACCCTGCTCATCCCAAAGCCTCAGGTGACTGCGTGTTACAAGAAAACATGCTTTCAGTAATCTGAAGATTACTTAAATTAATGCAAGTCTGGTTATACATAACAAAAATAGTTAAATAGAGTATAAAACTGAAAGAGCTGGCACATCAAAATATGCTACCATGTCATCATTTAAGCACAGGAAAGAGGAAAACGGGTGTTAAAAAGAAACAAAAAAAACCTGACAAAAATCTCCTTTGAACTGCTGGGGCAAACTGAACAAAACTCAATACTTAACTGGTGCACAAATTACAACACTTACAAGTTCTGGCAAGATATAGCTATAAGGAAACTTCCATCACAGCAAAAGATCAAATTTCAGTTTCCTGCAGGATATATCCCAATCCCAGCGCAGGACCAACTGTGTTTGTATGTGGGAACGGTACAGAGCCAGAAAATACACTATGAAAAGGGTTCTGAGAGGAAGAATTGTGACAAGAGAAATTGCTTACCCTCAGCAAAGTAGCTCAACACATCCCAATTGCTGCTATAATTAGCTACGTAAAAAACTACACAACAGCAAGACTTGGAATATCTGCTAACAATACAGATATTTTCTGCTTAATAATTTGTTACCAAACAGGAGATGCTCCTCGCCTTGTCTTCGCACGGGCACCCCAAACACCCCAAGCTCTCAGTAGGCTGGTATTTGCAGGAAAGGACTGCTTCCCATATTTGGCTGCTAACGTGGAAAAAAAAAAAAAATCACATCCTTTGTTTTGGGTCTGGTTTTGTGACAGCGAACACTTTTCTGCCTCCTCCACAAAGTACATGCGGGCGCCCGTGACTGACCGAATTTCTGACCGCCTTCCCATCGTCTCCCCGCCAGCGCGGCGGTGACTGCCGGACCCCGGGGAAGCGCTGCAGCGCTGGTTGGGTGATCCCATCCTTGCCAGGGACTCAGGAGCCTGAAGGTTGTGTGTGGTAAAACAACCAGACTAATACAGTTTGGTTTAGAAAAGAAAAAGAAAAAAAAAGTTTTATTGTTTTAAAGCCCTAGACTAAAATAGTGCCAAAGAACTGAAGTTCAATGTAGCAAGAAAAGCCTGCTTTGCCCACCAGAGATCGACCTGAAAGCAAAATAATACAATAAATACAATAAAGCAATACATAAATTGTGCAAGACCTCGACTTCCCCCTCCGTTCTCTTAAAGCAAGCAAATAAAGCTTCAAATCTACCCCACAGTTCTCTCTCCTATCAGTTCCCCTTAGCTCTTCACTTGATTTACATCTCATGAACCTGTTCTATACGTAAGAATAAATAGATTTTATGTACTGCCTATCTCCACACCACAGTAATTTTTGTATTTCCTTCTGTCCAGACGACAGGCTGCGAGTGAGCAAAGACAATCTGTAGGCTGAAGTGGATAGGAATTGCCCCTACAGTTTTGAAGTACTTAAAGAAAAGAGTAGCTGCCACTCCAGATCACAGCAGCAATACCTCTGCCTCAGCGACAATCGTATTAAATTATCAGAGTGAGTATAGCTTGCTTGTAGTGGCAGAAAGAGTAAGAAAATAAATGGGTTAATTTCCAGCATCATTTAAAAGAAACAGGAGGTCCTGAAGGAAAGGGAGAAACACAACACTATATAAAAAACCTGACAGCCAGCGAAAAACTTTCCACTTGACTGTCCCTGCCGAAAAATCTCTTTGAGAGTTGGCATCCATTCCCATTGGGTGACATGAATTTGTTGCAGGCAAAGATAACCTGAAGAAAGGCAGGAAAAAAAAAGGAATAAAAAGATGCTAGCATTAAAATAGCTGGATATTCAGGACCTTTTCACGTGTTAGTGGCATCTCTCCTGACTCCTGACCCCTGGCATAAAAGCAGGAAAAATTCCACTGAGAAGCTGGTATACCCTGGTATTAATGGGAGGAAGAAAAAACCAATTAAACTACAGATAAACGAATTACTTCAGACTCTGGGACTACCTTGGTAGTCAGTCTGCTGGAACAAATCAAGGCAGATTTCACAGCACTGAAGTGCGAAGAGCGAAAGCCGTGTTCAGACATGACAAGCGCTGGCTAAGTTGGTGTTGCGCCGACTGTTGAAGTGTGGGACGAGGACGCCCAGAGCACTGTCTATAACTTGAGACCCAACTATAAAAAATACGAATAAATCTTAGTCCAGTTCATTGCTCAAAGCCAGGAAAAGCTTTTTCCTTTTTTTTTTTTTTTTTTTTTGGAGGGAAGAATTTGAGCCTGCTGGTTTCTGTGTGTGAATTTCTCTCTTCTTGGCAAGTACTTTTTTTCCTTTTAAAATCTGAATTAGAATAGCTGTGGTTTACAATGCAAGCCCAAAATCCAGACATCAGAGGATGTGGCTAGCAGCAATGAACCCTTCGGCCGTACATGCACAGCACAGCTGGCTGCTGAGCGGGAAGAATAACATAGGTAAGGCCATCTAGTCCTATCGCGGTGACAATCCCCTCATCGCTTTGCTCAGGCTCACAGAGCAAAACAAGGTGGATTTGCTCACGGTGACAACCTAAGCACCGCACCCCACCCCCCCATAGAGAGCTCTTCCTCCAAAAGGCATTTTTCCTTTCTGTTACTCCAGCTTAGCCTTAAGAAAAAGGAAATTGCAGGCTCTTGCGGCTCCTCAGTCCCCAAGTGCAACTCGTGAAAGAAATAAATCTTGCAACTCAGTGCTCCTCTACTCTCGGCCATGTCATTTTCCATGGAGGGGTGGGACGAGAGATGCTCCAGCATCACACAGAACTTACAAACATATTCCAAAGTAATTGGACTGGGTTTCTACATGTCTACTGTAAAGAAAAAGAGCTACAGTGGCTCTTTAAAAGAACTATCTCAATGTGAAACAACCAAGCCAGCAAGAAAAATTAGATTTAGAGTTTATCTAACTAACACAAATCTTATAAATTTTAATAGTGAGGCTGTAACACGCTTGAGGCCCACATGGGAGATGAAAGTAGGGAAAAGGTTTCGTGGAAAGGCAGCAGGGAGAAATCTGTTTTTTTAATTAGGGAACCAGAAGAGATGCAAGGAGGACTGCAACGTTAACATCTGCCACAATCTGCACCACTGTGGTGGAGAACGAGTAATTGTGTCTGTCTCTTAAACGACTGTCAGCAGTGTCCAAGCCACATTGCAAACTTCCCACTCGAACATCCCCGAGCACAGGAGTACATGTTCATGCTGAGAAAAAGGCACAAGAGGCACAGGAGAGCTCCAAACATGCAACTTTGCGGTCAAAACATGTGTCTGAGGACTTCTGCTGAAAGCCCAGGAAGAAAAGTGGTGGCAGTGGTGGCAGTGGTGGCAGCAAGATCTATTCTCCCTCATCACTAAGGTGATGTGGTCATTTTTCCCCATCTTGTAGTTGGGGAACCAAGGCAAACAAGCTTTTTAGCCAGGAGTCAGCAAGAGAAGCAATGGATTGAGCCCAGGTGTCTTGAAACAACCCTGTAGCTCAGCTGTGCACCTCCAGATCACGCCTGCTCTACCTGCAAAATTCTGCAAGTCTCATTTTGAACAAACACTAGGATTTTTTAAAAATTATTAGTGATTACATGAAACAGCTATGATTGTAACATGCATATCAAACTTTGTAAGGTTGAGTTTTGTTGTTTTTTTCCCTTACGTTCCCATTAACCCAGAAGGGGAATGCAGTCATTTTTAGGTTCGCAAACCAGGACTGACTTGGGAGCTGTTGCTCCTCCTGCCAGTGGGTGTCTTGTCTTTAGCACTAAAGCAGGCACAAGGCTGTGGATTTATCTGAAAAACACATGAGCGGTGTTTCAGCTGAACTAGTCATAAGGTTTCGGAACAAACACCTCTGCTTTTTCGGATGGGTTGCTAAAAGAGACCATTTCAGGCACTCTGCAGACTCTGGAAGACATTGACCTTTCTTTCCTTGGACTCAATTCACATTTTTCACTTCATGGCCATGTGGGATTATTATCTGTAATTGAAAGTAAAAGTGTAGATTAAGGAAAAAAATTTCACAAGAACTCAATTATATGGCAAATTCTGTGGCTGAGGAACTACAGAATATATTCAGTCCTTATTAAACGTTATTTCTGAAATGAATGTTAATTAAAGAAGGCTGAAGATGCAGGCTGGATGGATGAAGACAAACAGAACAATCTCAGACTGTTGCAATGACAATGTTTCCCCCAACGGAGACAGAACGGATGGCTAGTCTTACTCAGATTGCATCTCTTGAGAGGACGATTTATAATGTACAAGACAGGAGAAATTTATTTGCTAACATATGGAAAACATTTATGGGCTCTACTGAGGATCTGGAATTAAAGAAACACAACTATGTATTGTTAAAACTTCTAAATGGAGATTTCATTTTAGAAGTAAGCATTTTCCCCCTCAAGTCAGTGACATTTATTTCGATATACTTTTGCTTTCTGCGCTGTCGGGTATGAATTTCGGAACAGGGGTTTGTATCAATTCATCGAGTTGCTGTAGGTCTAATCCACAGGGTAATTATTAGATGGCAAAGTCCTGTTTTTAAAGATATAACCCATGCTTCAGAACAATGGATAGGGAGCATACGCCGTAGCAAGGCACTGCTGCCCAAGTTATCGTCTTGGCACTGCAAGTTACAGTGATGGGAGGAGAAAAGGCTACTGACACCAGCGATGCTTCCCAAGCAAACGCTCACGCAGCCACAGCTGCAGATAATTCACCCCCTTAAAAAACAAAAAAAACCCCACCTTCTGGTACAAGAAAATGATCCTCCATTAAGCCACACAAGATCATAGCCTGAGGGAGAGCTCTACCTCTGGGGCAAACCTTCTCTTCCCCATGAAAATAACTTGCTGGATGCCTGGAAGGGTTGCGTGCTGGCTGACGAATAAACGAACCGGATGATGTATGAGCTGCATGCACAAAAATATGCACAAAGCCGTCATCCCATGGAGCAGTATTGAAGCTAACAGGATCAGGGACAGTATAAAAGCCCTGTGTCAATCAATATCCAACAGCTGTATCAGGGTCAGTGCTTATATGTAATGAGGGTGGTTGTTTTAAAGCCAGTACCATTACATTGGTGCAAACACCAGTGCTGACATGCAAGATAAAGCTGGGGTGGCCATCTGTAAAGCAGCGTAAGAAATGTGAAGTTTTGGACCGCTGTGGTTGAACAGATTGAAACCTCTTCAAGGAGGAGCAGGACCTCGGGCCAAATATTGGAGGCAGCAGCGCAGCAGCAACGGCTGGGATTTTCAGAGATGGGTAAATGACTGATTAAATGACTCAATCATGCAGATGCTTTTGAAAATTTTGCTGCACGCAGTTAAGTTTATTCATGCATGTGTGGGAGAGGGGGAGGACTGTGAAGATTTTAATAACTACCTTAGGAAATAAAAATGAACAAGTGTACTTTCTCTTTAAAACAAAGCAAAAAAAACTCCAAACCTGAAAAATCCACTGCTGTGGCTGGGGAAAAGTTTACAGCAAAGTTGTAAAGAAGTTTTGTGTGCAAGGATGACCAAATGCACTACGATACATGAGTCAAAAAGAAGTGTAAAGAAAGGATGAAACAGAAGGGTAAAAATAAAACATATCACAGCCCTATCAATTTCTTCCAGCCTAAAACCCCTCCACGCTTCAGTCTGTTATTTCTGGCTTATGCAGACTTCATACTCCACCATCACCTACCAGATAAATGGGAAATTGAGAGCTTCAAAGAGCTTAAGGACTGCAGGAAAAGGAGAGATTTCATCCCAGGAAAGCAAAGAAGAAATACTAGGGTAAAAGTTGCTCCTAAAGCCTGATTTTTGGAGTACGACAACACACCTGCCCCGATGTGACAGCTTGACCAACGGCACCACACGAGCTACCACCGTTGGTGTGGTCCCTCTCACTACTCTGGAGATCACGCAACGTGCAAAGAGAGCTGCCAGGCAGGGCACAACCCCAGCGCGAACGTCCCCCTGGACCTCAACAAGGTGTCAACTGCAGCTGAGGTTTCCCTCCTTGCTAATGCTATCGAGTAGCTTGCTCCTCCTTCTCTGCCAAGCATCCTACCCATAAATATCTGCACGATGGGGGGTTATCTGTCACCTCCCTGGGGTCAAGTAGGGGGGAAAATCTCTCACAGTTTCGGCTCTTCACTTTGAATGCAGGAGTCTGAGTGATTTTGATGCAGCCGGAGCACCATTCATCCAACTTTCCCAAGGTAAAGCAACACCTACTTAAAGGGAACAACTTCTTCCTCCCGGTAGAAAGCACCCTATGAGTTTAAATATCAATACTTAACCAAAAAATTGAGCTTGTGGAGAAATACAGGAGCACTCCCAGGTCCCTAAACGTCAGACAGTTGGATTTTAGCAAAAATATCCTTTCCTCTTTCCACAGGCTACTTTTCTCTGCTTTAACACTGAGTATTTCCACGTCTAACCCAGCGAGAGCTGGCACACACCCGCCCAAGGTACATTTCGATGGTCATCCGCTTTCCGACGAGCACAGAAGAGCTGCACGCAAGTCCAGCGCAACATCCAGCCCCAGCAGAGCACAGCTCACTGGGCGAATTCGGGGACAAACAGCAAAAATTGGTAAACTGCTCTGGCTCCAGCGGTGCCTCCCCCCAACCCGTCCCATCCCAGCGCCTATAAATCACTTCTGGCAGGTAGTTGGGAAGCAGCTGCTAATGATAGTTTTGCTGCAGAGCGCAGGAAGTCACCTTTTAACCCTGCCTGCTGTTGTTTGTCTCCCGGAGCCGTGACAAAAGGACAGATGCAGACAACATGCCAGCCGTCGGGAGGATCTGGTCAAAACGCGGCAGGGAACCCGCCCTGGGCCCATACCAGTGAAACATCAACCACCCTCAAAAACACCTTTTGGCTTCGGATGCTTCCCGGTGCCCGTTTTCAAATGGCTTGATGCCAGTCCTCAGTTTTCCCTCATTCACCCTGAAGATGCAGGGAAGCACCCCAAAGATGACTTTAATTGAGTTTGCTGCTGCTGCGCTGAGGACGTCCCACCTTCCACCCTCCTGCCATCCAGTGCCCACCTGCACCGCAGGACAAGGAGAGTGTTTATAATATAACCAGTGCACATACATGTGTGCGTGGGGGTCCACGATCAGAGCTGAGCAAATAAATGCAATAGACAAAGTATTCGTTGTGAGCGTCTTGTTTTCAGCCCATGGAATATCCATGATCGGATTACAATTTCATGCGACAATTTTCTTTTTTTTCTCTTTTAAAGTGTTCAAGTGTAGCGGGGACAGTAGCTGCTTCTGTTTCAGAAAAGCTCCCAAACACATTTTAGACATTACCACGAATTAAATACGAGCAACTCACTCCTACTTAAGTCACCACTGATTCAGTAGATGGCACACTACTGTTCCTCCAGCTGAAAAACACTTGTTTGAACTTTCTACATTTCATGCATAGGCAAAACACTTTTAAAGTTGGCTTTTGTTAACAACTGCAATTCAAAATCTCATTTCCTTGAGTATGCACCTGAGTAGCAGCCATCTACTCTAGCTTGTGGGAAGCTTCTTAAGGACAGAGAGGTGGATTAAGAAGTATTAAGAGGTGTGTGCACCACTCAGACAAAGCCATAGGAAACTTGAGAGTTATTATTCGCTCACTTCTAGCCCTGACAGCATCTGCTCTACCATGCTTTGCACGTGGCAACGGGAGGCCAACAGAAGCTCAAGGCTTTACCTTCTGGAGAGGATATACTTCTATCAAATAAAACACACCCACTGGCCAAACACGATGACAGCTGGAAGCCAACCCCGAGGCATAAAAAGAAAACCCCTTTCCAACCTGACCACGTAAACCGGAGTGTAAAGGAGAATGACCTCAGGTGAGATGTACTTACAGTGAAGACATCATCATCGCCAACCTCGGCCTCGTTGTGAAGCGTTGACGAGGAAGTTGTAGACCCTAGAAAAAAAAACAACAGCTTTTTAAACACACGACATTTCTATGCAACTTTTTTTTTTTATTAGGCTGGTAAACATTTGGATTCTCGTTCGTATGTTGTAGATGTGTAAGAGAGTGGCTCAAATTAAGGAAGAAAAACCCATCTACTGGTAGCTGAGTTGGAAAGGTAAAATCTGAAAAGTGTTTCTTGACATGCAACTGCATGGCTGCCAATGCTAATTAACTATGATAAAAATAGCAGTTATCATTTCCAACTACCGAAGACTTTCATTTCTGAAGAACGGTAAAGCTACATACTAATCAACGCTCAAGACTAGATCCTCAGCTGTCAGGAAACCATATACAAGTTATTCTTCACATATTCCCTGAATTTTTGTTTCAAAAAAAAAAAAAAAAATTAACCTCGCTTTGACAACAAAGCGTTAAATTGGGTTTTTTTCTTCTTCTAATTTCAGAAGTTGTTATATGTTGTAAAGGTTTTCTCTGTTATCAGTTATTTCTCAGAGAACCACCTTGCCCCATGTAAGCAAAGTATTTGAAAGGAGCTGAAATGTGTAAAACCATAGACAAGAGCAAAGTACTGGGGTGCAGTTCTCATTAATTAGACAGCAATCATCTGGAAAAGTGGGAAATCATATTTAAAAAAAGCTTTCTCCAACTTCTTTCCCCATCCTGTGGGTGTCCCCCTTCGGAGCCACTCGAGAGCCTGGTCAGCACCCGCATTGCAGAAGGGCAGCAGGAAGGGTGGCACACGCCATCGCTGGACTTGGCAGTACATTTATGCTGTGGCTAAAAAGGGGTGACCCCTTTCCCTACCCCCAGCCAAGGATCCCGGCCCCCCTTCCCAGCTGGCTTCACACCCCATAGGGCTGCTAAGGAGGGTGGGTGCACCAAGATGCTCTCATGGGGGGAGAAACCCCAAGTCAAAGGCATTTTTTTTTTTTTATGTAAGCACACTGTTATACTGAGTTAGGGCCACATCACCTCCCTAACTAAAATAGTTGAACGGTTTGTACCATCTTCATTCTGGAAATTTTTAAAAATAATGTGCTTTATATAATGCTATCCGCACCAGCCTTGGCTGCTCTCAGTTGCATCATCACGAAGATGTGCAGAGCTAAGTGCGAAAGCCCACTTAAAACACTAAGTAACATGAAAACATTTGTGCCGTTTGCGACATTAGCTTTGAAAGTAAAAATCCAGACGCTCTACAGAGCTGCATAGGATTCCTGTACTTGTGCACAAAACTTTTATACTTCTGATGCTACAGGGAACAAACCATCGGTTAAATATTAATGACAGAGCAGCGATCTCACGAAGTGAAGTTTCAAATACACAGTTTGTTGTGCTTAATATCACTTGCTCAATTTGATCAATTACGTGAACAAAAAATGAACGATAAATGAAATCCACTGCCCGGCACTGTGTGTGCATGAGCCAGTTATTGCTTTTCATTCAGAAAGCCTTATTTGGAAGTTAAGGAGGAACACATTCATGAGGATCAGTCTGTGCTGTTAATGGGATAAATATAGATTTGCTGATTTTGAAGTATCTGAGATACAGCAGAACTTGATTTTAAATACTTCCACTGTAAAATGGATCAGAAAGAGCAGAACAGGAGTTGCCACGTACCGGCATCTCCAAAATAATACTCAATACAGCTGAGTTATCTCCCTGAAACTTTGCACAATCCCGTGCCACTTACATAAAACATCACTTTTATGACTCGAAATGCTTCCCAGTTTTAGCAAGCAAGAAGAAGAAAGCAGAAGGCCTAGCTGTGACTTCTTCACGTTAATGGCACAGGAAAAAGCAAATGAATAACTAGTTGAGAAGATCCTTCCTCTAACTGATGAGGTATTTGCCAGGGAAGAGCCCTGGGGTATTAACGCTCTCCCAGTATCTACCATTTCCATGTTAAAGCCAGGACAGGGCATCCAGAATGTTAAGCTGTCTTATGGAGCGAATGTCCTCAAAAAGAACACACTTCTCTATATATATTTGAACTAGTATCCTCAAAAAATAATACCATCTGTATATAAAAATATCCTGGTCACACTGGGTGAGAAGGAGAAAGGCTTTGGACCACTAAGTCCCTACATAAAGTGGCATGGTTTAAAAAAAAAAAAAAAAAAAGGCAAAAACCCCATGAAGATTCAAATTTCATTAGAATAAAGTACTATTGAATTATAGCTGTATTATGATGGCCTGATTGCAATGAAATGTGAAAAGGAAAAATTTATGACAACTTCAAAGCACAGGCAATTCAAACGCATTTTTTACAGAATTAAAAAAAAACCTAAAACACAACAAAGTCTTCAAGAACTACCATTCAACTAAGAGGATGCAGACAAAACTAATTACTGCAAAAAAACCCCAAAACAAAACAAAGTTTTATTCAACTCCAGGCAGGAATTCATACGACGATTTAACAAAGACTCAGTAAGATGAGATTCGGCTGCATATAAAGAAGAGCCTGGGCTGTTTTGAGTTGCCATTGCTAGTGTGAAACCCAAGCCTATCAAAAAAAGGCAGTAATAACAGACTCAATGATAATTAAGGGTGGAAGTCTGGACAGACCAGGCCAGATAGGATTGGAAACTACTTGGACTGAAATCCCTTCTCTCCTTAAGGGATGAGAAAACTCAGCTCTTAAAAGTAAGCTGAGGCTTGCTCAGCGGAGGGTAAGCGCCCAGCTACATTCAGACACATGCACAAGAGACGTCCAAGCCCAAGAACTGATTTTAAACCCATCTCACTCTTCCATGGGTTGAAGTGGCCGCTGCCACCGCGTGCCATGGTACCTTCAATGAGGTCCTCGATGGCTTTCCTCACTCCTCTGTCGAAGGCTCGAGCGTCGGCGGGGCTTTGAAAAGTGAGCCCGAACTTTCTGTTGTCAACTTTCCAGTGGTGGAAGGTGGGGTTCGCCTTCGTGTACACCAGGTCCTTCTTCACAAAGCACTCCAGCACCACCTGGGAGGGCGTGAGCCCCAAAAGAGGAGCAAAGTCACTTTTCCCACCTCAAGGACACAGCCACCACCGTCTCAGCCCAGACCCAAAAGCAAGCCAAGTCATGCCTCGCGTAGGGGAACATCCTTCCCTACCAAACGATGACTAATAAACACCAGACACTGTAATTGTTCTCATACCCATTGCACATTCATCTTTTGCTTGTGCTTTCAGTAGGCGCTTGCTCCCTACCCCGGGAGCCTATTTCGGACCCAGACCCAGCACGGCACAGGTTACAGCTGGTGGGGGTTCAGGTGGAGGGAGAATCTCTTCCCTCGATAATTTTGCTCAACAGAAATTTTATTCACCAGCAGATTTAGGAGGTGCTGTCACACTCCTCTCACTGTTTTTTCCTCCCTCACCCCCAGGCAGGCGCTCATCTCAAGCTTTGCTGTGCCAAAACCCATCGCTAGGGTGATGCTCATAGGGAACAGGAATGGCTTGCAAGCCTTACCCCATCCCCCAAAACCATAAGCATGGCTCCAAAATAGGGTCAAAAAAGCATCCTGAACAAAACAGTATTGCAAAAGACAAACTGTACTTGAAACAGCTTTAAAACACCAGACTTTCTGAAAGCAAGATCATTTCTGACTCAAATAATGCAATTTTTGCCCAAACACTGAGTTCGCAAAGCCTGTGCAGGAAGCGTATTTTTAAGCTAGCCCATCTCTTCACAGGAGCGAATTTCAGAAGAATCAAATATATAGAAATGAGATAACCAACTGTAACACCTAAAACGGACCCTGGAAATAGAGAAAAGGCTTTATTCATTTGATTTGTGCAGGGAAAGGAGAGAGCTCCTTTTTAGATAAACAGCTACCAGGAGAAATGGAGTGCGTCAATTCATAAGAGACAACTTGTCTTCATATTCTCACTCTGCTCATTCAAACCTTGAACGGCACGCAGCATAAATAATTCATGGCAGTTCTAAAGGCTTGCACTGCATTACTCAGTGCAATGTGACTGGCTTCATGGGTTCTTTACACTTCAATTCACTTCTCACTTACCCCTGCTAGGTCTTAGAAAAAAACCACAGGCCCTTTTTCAATCATCAAAGGGGCCCTTGCACATGGATGTAGAAAATTTACCTGCTCCTTCCAGGCGGCGGCACGCCAACCTAGATAGCAAAAGATGGCAATTCTAGTTGAGAATGGGTTTGTTTTGTCCAATCTGGTACTATTTGCACATGCCTGTTTTTTATGTTTTAAAAAAACTTGCAGAAGAATACAATAGCAATAGATTTGGGATAATTCTCATTATAAGAACAGAAAAAAGTTGAATTAGGGTCTATTACCAGTTTGTCTTTCTGCCTTTCACCATGGATTAGAAATCCACTTCTTCCATTGCCCTCCGGGTATGTGACCTTGCAGACGCCAACTCTACTGAGACCGCCTCCTTCTTGTGGCAACCATCCCCCACTGGAGTCATCTCGGGTCATAACCACAGCTTTGACTCGCACAATATAGCTGTCACTGCAATGGTAACAAAACAAAAACAAAATCTTTTGTGAGCATCACACAGTCTCATCAGAGCTTTTTTCTTGAGGGCAATATTTAGACAGCACTGGTCTGGCCCCAACACAGAGTCTCTACCCAGGATGGAAGTCCACCTCCATCATGGATGGCCCTGACCACTCAAGCCACCATACAAAAGAGACCCATCAAACAGCAAGGAATGAACCCATTGGGTTTCCAGATGTCAACAGACAGATCAAACAACCCATGGTCCCGGCCACTCTTTCCCTCATGCAGCTGGGGACAGGGACCAAGAGAGTGGGGTGAGCCAGGCAGCATCCCAAGGCCACCACTCACAGTGGATGCATTGGGGCATCAGGTCTCCAAAGTGTTGGAAAAACATGTGGAGCTCAAATAACCCACGAACAAAGTCTTTAAGGTTTTTGTGATCAAATTAGTGAAGTGGACTTGGGAAGATGACACTCAAATTTCTTCACAACTGGGACAGCCTGATGGGGGAAAAAAAAACCAACAACAAACCACAAGTGGGGCTCCAGCTGGTACCTCAGACGAAAGGAGATGGGAACTACCTCAGCTCAGGTCATCAGGACCACACCATGTCCCTAAAACAGCTCCACCAGCATTTCAAAGGGCTTTCAAAGGTGGCACATTATAACCTCACAAGAAGCTATTCTGGAAACACCTGAGATTTGGGAATAATCCAGGTGCCCATTGCAAGGGCTCAAAAGAGCCCCCACAGTGGGAGGCTCAGCTCCCCCAAGCCTCCTCCCATACCCTTTCCACAGAGCAGTTGCTCCAGCATCTGCTGGGGACATCACCAGGGAGGGGATCATTTGGGAGCAGAAAGGCCACTACAGGACATAAGCAAAAGCCGTGCACCTTGCATGGCACACGCAATAGACTCCAAGCTAAAATGGGTTGTCCCCACCCCAGAGCTGCTGGGAAATACCCAAATTAGCTTTTCTGTCCTCACGCTGCCACTGAGTCCCAGCTCAGTGCAACCCATCATGTGTTAGACATCAAATAACCCAATGACTGCTCAGGAACAGCGCTGACGGCTGTGACGCCCTCACAGGGAGGTCACCACAGCATGGTTAGACGTCAACCACTCACAACCACGGCACTGTCGGCTGCAGAGCTGCCGAGACACCCACCAGCACCTGCAAAGGTGCTGCAGGGCACTCAAACCTGGGCAAAACTGGGGACCTCAACAGGGGCCAAGAAAAAGGATGCACAAAGAAAACTGCCCAGAAATTGTCCATCTCCAGGACACCAGGTGAGCTCACGAGAAGGAAGCAGCTCAACCCGTAGAGGGCTCCAAGAAAAGGCCTTTCAAAATGACAGGTGTCATCCTTTAGGGAAAGAAATTCCCCCTTGAGGAAAGCTCTGTATCCAGACATTTCCTCAGCATCCTGTACAACACGACAAGAGAACAGGCCCTTTCTATCCAAAATTACAAGCAGCAAGAGCTTTCTTCCTCCTGCACCAAGTAAAACTGCCTCTTGTCTTCAGACATTATTTTTGCATCACTTTTGTAATCCAAGTGCTAATACTTGAAGTCTGAGTTCCCCTTTCTCTAACACAACCAGATTTTATTTAGTACCTAAGCAAGCAGCCTCAAGGATCCTACTTGACGGCCGTTTTAAGGACAGACCAAGGGAGGCAGCGAGCATCTTCTGGGCAGAGGCGCCTGGGACCAGCTAATCTCTTCTACAGCTAGACAGATTTCGCAAAACACATGCAGCGACTTTCCCTTCACCGGCTTTCTTTTATGGATACACCAACTTTCTCACTGGCCCTACACGATGAAGGCAGTACACAGATGCTTAAGGTTCGTCCCGTATTGGTCTGAGGACTTTGCACTGGCTGATAAAAAGCTTTTCAGCATACTCAGACACACGGCCCATACCACAGTTGACACACGCAAGGCATTCGCAGAACTTGGAAACAACATTTTTAAGAGTATTTTTGCTCGAGTCCTTAAAGCAGCATCCTGGTACAGGAAACAGAGCAAGCACGTCTATAAACAGATCCAGTTACCTTTTTATTTTCTAATGAAAACCGGTTTCTAGGTTTTACCAGTGGCAACTTTAATCTCTTGGCTTCCTGATACTCAGAATTAAGCAAAATACTTCAGCTGATTTCCTATTGTGCAAAAATTGAGCTGCTTCCATCCAAGATAATTTTTGTTTTCTTCTCTGTACCTTTCCCATATGGTCTATAAAGATTAGCAATTAACAGATAAAGAAAAAAGAAAACCAACTATACATTTCCATATAGTTCTCCTGTTCCCCAAGGATCCTTTCTGGACTTACTTTTAACTATTCTCAGGTCTGGGGAACTCCCATTAAATTTCAAGCTCTCTTCTGAAGTTGGAGCCACTCAATACGACTTTCCTTCCCATCCTCCCACAAAAGTCATCCACACAAACTGCTGCTGCTTCTTCCACACTTGAAAATTGCCACTGGCAATACAGCTTCCTGCGGGATTTAGCATTCACTTTTACGGCAGCAGCCGGAGCCTTTGGCTGTCCCAAAAGTAATGTTGTCTTCAGTTACTTTGCTGTAGGAATCGTCCACTTAAAGGAAAATTAAGAAAGCAGCAGCTACTCAGTACTTTTTGATTTCTATTGATTATTTGCATGTTTCCATCACCTCTTGGTGATTTCTCTAGGCTTCTAATTATGCCGGAATACTAGTGGATGCTTACACATTCAATTTAGGTCCCCTGACTACTGTCCCTGCCCATTATAATCACAATCTGGAGGGGCACAGAGCCATACGGTTTTCATCTTCATATCCACACTGATACCATGACCTGTGGCTCCTACAACCTCTGGCACCAAGGCCACTGATTTCACCCACGTACCAAGAGAACATCATATAAACTGCATTTCTCCCATCTTGAAGAACTACCTCCTTAAATACACCAAGACAGAAAACCTAGTTTCCATCCCTCTCATGTGGCAAGAAGACCTCTGCTCCCCTATTAGGAAAGGACCTTGTCCAGCAGAAGGGTTCACCTTTGGCAAGGTAAGCAGAGCTCTGGCTCCGTTAACGTAAAACCTTGGCACACTTTCCTGCATGACCAAAAGTCAACGGTGACGTCCTCATCCCTGCTCCCTCGAGACTCCAACCACAGGCGCATGTTTCCCAACACGCAACCTACTCCAAGGGGCTTAGGGAAAAAAAAACAAAGGAAGGAAACAAAGAAAAGAAGGTGTTTAAGGCTTCTTAGGTCTTGACATCTTGGTTTAGTCACTGGACTAGGACTCAGAAGCTGCATGCTGAGTTTTCAAGGCTACACACCGCCTCCTTTGGTTTTATAGGTCAAAATCTTGCCTGCCGTTCCCATCCACAAGCCTAGAATAGGCAATGCTTCTTTCTCTCATGCCAGTGTTGATAAATACTTGGGAGGTACTTGAATATTTCAGGTCTATATAAGGACCTTGCTTCCTTAGCGTAAAAGCTGTTTATTTTCTTTGCTATTTAATTTTATGCGACTGCACCAAGGCTCTGGCTGGCTGCAGGCTCAAAATCCTCCGGAGCAAAGGAGCAATCTGCAAATCCCACGTGCATGTCACTGCTGAAACCTTGGTGCACCGAAGCAGCGAAACAACCATGTTCAAGTCATCCATCTGCACTTTTATCATGGCAACTGTGCAATTTGGCTATTTCAGGAGAAATGGTTAATGAGGTACGTGAAAATATTTGGCCCGTTACCATTAATGAGATACCGACTGCCGCTGAGATTAGGTAACACAAGCCTTTCATATAGTTAAAAATGAAACAACTAAAAAAAACCACGAAGCAGCCTTAGTTCCCCTCATTTTATTGGCTTCTTAAACTTTAAGACTGCTCTAATTGTCGAGTTTATGGCCTACGCACAACGCGTTTCATGCAAACTATTCTTAATTATGCTCTTAAATGGAATACTTTGCTATCTTAACCCTACAGATTTGTCTTCAACAGCCTTAAAAGCTCGGGAAGAAAGTATCTGCAGGGATTACCCAGCTGCATGGCAGCCGGCCAGCGTGTTCCAGGGCTGCTTCAGGTTGTACGCCTGCCCCACCCAGAGCAAAAAACCATAATGAACTTGGGGAGTAAAGGTAGTGCAGAAAACCACGTGCTGTTTTCATTGGAAGGAAAAGGGCTTTAAAAATTATAGCTCGTGGGTGTGCATATATAAATGTAAAAAAAAAAAAAAATTAAAAAAGAGTGCGTGGATAATTGCTACTCTGAAGGATATTGAGAATTTTCCTAAACAAGAAGTGACTGAGTGACTACCTTTGCGATAACTGAACTACAGTTGCATTACCTATAGCCTAACTTTTACAAAGCATTTGTGTCTAAGAGACAGGCAACGTTTAAGGCAGATAAAAAAGTGCTTTCTTCCAGCATGCACGAACTGCACTGTAAAATGCAGCTGACACCATCCAGCGCTCTCCAACATGAGCCACGTCACTTACAGCAACCGCACTGCAGCGAAACCCATGGGGCACAAAGCCCTGAGCCTCGTTGTATGCCTGGCATGGGCTTACGGCTGCAATCCCTAAACATCAAGTAATTCCTTCGTTTGTTAAGGCTTTCATTTTGCCAGTGTCTTTGTAAAAGCAGGGCTGCAGCTGAAGTCCACAGCTCCCTTCCGCCAGCTGCTCTTCTTTTCTACTTTGCTTCAAATGCAGCAACTGTGAATTCCATGTCTGAGATGTCCTGCAGCTAAAAATCCCAAGGGGAGAAGAAGAAGGAGGGAAAAAAAAAAAGTCCAACCCACCACATTCACTACTTTCCTTTGAGTCACATTTAGCATCTAAAACACTCCCCAGACACCTTCCATAATTCAGTAATATTTTTCCTCTAGCCAGGCTAGTTGACCAAAATATAAACTTATAAACTTCCATGCAAATGCAGCCATACAGCACTTCAGTATTTTCCTCCCTTCTCGACTTTCCAGCTTATAAGGCCAGGAGAGAGTCAGGCCTCAGACCGAAACGTAATTGCATATAATGGGTTTCAAAAATATGGACTGCTGTCTTTAATGCATCGACATTCCCAGATCGCAGATTTCAGGGAAGAGCCAAAATCACATCAGGAGGCTGCTAATGCAACGGCAGCACAGGTCAGGCTGTTCAGCTGAACTGAACTGCAGACACCGAGTGCTTAAACACAATTTAAACTATTTGGATCCATGCAAATTTAACTTTACGATTACTGGGACATAACCTGTCTTTGGCTGAACTGGATGTATTTCACAGTGCTCCTACTTTGCCCTCCGCGCCCAACAACTCCAACAGCTGGAGTTAAAGCCGTCGGGTTCTGCCCTGGTGATGGCTGGAAATCATATTGCGAGGATCCTCTCTGGAGTTCATCCCCCAGCTGGAAAGCAGTGGCATTTTGATGGAAGTCACGAAAAACTGCTATTTCTGGAGTCCCGCTTTCTTGATCTGATGCTTGGTTCATGAACCTTCTAGCAAGGGTGAAATATCTGCAGATTATAACCAGCATTTTCTTCTTCAAAATCTTAACTTATCGCTTTGTTAGAAAGAAAACTTCTGAGTGCATGGAGCCACAGAAAAATAAAGGTGGTATTTCAATAGCATTTAGATTTCCAGCAGGTTTGAAGCTTTTTCACTAAATACCAGCAAGAAAAAAAAAGCCATCTGCACCACTCTGGTCAGCCCCAACGTTAAAACAGAGCCTGTATAAAACCATGGAAAACCACCCAAAAGTTTTTCTTGCCCTCACCTCTGCATCACACCAGGAACACAGAACCACCATATCTGTAACCCATCTCTAGTATAGCAAATTTGCAACCTAGATTTTTCTCTTTCAAATTGAATACTGACAGAATAAAAAGGCGTTCTGGGCAATTTTGGGTTCCACCTGGTCAGAGTAAATACAAGACAGTTCAATCTCCACACACCTTGCTCCAGCGATGCTGGCTGTGTCCTGCAGTGCATCTGTCCTGGGGCACTTCCCCTTAAACCAACATTAACCTTACAAGCTCAGTTTCAGGACATTTCTCTCTTTCTCTCCACAAAAAGAGAAAACTTTGCTGGCATTTAGCATTTCCTCCCAGCTTCCCTCTGAAAACAGAAAGGATTTTTCTCTTCCAACTCCCCAATTCACACCTGGCTACTGAACTGAGTTTGGCAGCATGTTTTCAGCTTGTACACTGGCCATTTAATGAAAAAATGGGGAAAAAAAAATTCTGTTAACTCCAAGAACACTGTTAGCTGCAGCAGTGCAGAAAGTGGAAGAGGAAAATCCTGCCCCGAAGGAAGCACTCGTGTAGGATTTGGAAATCACTGCCGCTAAGTTATAAGACGCGCGCAGCCCTACCTGCACATCCCATAAAGCACCCCAGAGGAGTAGTTTTGCACGAAGGTTATTCAGTGCTGGGGCTTTTCCTGCTGGCTGAGTGCTGCCCAAAATCTTGTTGTGTGCAGCAAGAAAAACCCAACCCAGCAGGGTGATCACTCCGAGGGACTGTGAGGGGCCTGGATGCGGCAGGGATGCTCGAAGGCTCAAGTGCCTTCAACCCTCAAAAGCTTGTCTTCTTATACGACACATGGCCTCATGCAAGCAGCACAGCTCTGGGAGGCTGGGACAAACCCAAAAAAGTACGTTTTGACTTTATTTTTCATTCCTTGCTGCCTTTCTGGGTCTAAAGCATCCCCAAAGGCAGAATAGAGGGGCCAGGTCCTCTGTGGCCAGGCTATGCCCCTTCCCCAGCAAGCCTGGGTTGGCTTCCAGCACTGCAGCCCATCCAAAAAGCCTCCGTAATAAAGATTAATAGCAGTTTTGTTTGTTTTTTCAGAAGGAAAAGGTCTTCTCAAAAAACCAAGACACCTGCAACAATCCAGCCACCCGCCTCCACATCTCCCTTAAACTCCAAGGCAATGACAAACAAAGGAACCCTTTCACCAAACTGTTTGTTAAACATTTAAGGCTGATTTTATTGAGTTTACGAGAAACAACTCTATCCTAAAACTTGCTCGAATGGGATTTCATAATCCCATAATTATTTCAGATCTTTCAATGAAGTATATGGAAAACTCATTTTTAATATATATTTTTATATATAAAATAGACACACATAATATATAATGTAGATATGAAAATTTTCTTTTATATATATTAATTTTATATTTATATATATATAGAATTTTCATACTTATATATATTTTTATATATATATTTATAAAATTTTTCTGTTTTGTGTTTTTTTAAGTTTTTTTTAAATGACACACACAAAAACATCAGCTTCTGCCATGAGAGTAACTCTCGCAGGGCATTTTTACAATGCAATGTCCCAACTAATTTGGATGCACCAAACTAGGGGATGAGAGCAATTTTCTGCTGCAGACGGGGCCCTTGGCCCTCGCTTCTTACGGATCCGGTGTTAAAAACCAGCAGGGTATGGCACAGGCAGGGCAACACGATGGCTATTCACACAGCTAGCTGTAGGGTTGGGTGTTTTAGTCCTGCATGGGCTAAACCTGTTTTTTTGGCCAGCATAACCTCTCCTCCTGCACCAGGCTTGCCCAGCGATCCCCACAAAGTGCTGCACGTGTGGGCAAAACCCCAAATGAACCGGCAAGCGGCTTTTTAGGGAAAAAAGCAGGCTTGCAAACACGCTGAGAGGCAAGTGAAGATCCACTGATGCAGCTCGAGCGCACAGATTTTAAGGGCTCTCCCCAGATATTAGCTTACTACACAAACAATATTGAATTAAAATCAAAGTCTAACTGCATCAGGGGCAGATTAATTTACTACTTGTGGCCATATTGAAGCATCTATGTAACATATTGTTGAAACCGTGTTAGAGCTATAGAAACCCACAGCAAAACTTGCTACAAAAATACGCAAAAAGTTGTTGTTTTTTTTTCCTAAAAGACAGCCATGACACCACTGGAACGCATACTAATGACAAAACTTTTAATGAGCAACCATTTAATGAAACCTCTTAAGAAAAAAAAAAAAAAAAAATCACAGCAAACCTCTATCTCAATGGAGAATTGAGTTACCATCAGGGCCAGCCTCTTTGCAGCTTTGCACGGCGGCTGCTTTGTCAGTGATTGCAAATTACAGGTTTACAGTTTATTAAAAAAAAAAAAAAAAAAAAAAAAAAAAAGACTTTTCTTCAAATTTGTTTAATGGATCAATTCTGCAATAAATCACTATAGCTGTACATGATGGTATGTCTTGGAAAGTTGTAAGGAGCAGCAAAACAAAAAAATCAGTTTAATAAGATAATGCGTTTGAATAATTTACCCTGCAGCTCATGAAGCAGGCATGCAGTACAGGCAAGAGTTGCACACTCAAGTCCTCCTATTTTCGTGCAAGGGTACAAAATATTAACAGATTTCAAGGAAAGCCAATTAGTATTATCATTTACTGTAATGAGAAAGGAAGTTGTTATTGCATGACAGATGGTATTTGTTTTATATCACATGCAAGATAAGCAAAAGGCGCATAAAAGCTTAGCCAGCCAAACAGGTAGTTGCATGAGATCTGCATCCTGAATTGATTTCTCCCCCCTTGAAAAAAAGCCACAACCAAGTTGCGATTTTTTTTTCTAATATACACTGACCATAAGCACTCCGTTACTGTTATCCTATGTTAGCTAATGAATGGCGACATTTAGCGAAAGTAAGAAATAAAGCTAACAAGCACAGCAACTGCATTCCAGCTTCAGAAGCTTTATCGCCCTCCTTATTTTGTAAAATGAAACTAGAGTTTTGATACTGCTCGCCAAAAATTACAGAGGAATGTAATGGAGAAATCTATTCAATTCACAAGACGACGGGATTTCCACATGACCCTCTTCCCCATCCAATGAGTTTTTGCTGTCACACTGTAGACCGCCGCGATGCCCATAATGCCACCGAACGTGCTGGCCAGACAAGGCACCCCATTACTCCCATATAACATCACATTTTGCAGATTAAGTGCTACCTGTCCTAGTGGAGCCTTATTATAGCGCGAGAGAAGATAATGCAAGGTGTGCTTAAGTTCAGCTACAGAATCAACGATAATCCGGAACATAAAAATAATCATGTATGCACACACATGTATATGTAGTATTTCTGAAAAATTCAAAGTTTACAAAGAAAAGAAAAAAAACCCCAGAAATTGCTCACCCTAAGCAATCTGCATTTTCCCCCACTCTCCTCCATTTTGATGAGTAAAGAATACAACTATATTTAGACCCTTGTAAACATCCTCCCTGACACGTACCATACAACTACAAAGGATAGACAATATTTTGCAAATATAAAAAAATAAATTTCTGTGACTCAATTCCAGCTGAATCTATTTCAGAAGAGGGGGGAGGGAATAAGCAGGATAACTGTGGTCTAAATATAAAGGCTTTTTATCTTTTGCCAGGTAAATACATTTTAAAAAAAAATAAAAGAAGTCATTCTTAACTACATCAAAACCAGCATGCCCATTGAGCTTGCCTTCCACCTCTCTCTAATCCTCCCCAACCCCAATAAGCATCCGTGGAGAGGGACATCAAGGGAAGCAGCTTCCCAGGTAGCACCTATTTTCCTCTCGGTATTTAAAAGAGGGTGCACGTTAAGCCATTACTTCTGAAAAAAAATTGTATGTAATCATAAAAGGAAGCCTGTGTTTCACAGAAGAAGTCATACATATTCACTGATGAATTATATGCTGATTTAGAAAAGATTCAGAAGGGCTGTGGGGGCAGATGGAGGCGAAGAAAAAAAAAAACCCAGAGTAAAAAAATATGAAATTATACACAGCGAGAGCACACACACATACCTGCTGGGGGATGCCATTTCCTCTACATTTTACACCCAGATTGCTCCGTTTTACCATCATTGCCACTACCAGCCTCCTGATAAAATGGACTGGCGTTGGCTGCGCCACGTCCCAGCTGGCAGCAGCCAGTGGCTTCCCCCCATGCGTGATTCAGTCTCCTTGAGGGATGTGCTGCATTGTACGGGTGAGTCATCCCAGAGGTATTCTGCACATTACGGCCCCAGCCGGACCATTACTCATTCGCAACATCCTCCCGGCTGGGAGAGCACAAGCGCACGCACCGACCAAAGATCCTTGCTTCCCCACCCCGGTTATAGGCTGGGGAAAAAAAAATAATCACGATACAACCACCATAAACTAATAACGTGGGCGTTTAGCAGCGGCTGATGGAGCAAATACGCTGCTGAGAGGTTGCACCAGACCGGCCGGCACACCACCCGCTCACCCAGGACTGCAAACAGGTCCAAAGTTGAAAGCAGGCGTCATCTCCTCCGGTAACCCCGGCTGCACTTTATTCCCCAAAAGCTGCTAACGCAGCGCTGGGACCAAGGGTCCAAACAACTCAACAGGCTTGGGGGAAGCACTCAGCCTTCCGACGTGCCTGTCTCCATCGCAGCTTTTAACAGGATTTTAAATACTTCCAGTTTGCAACAAGTTAGCATTTATAAATATCAGCTATAGGTCCTTGTATACCATACCTTTGCAGGCAGCTCATGCAACCGAAGTGCCAACACAGCAACATCCCTACGCACGAGCTCTGTTTCGGCCAGTTGGTCTCAAGCGCTCCCTTGCTGCTCAAAAACCTTCAAAACCACTTTAACTCCTTGCTCAGCCAGTGTGTCCGTCATCATCCCCCCCCCCCCCCCCAAAGTTATATGATCATCCCTAAATGCCCTCTCACTTTTTTAAAGCAGAGATGTTGCTCAAGAACTGCCTCGGCACCAACGACATGAATAAAAATTGTGACACTGGGGCTCTGAAAGCAGCTTCTAAAAATACTTGCCCAGTT
This sequence comes from Nipponia nippon, assembly GCF_047370975.1. Lineage (NCBI taxonomy): Eukaryota > Metazoa > Chordata > Aves > Pelecaniformes > Threskiornithidae > Nipponia > Nipponia nippon. Next base: position 10,780,683 of record NW_028262358.1, on the reverse strand, counting down.
TCTGAACTAATCTACACTGATGATTAGGCAGGAGGGGGGAAGAAAGCTAATTTAAGTGTTTCCAGGCTCAGCTGCTTCTGCCTGCCTTAAATCCAAACTGTTTTAACCTCCATTTGTGACAAAAATCCCTTTTTCCCAGGATGGAGAACAGCAGCTGAGGTGATGCTGCCTGAAAGCATCCTTTAGGAAAGCTGCATCTTCATTTTACAGACATAATAACCTAAAATCACACATGCTTTTGAAAACTTCAAGCTTGGACCCCGGAAACACCGAGCTCGAGACCACCAAGGCTTGAACCCAGTTTCAGTGCGTGGACACCAGGCTGCATAGAAGATGCTGAGGACATCCCAAGCGCCAGGACAGAAGCATTTGTTCGCTGCTTCTCGCCAGCGCCCAGCGAGCACGTGTGCAGGTGTAGCTGCAGGCACCTATTTGCAGCTTGGCTGCATTTTGTCACGACAGCAGAATCAAGCTACAGTCCAAAGCCACGCTGAAGGCAACAGGCAGCTTTTTAAGTTTGTTATAGTGGGATCGAGCAACAGCTGTGTTTACCCTATTTCAATATAAAACATAAAAAGGTCCTTAATTTAATGGGCAAAGGGTACTCCGTTTTGGTAGGAGTGCATTCGCGACCATGGGGCAACTCATTAGCCAGTCAGAGCATTGTGCTAGCCAAGTACTTAAAAAAGTTGGTTGGTTTTTTTTAATTGCACATCCCCAGTCCACAACTCGTCCTTACCCAGATGCGCCAGGATTTGCTGCCTCGCTTTCCTCTTCAAGCTCTGCAGCAGCACTGCTTTTATTCTCAAGTGCTTAACACGGTGCCCATCAGCTCTGTCCTCAGCTGTCTCCAGCAAGAAGTCAGCACACAATTCCAAAGCAACGTCAGCCAGAAAAATTAAAGATGCCTGGCCCTTTTCGCTGCAAGTCCATTTTCTAAAGTTTTTCTCCCGAGGGATGGGGCAAGATTAAATTAGCCACCCAGTGTAAGACAAAACTATCTTTGAATAAGTTGTGTTGTAATAGTGTTTTTGAAACAACAGCTCGAGGGGTTACACCTCCCCAAAGCTTCCCTGTTTTCTTGCCTTCCCACTGCTCCACAGACCAGCCCGCCACTGGTCCTCTTAGAAACTCAAAGCACAGCACACGGTGAGACTCGGGACTGAGCAGCAACATAAAGCGGCTTACGGGGGACCAGCATCAACAAACGCGATTCCAGCACTGTGCATCAGAAGATGGGTTTAGAGGGAAAAGCCATCACGCTGTAAAGCCGACACAATCTCACAGCTGCCGCAGGGTACCTCTCTGCTCACGTGGCTGGGCTGAGCCGTGACTTGGGTATTTTCTGCGAAGTCACCTGTTTGCTGGTGTACTGGGATCAGGGACATGTAGGGAGAAACGCTCGGCGTGTGAAAATGTAAGACACAGAAAAGCTCTCCATTATAAACGTTACAGTGTGCTCCGTCCATATGGATGCAACTGAAGCAGGTCATGCCCTGGCTCTCCATCTACACTGAGAAGCTGTTGCATCAGTCAAGAACCACCACCACCTAATTCAGTTGGCTTCAAGCCCTGCTCCCAAAGGTTTTCTCTGAAGGGAAGCGGATATCAACTCACGGGAGAGTTGTGAGCATCAGCTGAGTCACTGGCTGAGTTCTCGCTTTTGCAAATGTTCTTTAAACTTAAGGCTAAGCTAACAAACCTCAGCTCCAGGGTTGGCAATGCTGCTGCACTTTTCCATTATTATTATTTTTCCCCTTAAATACTGCCCTGTCCAGTACACCTTAGCACACCCAGCCCTACTAGCTTGGTGCTATAGCAAAATCTCCTCCAAAGCTTTCATGCATTTCCTAGCTTGAACTAGCGAGCGGCTGCTCTAATACATGAACATTTTTCCCATTTTCCAGCGGGATGCAGGCTGCTACAGGGTTTTTCTATTAGAAATCTAAAGTAAACATTGCAACTGGAGAGCCAACAAGGCAGTGGATCTGCTTTCCGCTGCCTGCCAGCCAACTACAAGCACGGTTCAAAGAGCCGAGCCTGTGGTCAGAGCAAGAGGAGCCCATTTTCACTGCAGCTGCTGGAGTATTTGTGATCAAGAGAATGAAGTTCAGTCACCTCGTTAATGCCAGTCGTATTAATGGGCTGAACTTCTGTAGCACAACATTAACACAGCACACAGGACCAAGCCCTGACAGCTTGTGAAGCAGGCAAAAAGATGTTTCAGCACATAATTTCAGTGCAGTGTAGGCTTCCAAGTATCTGCAGCCCCAGGTCTGTATAGGATGCTCCGAAACTTGTAATGTCTCATCATCTGTACTATTCAAGATTTGCTATAGCAATAATACCTAAACATTGCTTACTGTGCCTTGTGAGGAGTAAAGAAAGTTGCTTTTCTCCATTTTTTAATTAAAAAAAAACCAACAACAACAACCAAACAAACAAAACACCAAACAACAGAACTTATAGACATGGTCAGTGTAGCTTTTTGTCCAGTACTTCAGAGACACTCATTTCATTCATGCTGTCCTTGTTGCCCACAAAGTTTTCTTGAATACAATGTTCATTCAAGTCGCATTGTAGAACATAGAATCACAGAATTGTTAAGGTTGGAAAAGACCCTTAAGATCATCGAGTCCAACCGTTAACCTAACACGGCCAAGTCCACCACTAAACCATGTCCCTAAGCACCACATCTACCCATCTTTTAAATACCTCCAGGGATGGAGACTCAACCACTTCCCTGGGCAGCCTGTTCCAGTGCCTGACTACCCTTTCAGTGAAGAAGTTTTTCCTAATATCCAACGTAAATCTGCCCTGGCGCAGCTTGAGGCCGTTTCCTCTTGTCCTAGGGGAACAGAAGGGAAGAGCTGGAAGTATAGCAGAAATAGGAAAAAAGGCAGAAAAAACTGATCCTTAGGAATGACTTCAAACTTTTTATGATGTGCTTGTGGCTGCTGAAGATTCAGGAGCACTGAAATGCTCCTCCCTACCTACTATTACCATATTTTCCCTATTTTCCATGAAACTGGAGTAACGCTCTCCCATGCTGCACACCTCTGCCAGCACAAAAACAAGGTATTATTAAAAGTATAGCTGAATAGCGCTTCAGCAGTTGAGGAGTCTGCCGGGGGATAGATGGTCCATAAAAGCCCATGCGGGAGCAGTCCTGGTCACAGCACAGCTCGATTCTGCTTATGCATTTCTCAGTACAGACTTCACCCAGAGGTCGAGCATCACAGAACACGATGCTTTCCAAACATAAATGCACCCCGAGTACTCCGCTAAAACTAAGGAAAGAGGAAAGCTGCAGTATTTAATCTCTTGGAGACATCATCTGATTCGAAATAGAGAGGATCCATCCCATTTTCTTTTTGCAGTTGGCTCCAGCAAGCTGCAAGCCACCAGCACGGTGGGAGCATCTTGCCATTAACGCCCGGCAGCAATTGCTTTGCAGCTCAGGGCCCAGGCTGGGAGGCCACTGTGCCAGCTGGACTAGTGCAGGCGTCCCTTTGGCACCAGATCATTACATACAGTACAATCCCAGATGCTAGCAAAGGCACAACCTATTTATAAATTACAGAGATGCTAAATGAGCATGGCAAGTCGGAGGCAGCATTTCTTTGCGGTTTCAAACTGCGCAAACCGAGGCAACTCTTTATATATCGGTTTAAAAAGTCCATCTGTGGGTGAATGACAGCTTGCAACAACCATTTTTCTATTCTGGGTGTTTTAAAGCTTAGCCTTGGACAGACACGTCATTCTCATAGATGAATAGACCTTTGTACATATGGATGACAATAAAAAACAACCCCAGCATCGATGGGTATTTCCATCCAGGATGCAGAAAGGTTCTGGGTGGAGGCCATGTGGATTTAATTTTCCTGCAGACAGATCAAAGGAAAGCTGCCGAGAGCATCTTACTCGACTTCAAATAAACATCCATGACCAGAAGAGAGGTTACACAAATGACATGCACCAAGCTCCTCCGCGCCGGAAAAGCCTCGTTTGCTTTTCTTCTAATTAAACCCTTCCTCCATAGCTCCTAATTGATACCTGGACAAACAGCTGTAATACACTCCAGGAAATCTAACCCTGTACTTTGCACTCGTGTAACATGGACTTGATCATCACAGGGTGGGCCGTGGATTTTGATTTTCTTGATTAAAAAAAAATGTTAAAAAAAGCTAGTAAAACCCTAAGATCTTCCTCCTTCCTTTTTCCATGCTTAAATACGTAGTTCAAAGGAGAGGTGCTCTTGATGTCCTGCCTGTCCACAGTTTGCATCTGAATTTGCATTTTTCTTGCACCAGTATCGATATCTCCTAGATTGGCCAGATGGCAGAGCTCAACCACCCAAAGAGCTCCTTGCCTCTACGAGCCGAGATCAATCACTGCCACGGATGGTTTCATACCTCTGACCCTTTGAGAAAACCGATCGCTCATAACACAAGATGAAGAGCTTGACTTGGCTGGTCGCTCCTAAATGAAACTTTTGTTTCATTTCAGCTTTAATCTAGACTGTCTAATCTAAGAGATGCTTTACTCCAGTTTATCTCCAACAGATCTCAACTGATGAAGAATCCACAACATTCCTAAGAAAACAATAGCTTTTTTTTAAGTGTGAATCTTCTTAACTTCTAACCAATGCATCTTTGCTTTCCCTTTCTGTAGGATAAAAATTTTTCCCATGCAAGTACTCCCAGACTAATTATGTGTACTCCAGACCATGTACATCCAGTTTCTTGTCTTCTCCAATTTCTTCTTTCTAGATTTCAAACCCCTCTTGCTGCTCTTTCTGAGGGTTGGCGCTATCTGTCGCAAAGCCCTCCTGCCAGGACTCAATACTTCATGCTAAAAGCCCCTGCAAAGGCAGCAAGATACAGCAGATGACGAGGCAAGCACCATGGTAAGACAGCCTTCATCCACCTATGTTTCTAAATCCACTGAAAACTTCCATAAAACTGTGTTGACCAGCTCCAAGCTCATACACTCGAGCTGATGGTGACTGCACCTCCTCTCAGCCAGCTCCCTGTTTTGCTGCGGACTGTCAAGAGTGGTGTTCCTCAGGGCTCAGTGTTGGGGCCGGTCCTGTTCAATATCTTCATTGATGATCTGGATGAGGGGATTGAGTGCACCCTCAGTAAGTCTGCAGATGACACCAAGTTGGGTGGAAGTGTCGATCTGCTGGAGGGCAGGAAGGCCCTACAGAGGGACCTGGACAGGCTGGGTCGCTGAGCCAGGGCCAACTGTATGAGATTCAACAAGGCTCAGTGCTGTGTCCTGCACTTGGGTCACAACCACCCTATGCAACGCTACAGGCTTGGGGAGGAGTGGCTGGAGAGCTGCCTGGCAGAAAAGGACCTGGGGGTGTTGGTTGACAGCTGCCTGAACATGAGCCAGCAGTGTGTTCAGGTGGCCAAGAGGGCCAATGGCATCCTGGCTTATATCAGGAATAGTGTGGCCAGCAGGACCAGGGAGGTGATAGTGCCCCTGTACTCGGCACTGGTGAGGCCGCACCTCGAGTACTGTGCTCAGTTTTGGGCCCCTCACTACAAGAAGGACATCGGGGTGCTGGAGCGTGTCCAGAGAAGGGCAACGAAGTTGGTGAAGGGTCTGGAGCACAAGTCTTATGAGGAGCAGCTGAGGGAGCTGGGGTTGTTTAGCCTGGAGAAGAGGAGGCTGAGGGGAGACCTTATTGCTCTCTACAACTACCTGAAAGGAGGTTATACCGAGGTGGGGGTCGGTCTCTTCTCCCTAGTAACGAGTGATAGGATGAGAGGAAACAGCCTCAAGCTGCGCCAGGGGAGGTTTAGGTTGGATATTAGGAAAAACTTCTTCACCAAAAGGGTGGTCAAGCATTGGAACAGGCTGCCCAGGGAAGTGGCTGAGTCACCATCCCTGGAGGTATTTAAAGAACGGACAGATGTGGCGCTCGAAGACATGGTATAGATGGACTTGGCAGTGCTAGGTTAACGGTTGGACTCGATGATCTTAAGGGTCTTTTCCAACCTTGACGATTCTATGATTCTAATCTGACCAGTTTAAATTTTCAACATCATTCTGCCTCTCCTCTAACAGTTAGTAAAACATTATCTTGCCCTTAAAACGTACCTTGTCCAGCTCTTTCCACTGCTGTTGGGAACATGCTGCTATTTTACAGCCTTAAAGGAAGATGTTTGATGCTTAGGGCTCTACCTTGATTTTTAGTAGCGTGGGAATTATTTTATTGTTAATTTAGGGTACCAGTCCTCACAGTCTGCCTCTTTTGGAGCACAGAAATGATACGGGGCAGGTTTCCCCTCCTACACAGAGTATGCCGGCTCTGTATCGGGATGCCTGGTGTTAACCATTGCAGAGTTTTCTGATGTTATTATTTAAATCCTATAGCGACCGGAGATTTCTCACCAACACCTTCGGTTTCCCGCAGCCCACTGTGCACATCTCCCAACCTCTACTTTGTTCTCCCTGCAGCCAGCTTTCCTGTTTACATCTCTGCCGCCGCTTCCCTTGCAAAGCAGCAGGGCTTTGGAAAAAGCACAAACAAACAAGCGTTTCCTCAAGCCGCAGGGAGTTGCGTGCATCTCTTCCTACCACCATCCTTCACCCGGTCACAACTGTCAGTCCCATTTAACAGCTTCTGTTTCCTGTGCTCTGTTTTAATAGGCAGATCTTTTAAATGCTAGAAGAAACGGTGGTGTGAAGTGCCCACTGAATACAATCACTGGCAAGAGCAATTTTGTTCACACACAGCAGAAGTCAAACAGTGGAGATCACCTCGGGTTCATACCATATTCTCATTTTGACGGGTAAGGACGAGTTGTTCAATTGCTGCGCGTTCATGTTTTCATGCCAATTCCTTCCAAAAAGGTTAAGTTTTAGGTGTGTCTGCCTATGGACAGGCGGTGTCCTCTGGCATATCTGAAGGTGACCGAAGCCTCCCATGGTCTTTCCCTTGAGCAGCATAGATGGCGAAGGAGCTTCTCATCCTGTTCCCATCAGGGTTTTTGGTGCATTCAGTATCAGCTGGGAGCTGCAATCTCAAATCTTCTGGGTTTAAGCAGGGAATACCAGAACATCAATGCCCCACACAAGACCAAGAAAACTGCCAAGCTTAGAAAATACCTAGTAACAGCTTATGCAAGTCTATTCACTTAACAGGCCACAACACACTGCTTAAAAACATTAAAAAAATGAATACTGAAGAAAAGCAAAATTATCTTCTTGCTGAAGATCTGCAAGAAGAAAATAGTTACCTCTTATCTTTGGGCAAAGCCCCATCTATACCTTGCCCACCCCCAAGAAATTATTAAGGTAATGTCCAGGAGGGAGGAAGAAGATATACCCTGATTTTTTTTTTCCCAACTTCCCACTTGTTTTTCACTGTCTCAAGCTGTGCTACAACCACTCTATGCGTGTTCAGCAGATGACAATCAAACCGCAAGTGTTTATCTCAATCCACAACGGCTTATTTTTTTTCCCCCCTTAAACTCAGATTTAACTAGGGTTTTAATTCCTGTTTACCAAGGACACAAAATTGATAGGAGGAGACGTCGAAGGATAAGCGTGCACTTCTAACTTGGTTCTTTTTCCTTGAGGTGGTTTCATCCAGTTATATTATGAGTCTCTGGCTTCCTTGCTTAGGATTTACCTGCCTCTGCCCCTATGTCCACTAATATCTTGGAGCAGGAGAAATTTTTGAAACTTGCTCTGAAGATGGGTCTCCACTGCATTCATGCAAAGGGAGGGCAGCTCCGCACCCAGCACTCCAGCAGGACGTTCTGGCTCCCAGACAAGACGGCAGCGGAAGCGCAACGTGCCAAGACTGCCCTGCAAAGCCTTGTTGTCCGCTAGAAATTAATATTCAGAGAAAACAGCGACGGTGTTTCGGCACGCTAAGGGAGAGAAATATGCGCGCACTGCTGAAAAGCAAGCTGAATATCAGCTTTGCTAAACAATTTGCACCATGATGGGAAATCACAAGTTGTGTAAAAAAAAAAAAAGCCAACCCCCCCCACCCCCAGCTTTTCTGAGTCTGATCAAGTGCTATTTCCAATATTAATTCGCAAGGTGGGGCAAGGGGCAATTCAAAAAGTTACACCTTGAAGGACCCGCAAGCTGCTTCTTCATCCAGGGATGCCTTTTTATTGATGTTAAGCACCATGATGAGGCAGGTGCCCAGCCCATGTTTCCTCCACTGTGGGGACAGCCCTAGAGGAGCCACCAGGCCAACGCTGTGAAGACGCTGGGGATATTGATGCAATCCAGCATGTGTAGTGGAAACCCGAGTGCCAGCACGAGTGTTCAGTTACAGGCAGCATAACAGACCCAGCTTCAGCAAATGCAGCGATGGAGTTGGATGATGACAGCTCCATCCAAAATAAAAAGCCAAGGTGGAAAGCCAGCTACTTGCCCCAATCCAGCACTCTCTCTTGGAGATGCATGGATGATGCATACCATCAATTTTGAGGTAGAAGAGAGAAACCGCATCCTCGCTTCAGCCTGTCCAGATGTGCTCAAGCTATAACAAGTCCATGGAGAACTTGGGAGTTGAGTCCCAATCCACCACATGCATGCATGCACATTTTAGGAGGAATATATTTAAATGCACATATTTAATGCATGTATTTAAAAACTGAGCTGAGATTAGCTAAAAGTAACAAAAGTTAGTAGTGTAGTGGCTGAAAAGATTGCCTCCATCCCATTATAACAAGGCAACGCAAGAGCTGGATATAGAAAACAGGCACTTCTCTGTTGACTAATAGCCAACGTTGCTAATAAATTAGGTGGAAATCCGTGGTCATCTCAAAACAAGCTCTATATGTATCGGCATCCCTCTTCTAGGAGTCTAGGTAACACTTGGACAAGAGACCTCCAGATGCACTTACAACAAAATAGATGAAGTTTAGCTGAAACAATGCTTCGCCAAAACCAACACAAAGACAGTGACCTCTGGAATTTGGGGCTACTTGCAGATGTCCTAAAGGATGCCATCGACTAAGTCATACAAAAGGTACTTTAACCCCTGGCAGTGATTCATCTCGATATTTTTTCTAGCAAAAAGCCTTATTACTGGGGGAGTTTCCTATTATTTGCAGGAAAATTCTGAAGAGAACAAGTAGATACTAATTTGTTAAAGAGACAGATAAACATGTACAGGAAATACTTCTATGAAGGTCCTGATCCTCTGAAGATTAATAATCTACAGTACTGGAGACAAAACCATGACACTGAGGAAATAAGCGAACTATAAAAACAGGAAGAAGTGGAAGTTTATTTTTTTTTTAATGTTATTTAGGGGGAATATTTGTTTTTCTGAAGCTTAAGATACCAGCAAAAGCCTCCATCTGCAGGTCACACTATTCTCTATACAAAAGCAGCTGCAGAGAGCTTCCTCACCCAGGTCCCCAGAGCTGACAGTCCGGGGAGGCCATCCTGCACGTTACGGATTAGCTGCCTCCCTAGCCAACATTGTTATTCGGCTTTCACCTCATTTAAAGTCATTACATGTCACTGAAAGGGCTGTCCTGCGTGGACAATGTTCTGTAGGTGATACCAATAAATCAAGTTATTTTGCTGTTGCGTTTCCCCCCACAGCCACAGGACAAAGGTGCTCCCTCCAGATACGTATTTTGGTATATTTACTGTAATACTCCATATTAAAGTAGTACTTGTTGGAAATGAAGGGTTCTGCCACAAATAGAAACAACCAAAAAAAGCTGTTCTAGACTCTCCTGCCTTGGTTTTTGTTCAAATCAAAATAAAACTACTGTCACTGTGAATTATAGTCCCTCCAAGGATGCAGCGGGGATGTGCTGAAGCCAACCACCGCTTCTGCAGCGACTTGGTGGCACAATTATTTTTGGACCATTGCAAGTCACCTAAGCTGAGCAGACACAACCACTTCATCCAGAGGCACTAACCTTTTCTTCCATCTCAAATATCTCATGCTAGCTCACGGTGGTATCACAAGGAGCCCTTGGACTCATGTCGTGTCTTATGTATAAGTTATCTTACTTCAGTGAGCCCGGCTGAGGCACAGCGCTGCTCAGGGGTCTTCTGCTATTAAAGGAGGCGGAGAGCGTAGGAGACAAGGACACATCAATTTGTCCCCATCCAGGAACTTTTTGAAGCAACTTCTCCACCTCCTTCTTGCAAAAGCCTGCAAAAAATCTAGATCATTCCCATTGCAACCAATGCTACACAGATGTACTGAATGCCACTCTAAGACGTGAATTAAGCTCACATCTGTCCACAGAATTCCCAGAGCATGGAAAGCCCTAACTACAGAAATGGAGTTTAACTTAAACTGAAAGAAAGGTTTGTTTAAATATTTATGCTTCTGAAATGTTCTTGTCACGTTGCTCTTTAGTACCGTATACTGTTGAATTATTTTTGTCCACTGGAAGTGATCCCTTTTAACAAAGGCATTCATCACTTAGGAAATATAATTAAATTTCCACGTTAGCAGATGTTAGTTAACTATGGAGGACAATGATCCACATCAAAAAAATCAAGTGCAATACTATCAACCCAGCTTTCCACTCGGATTTGACCTCTACCACAACTGCACTGAAGAACCAGATGTTATTTGCATGCTTACTGTATGGAACATTTGTATAGATATATAAATACTGTATCAAATATTAAGCATTTGCTATTTGTCTGACACAGAACATACCAAACCACGTTTTCTGGTTTTGTACATATCAACTAGGACGGCAACCAACTATAACAACAGTACAGTCAACTAAATTGCAGTAAAATCAGAGAAGCAAAGATCTGACTCTGAAACAATTTAAAATTTCAGTTCACACAAATTATTCCTGTCTAGAGAAATGCCGATGCTGCTGCAGTGCTGTAGAGCGCATTGACATGCTCCCCGATGACAAGGGATAAGCAAAGGTCTGTGCTCAAAAACCCACCTGAGCCAGCCAGGCTAGCTAGTGGGTAACTGCCTTATGCCAACTCACGTTTCCTTTTCAAGTGATTACTTACATCAGAATCCTGCCGAATTGCTGCACATCCAAGTAGACCAGCTGTTAATCTTTTCTAATTTTTGTTTTCGTCTCCCACGTGTGTTAGCGTACCAGGGTTTTGCGCGACAAAATGTTTTACACCACCTCATAGCTCCTCGTGTTAACTGATGGTCTTGGTAATTAAACAACTTGCATCAATTACAAGCAGAAATTGGAATAATAATAACAGACGCAGACAGAGCCCTTGAGTGCCGGCTTCTAGGCAATCGCTATCAAGAGCACTGTTAAAGTTCACGCTCTCTGGCTAATTAAGTATTTGAGGCGGTGGTGAGAAGCTGCACCCGTATACAGCACTTGCCAAGGTTCCCCGTGCCTCACACCCTGAAACGTCATTCAGATACATCATTTCAACCCTGAAATGACACCCAGATATTCTGGCTTCACCCCTTCCTTGCTCTAGATGAAGATCAAGGAACGAGCTACCCAAAAAAATGGACAATACTTCCACAAAAATACAAACTTTGACTCCTGCCATTAAGGCGATTCATCAAGTGTGTGCCAATCAGCAAAATACAACAGTTTGTTTTTCTCCACTGTCTGCCAATACCCAGGAGATACTTTCAGAAGTCACAGATTGGCTCTTCAAGTCCCTTTCTTCAAGGCATACAAAAATAATATGAAGCAACAAAAAAAGCACAATAAAATGGTGGGTGCCTTGTCCAAAGCAGCCTTCTGAGCTTTGGCAGCCCTGGTCACAGAACACGCGGTGCACAAGGACAGCTGTAAGCCAGCTGATGCTGAAAGTGTTGGACATTTCTTCTGGGGCATCTCATGGCTTCTTGGCTTTGCACAGCCCATGGGGCGTTTTTGCCTTATCCGTTAAATCAACCAGTGTTTGAGGTCCGTGGGTACTTCAGCAAGTCAGAGATGCATGCCAATGACAACAGAAAGAAAAAAAAAAAAAATCAAGCAGCTTTAAAAATTTCCATGGCACTTACAGACTGTGGACTCTCCTGCCAACCAAGGTAGCAACAGGGAAGGCTGGGTTCTGCTGCCAGGGACCTTAGACGCCCATCATGCCTATGATGACCAGCTGTTGCCGGTATGGAGGATGGTACGGGGACTATTCCAAAAATCCCACTCCTGGATAGCACTCAGGACTTCCTCATGACCCTCTGCCAAGGAAGCGGCATCAAGAGCTCCAAGTGGCTCCTTGCTTGCTTTCCTCAAACACTGCTGTGAAATGGGCACAGCATTATGAGCCTGGCGACGCCCATGCTGTTTCCACATAGCAGATTTTATTGACCTTAACCTGCTAACAGCTGGCAATGCAATAACCCGCATTCACAGGCTGCTGAAGGTGCTACATCCCAGTTAGATTTGTAAGGCTAAAATTAAACTTTTCCTTTGATATGGAGTAATTTTTGCTTGGTGTCCCAGTACTTGTTCGAGCAGGCTTTCTATTCACCTGGGGCAAGCGTGTTCTTCAAGCTTAATTAGGTCATATCCCAGGCTAAAGAATTTAATAGTTAATTGAAACATCATGCCAACCTATGGTGTGCTCTGCATGTCTCTCATGCCTCACATGGTGGAAGTCCAAGGGTGGGAGAGCAGCTTGGGGTGGGGAGAATGTTTAATTTTAGCCGAAAGGAAGAACATGTTCAGCACACTGCCTAGCTAAAGAAATAAAAATAAATTAAAAATCCACTCCGCTGCGATCCTGCTCCATGACACGGGCAGACTAATTTATGCATGATCCATAATACAGAGGAGCACTAAATGGCAAAGTGTTCACAAAACTAGAGCTACAGTCATAGACGATGTAAGCCAAGACCGCTGTGCTTTGCAACGTGAGGAAAAAGCCTGCGTGACGCTTGCAGCTACCAAAACCTTGCAGCTACCAAAACCTTGCAGCTACCATGCATGTCTGCACCAACACGCTGAGGAAGCCCATCGCAAACCTCATTCTTGAGCTGTCACAACCAAAGGCATGGCCTCGCAGAGGCTGCCACCGGCACTTGGGCAGGAGACTGTATCTGCAAGCCACCTCCCGGTCACCAAACACATGGGAAATACCTTCTTATATAAACAGGTTTCTTGCAAGCTTATATATCCCTGTGCCAGGTGGTTGTGTGTTTTTGTATGAAAACCCACAAAGACCAATCTCAGAGAGATTTTTTCCATGTCTGCCTGCACACATTTGATCGGAGGGAAGACAGTAACCGCCTTCTGACCTTTAGAACAAGCCACTCTTGACAAAATTAAGGCTATCCTGCAGAGGGAAATTACCACATACAGAAGCAAATATCTTCCTTAAGCACAAAAGAGTTTAGTATATTTTGCATTTTAATTAGATCATGAATGACAAAGCCGCATTCCTGCAAAAAAGTTCCTGTATTCAAGATGTTCCAAAATAAAATGAATATAGAGAGACTGGATTTTAGCCTTTACATATTTCCTTCCCCATATTTAAGGTCTACAATTTTCTGAAGTTAAATATAAAATAGCAAGAACGTGTACAAGCTGTGAACAAGCACAACCTTTCAACTTTTTATTCAATTAAGCAAAGAAACTCTTGCACAGCAGCGTTCATGTTCCCTGCAACGCAGCACCTTCCAACAAGCCACATTTTCCCCTCTCTCCAGTCTTGAGTTTTCTCTGGGTTTTAAAAATTTACCTTTGCTGTCAAGGGAGTTTCTAAATCCCCTTTATGAATTATACAGCAAGAGATCCCTGAACCAGGTGCTCAACCAAGCGCATTCCTATTGGAGACATCCAAGGAAAACCTGCTTGGTTTTCTGCCATCTTGCCAACCTAGGGCATCTCAGGCAATCTACAAGCAGGACTTTCCTGGACCTTATATTATGCATCCTCTAGAAAAGGATTTTAAACTTCCAGAGTTTTTTTTTTCTGTCCAAATGTGAAGCTAAACATCAAATCAGCAAGACACCCCAATGGATTATGTCCTCTCATTGATGAAGAGTTATTGTTTTCAAGTGTCTTGAAATGCATGACACAACAGGAAAATTTACCTATATATTGAAGAAAACCTTTCTGCATTTTCTGTACTTGTTGCAAGAGACCTTGAGCACAGCTTTAGGCACCGGACAGTTTTCTCCTAACACAACACCACTTCTGTAAAACGCGGCACGGTTCCCTTTATTGTTTGCTTTGCACCGTGGACTTCCACGCTGCACGCCTTTCCTCGCCAACCACAGCCGGCCGTCATGCTTCAGTCAACTCTCCCTGGCTATTTACTTAAGGCTGGGTACGGCCAGGAATTCCTTCGCGTAACAAAATGTACAAATGTGCTTTTATACGGTGCATTTCAGCGCTGGAGAGTGCTCTCAAGGAGTTTCCCTCTTCTGTCCTGAGGAGCTCGTTTTACTCAGAGGTTCAGGGAGCAGCAGAAGTTTCTTCCTGACACAAGTCACATGCAGAAGCAGAGGAAAGGGGCTGAGTATTTATTCCTTCCACCTAAGGAAACGACAGCTTAAAGGAGTGGTTGGGTTATTAGTTGTTGCAAGTCTCTTTCAATTAAAGAACTAGCTAAACCCAAAGCATCGCTCTCACTCGGGCTATTTTGCAAATAGGGGCTCAGTGTGACCTTGTGCTCCCCGCTGCTTCATGGAAGAAAGCAGAATTGGGCTTTCCTCTGCAAACATTATAGCAATTCGGCGCTGCCAAGCAAATGCATAAAACTGCTGTCATTGTACCTCCGGAGTCACCTGAAGCCGCACGGACATCATGCATCAGGGTGACATCGAGCGCGCAGGTGATGAGGATGAGCCTGAACTAGCAGTTGGGGTTGATGCCAAAAGCACGTCCCCTGCTATCCTGCCACACTGCTGGGCATCTGCGCTCTGCCAGGAGCCGCAAAGTAAGACATTGTGCTAGGCTTAAGGGGTAAGAAAAAAGCCAGGTGCTCTGTACCTGGTAAGAAACAAGCCTCTGAACGATAACCCAAGGAAGACGCACACCATCTGACACTGGAAGACACTGTCTGCAGACATGAAGAAGATTCACTTCTGCTGGTCAAAAAAAAAAAAAAAAAAAATACAGTCACCACCTTTCCGTGCCGACTGTAGCAAGGGGTGACCCAACTGGCCCAGGTTTGCTTTGTGGAAAGTTCATAAAACCACAAACTGGAATGAATCAGTACAAAAAACATTAGTACTTTTTCTGCTGACCTATCACCAATCAAGTCAACAAATTTCTCTGCCATCCCATCCTTCCCTCTCTCCCCACTGCTCCCATTACACGCAGGGATGTTTACTTCCATAGACGCTGCAAAAAAATCCAATACTAACCGTACTCAAAAGAAACATTGGTAGCTATTTACCAAGTATTTTTTTAAATGCATCCTAATATTTGGACTGTCACTTTCATAAAAAGATGAGGGAGGATGTGAAGGATCTCTCTTCAATGCTCGGTTCATAGCTGAAGGCCAGCTAATGTTAACCATCTGAAGAGACAACCTCTTCCAGGCACAGGCATGTTCCCTGCAACCACCAGCAGCAGTTTTCAGCTAGATCCCTGGAAGTCCACTGAATGAGTCCTTTATAGCATTAATTGCAACAAACAGCGTATGTCACATATTGTCTCCAACTGTTCCACAGATGACTGGTCAGAGACAACAGATCCAGAAGTCCCTCACAAAAGCAGCTGCGTTTTTCCACCCTTGCTTACAGGGCAGGGGTTGGTTTACTGTTGGACAAACACGGCACCTGGCTGCTTTAAACATCTATACCATGAGTAGGTAGCCAGGGCTTACCACCCGTGACCCAAGGTGGATGATCGTCTGGAGAAGGTCCAACCGGGGATGCTCATTTCTAGTCCCACCTCTACCATTCATACCGCAAGCACAGAAATCAGAGCAACTTTTTCCTTCTTAAAACACGTATAGGGAAGTACTACTTGCAGTCGAGTATTTTCAGAAGGGTACCAGGCACATGCAGAACCACAGCCTGGTAAATGGTCTTGTGAAAAATTATCCCTCCTATTCCTGCAGCAGAGAGGAAGCAGAAGAGGGAAATAGTCTAGTAATATTTAACTGGTTTTTCTTGACAGAAAGTTTGCACAAAAGGTATGTGTTTTACGGAAATCTCAAAATTTAAGTGCTGGAACAAAGGACACATTTTCCTCTGTATCATCTTACCCCAAATCAACACACAAACCTTAGATACATCCAGAATCCAAAGAGAACTGATTTGCAAAAGCACCTAGTGATTTTATTGCTTAAATCACTGCAGAACTTGGAGTGCATTTTGTCCAACAGAGGCAAAACCAAAGCAGCAAGTGCTCTCCTGCTCACTGCTATTCCCCTTTGGTTTTGTTTCTTTAAGTCAGCGCTGAGAAAGCAAATTAAGCTTCCGACTCTCAACTCCTATAATCACATGAGTTATGTGGCACTGACTCCAGAAGTTTATATATTTTCTTTTTAAAACATGAATGGGAAAGTGTACACAAATACCCTTCTTTCCCCATCCCTTCCTTCCCATAAGGAGGAGTGTTTGTTTTTTTATTCGACCTTATGAAAGGCTGGGGAAGCTATTCCACCAATACTCTGATAAAGGTAGCCCGCACTTCCTTAGAGATATAGTAAAGGGAAGGAGGGGGGGAAAAAAAAACCACCACCCAAACCCCCCTACCAGCAACAAAGCTGCTAGAAATATTTTTTTAATGACTTTTGTACAGAACAGCGAATTATATCAACAAATTAACCTGGCTTACAATTCACCTAGAGCTTTCCTGACCAAGAAACATAGAGGTACGTGGGTAGAGGCACTAAGCGCAGCAGAATTTCGGCACTCCATAGACAAACCCTCATGCTCAAGATAAAAATGCCTCAGACGGGGCTTTTTGTGTTTCAATTTATAGATCTTTATGATCACCATTTCTAAAGTAATCCATGCAGCTTCTAACTTTAGGGAACAGTCTTTTTTGTTGCTAATGGGGGGCTTTTCTGCACACTGTGGAAATGTATTTCAGGGACCTTGTTTAAAGGCACGCATGCAGAACCAAACCAAATGACTGGCTGGTGGCAGACTTCGTTAAGCTGTAATTTTTTTTCATTCACAGGCTGTGATTTCGAAGGGCTCCTTAACCGCTCGCTGTGGGGCGATCGGCACAGCTGAGGTCAACAGCCGCACCGACCGCTAGCTCCACACCCAAAAACTGGGAGACCCCAGCTAGATCTCAGCCTCTGGGTACACAAGCATTTCTGGGACCTAATAATAAAACTGGGAGAGAAGCAAGATTTTTAATGTGCAAACACAGGAGAGAAGTTGGGTAAAAACATCACTGTACCGCAAGCACACACATTTTAACATCGTGAAGCCAAGCATCATGCAAGACAGCCACAGCAATCCCAGGTCCAACAAAGTCTTTTGGAGTTCAATCCAAGGCATCAAAATAAGCCTATGTCTGCCTCCCCTTTAACTGCTGTCCGTTAATCATTCCTACACATAACAGATACATATAAGCACAACTTTTAGGTGCGGGAAGACCCCCACAAACATGCACATGTGAAATCAAATGGATAAAACCACCGACCCTCCTTCTGCCTCTGCCCATCCGCACCAAGCTGCGCAACTCTGCATTTAGAAGGTTTTTAACCAAAAATGGTCACTTATCCAGACGAACTGACCTGGCAAGGTTTATGACTTCTGGCTAAGAGTGAGGGAGATGCAGACTTTTTAGTAACTGATAAAAGCACGGACAGACCTGATGAACAGCTCAAAAAAAAAAAAAAGTTTACATTTATCACATAACTTGTTTTAGGAACTACTGTAAAAAGGCACATCGCTGACCTGATAAGATCTTCCAGACCAGTACAGTTTATGTACACATAGGCATAGGGGGAAATGGTTTATTTGGGCTTTAAGGTTCTTCCTGTAGGATGCAGTGTTTATAAAGGGTATTTCTAGAACTTCCTGACTACATTTGTGAGACCGTGCTCTCCGTACGCCTCCAGCTCCTCTCCGCACCAGCCTGCCTTGTCCGCAATATTTATACCCAGCGCCTTAGAAGTAGAGAGGCTCTTGATGCTTCACGACAAGTCCCACGGTTCAGCACGACCGAGCTCCAAGTCACTAAGGTGGACAAGATACAGGACAAATACAGTTCCTTCTGGATGTGTTTTTTCCCAGAAAAACCTGCAAGTTATCCTTGTCTATAATACATATAATGCTGTTTGGGTTTCTAACTGCATATTTAAAATGTATTTAGTCCCCTTTCTCCCCCTTTCCTATCACTCACCCTTTAACTTTTTATTTTATTTACTGTTTTTAACCAAGCTAACTAACTCTCTACATTTCACTTCCTTCAGACAACAAGCAGAAGCTCATCTCCAGCATTGCTTAATTACTTTCCAGTCATTCAACATTTGGGCTCTCGTGCAGTATTACAATACCGAAATGCTAAATACTTGCAGAGGGAAAAAAAAAAAAAAAAAAAAAAACCAGGAAATTTTTCTCTTAAGCAGCTCTAGTGGTTTAGTTGTACTGCAGACTTTTAGTCTTGTTTTTAAACACAGAAAACAAGCTCTGCACTAAGTTTTTCCTCTAGTTCAACTAAACATCAGATGCTTTTTTAAAACACAAGGTCATTCAAGCAACGCAAGTATCAGAATTACTATTTTACAAAACCATACCATTTCCCAACCTTTCTATCTTTACAGCCACCAAACTGCATACATCCAGTAACAACACGTAAAGCAATGACGGGCTGCAACCAGCTTAACACCTCCTGTGCCAAGTTTCAGTCAAGGATGAATTATGTTGGCAGCACTATAAATCTCCAGCGATAAAAGTTTTTGCTGTAATTTCACCAGTATTTACAAAAAAAAAAAAAAAAAAAAAAAAAGGCACAAGCATGCTCCACTGAAGTATCAGTGGCTTTTCTGTAATTTATAGACACACTTCAAATACATGGAGTGTAACAAGCTCTGAAATAGAGGGATTTACGCTGCGGTCTAACAGAGGTGGCTCTACCCTGGCTCTCTATCCCTACTGAGGCAGCGGGGGTTTTTACTAAAGTTAAAAAATAAAAATAAAAACTAAAAAGAAATCAGCACTAAGGAATCAGGTACCTTGGGTTTTAGGAAACGTGATCAAATAAGGTGGCTGCATTGCCAAAACCATAGGGAAGATGGTAAGAAGGCAGGTCAAGCCCCCACTTTCAGCAACGTGCTCTACATGCAAGCTCTTCAGCAGCCAACCTGGCAGCAGAGGAGGGTGGATTTCTCAGCCTGCCAGCATCATGAGGACCCACTGCACTGGGCATCTAAGGCAAAATTAGGCACTTGGCTCCCCATCGTGCTGCTGGACTTCTGTCCTCGCACCCCCACCCATGCAGTACAAAGGATGGAGAGATGCAAAGGTCCAAGCGTGAGAGGAATCATGCTATTGAACAAAAACTAAGTAAAACAGCTGAAAAAAACTCAAAGCCTGCTTTCAATTAGCCCAGGTGATACTTTCTGATCTCTATGTAATTTTTAAGAACCAGACTGTTTGTAAATAACGTGCAACCCCAGACCCAGAAGCCCTGCAGCAGCAGCCAAGTTTACTTGCTGGCTCCGCTGATACCTTCCAGCAACTCATTATGGCATCCCTTTGATTTCTGGAAAACAAAAAACGTAGCTCTCCAGTATTAACACCTGGATACTTTTTCTTTTCCCAGCCCTCAGAGATCTTGTAAAGACACCACAAACAACCATCCCGGTGGTACCCTCCTGGCACCCCAGCCCAGAGGCCGGGTGATGGGCTGCAGGGGAGGAAGGATGCGCATGATGAGCTGCCCAGGCCGCCGCTTGCTACGGGAGCATGAACCCAGCTGTTCACCCCCCCTTGCCTCATTTTGTCCCAACTTGAGGCAAAACACACGCTTCCCTATATGCTGCAACTTGAAGCATTAGCAACCTTTTATCAGCTTGGGGGCATACCTTTCCACTCATAGAAACCACGTAAACAGCCAGCTTGCCTTTCAAGCGCTTAAAAACCCAGGCGGGAGTGTTTGGACATGTCAGTAGAAGAAACGCAGCGAGCGGAGCTGAGCTGAGCTCTGGGCTTTCAGCGAGCACAAGCGCGTGATGGAGAGGGGTGAGCGTGACGGGTATCTTTTGGGGAGCATCCCCCTCACCACGGGGACTTGCTCACGGTGCTACGGGTGGAGTCATTTCAGCTGCAGAAAAGTGAGTGTTGCCCATGTTTAAAGGGAGGAACCCCCCACCTAGAAACAGATATGGGAGAGCCTTCTTTCACCCTATGTTCCCCCCCTGAAAAATGCTTTCCACCACCAGTATGTGAATTAATAAATAAATAAAAAGCATAAACGGTCTAGAGACTCAAAGAGAAAAAAACACATGACACAGATGCGTTTTGGCTCAGATGCTAATTGCTGCTGGTAGCATCAACTAATCAACTAATCCTAACCACATCATTTAAGAAATGTTGTCCTTCCGCAGGCGAGTGGAGGACGAGGAAGGAGCTGGTAGGCGAGACCGTGGTGCTGCAACAGGCTCCGGTGCTCAGGGAAGAAGCTTTGTGATTTCCCACAGCGTTTTGAAACTCTGACTGCTGGGCAAACACCTTCAGCATATTTCAGCTATTGCAAAGGAAACTAATCTTGCTCCTAACTACTTGCCGGACAGGCAAGCAATGCTCAACATTTTAATGTACAGCGCAGAGAGGGAAGCTCCCTAGTCTTCAGGCCCACTTTTAACTAGCAAAAAAAGAAGTAATGGGACTATCCAAACAGGACATATGTATAATGCAATTAAAAAAAAAAATATATATATAATCTAAGCGTTTCCAGACCTCCTCGGGACTTGAGTGCATGTGCAGAACACGCTCCAGTCCTTGCACAGCAGCACAGGTTCTTACAAGCAGAGAAACACGTTTCCCATACACTAGATCAAAAGACACTATCAGGTTTTACAACACATCGCCCAGCACCATCAATGTGAGTCTCACAACGAGCAACGGCAGAGGTGTAATAGCAACCAACTCAACTTTCCTATTAAAAAAAGGGGGGGAAAGTGGCTGCTCTCAACAAGAGACACACTTTTATTCCTAGAGAGATGTACACAGGTAACAAGTCCTAATGTTACTTTTGAAAGGCCACTTAATACACGCACAAACAAAAAAATCCATTTAATTGCTTAGGTAGTTCACTAAAGATGCTATTTTTGGCTTGCATTTTGCCTAGTTTCTGTAGCACCTCGGACAAAAAGCACTAGCTAGCAAGGAACAAGCCCCACCACCGTGGTAGTCTTCAGGCCATGAAACACTTTTCTCCTTGCTAGGCACTGCTGCCAAAGTCCAAGCACTTTGTGGAGGGGGGCAACTCTGCAATCTCACTTTTGAAAATACCACAGATGGGGCAATTAAGTAATTTTGTTAGAAAGCCCTACAACCCCTCCCCTCCTTCCCCACGCTTGCCAGTAAGAAGTTTCCTTCCTAGCTGGAATAGCCATCAGCTATCGGGCTCAGCTGATAGACTCAAGATCTCTCCTCCGATTACAGCATATGTAGGAGTTGAGAACAAAGGGGAAGGAAAAAAAAAAAAAACAAAAACCCAAAACATAGTCCTTGAAGTGCGAGTTGCAAGTGAAAAAAGTCAAAGAAAGTTATTCAAAGAGCCTAAGAACAACAACAGAGACAAAAATAATAATTTGGGTTAAATCTCACTTAGGCCTACTGCAATAGGTAGAACCTGCCAGCTGTTGGCCAAAAGGTTTTTAGCAGCCTTGAAAGCACACTTTGTAATGCTGCTTTTGATAAAACGCAGCTTACTTCCAAGGTGAAGCATCTACTTCTACTGCATGAAGCAGAGAGCGTTTCGCTCCAATGGCTACATCAGGTGTATGTTATGGGAGACCACCTTCCCCTGATGCTAGGGAGAAAATATCGCCAGTGGAGACAGCGGGGTTTGGTTTGCACCAGGAGCTGCAGTGATGGCCGAAGTCCTGCTTCCAGACAAGAGTGACATGTGAAGGAATAGAAATAAAATAAGAGGTAAAAAAAACCCCAAGAGTGCAGGGGAAAGGAAACGAAAGAGCACAAAACAAGAAGCGAAACAGAGAAAGCAGGCAGGAAAGCACAGAAACCCAGCGGAAGGAGGGAACAGCCCCTCATCTCCAGCTCTGCACAGAGACCTGCTCCAGCCTCGGATGGAGGCAAAGCCACATCTCCTGCACCGGAGAGCCGGCCAGCGGGCACCGGGGCGAGCCCGCTTCCCTGGGTCCGTGATGGGTACAGGCCAGGGAGGAACCACCGGTGACTTTGCCAGAGGAGGGACAGCAACGAGACAGAGTGAAGACATCCTTCTGGACTTAAAGGACATGCTCTTCCTCCACCCATGCAACATTTGGTTGACATTGAGCTGGACTAGGAAAAGAGGTGAGGAGCACCACTATGATATTTGCGGGTACCAACATGGATGGTCATGCTGGTATGATAAAAACCTTAAAACCAACCACACCAGAGGGCAGAAGCGCAGTATTCTGGCATTGCTTTGCTGTTCTTGCTGCATTAGCAGGGCTCACCCCCGGCTGTGTTTCTGCAACCCGCCACCCTCGACTCACCAAGCGGAGGGGACCAGCAGACAGCCAACCTCGCCGCACGAGGAACGAGGCATGAGAAACTACGTGGGCAAACCCAACCTTTGCTCCGAAAAGCTGATGCAAAATCAAAGGTGAGGGTTAGGTGCAAAGGGAAGGCATCAAGAAGGTGGCTGGCGCAGCCCAGCTGCATTTCTCTGCAGCTTCAGAGGGTTGGGTTTTCAGTTACTGAGTGAGCACCAGAAAAATAAATGATTAAAGGAAATTTGACAAGGAAAGGGGGTGGACGTGGGTAGGGAAAAGGGAAGGAAGAAAAAGAAAACTCACAAAATCTTCGCAGAAAACCATCAGGGTGGAAAAGAAACAAAAAAAAAAAGGAGCATTAGAAACCATCAGCTACGTTGACCCACGGCCAAGGTGGGAAGAAAGGGCCAGTGCAAATAAGGTGCTGGGAGATGCTGCACCGCTCTGCTTGCTGGCAGGCTTGGAGAAGACCTCTCTTATAGTGCCGGGATTTATATGACAACAGCTTCTCACTTGCTTTCTGTAGTCCACAGAAATGGGGACCGCTGCGGCTTGCATCTGCTGTCAATCTGTCGATCAACTCCACAGTCTATTTGTGCCTTTTTTTAGTCGAGTGACCTTTTTTATTTCTTTTTAAATTTCTGCATTGCTTCAGAAGTTTGAATCCTCCAAAAATCAAATGCTCCACTTAGCAAACAAGGCATATATCAAAAACACAGTCTCCAGAGCTGTACTTTTAGTTTTACTCATCTCTGTGCCCTCTCCACTCCTGCACATCTCTTGCAAGAAGGATTACCTCCTACTGTTAAAAAAGGGGGGAAGAAAAAAAGGAAAAATAAAACACTTTTTTCAATGAATTTGTTGAAGGGAGCAGTTCCTAAGCTGGTCCTAAGAGCAGAGAAAGCAAGCGGTGCACCTTTGCCAACGAGCCACAAGATCTCAACTTCTGCAGAAACAGAGCAGAAACAGGCTCCATCAGCGTGCAACCCTGCTCGCGTCAGGATGCGGCCAACTGCCTGTGCCCTTTCAGTACTCAAACTTTTCAAGTACATCTCTCCTAGGTTTAATGCCTCCGGAGGATCATTTATTCTTATTCTGCTGGAGGGAAGGAAATTGAATTTACCCATTCCTCAAGCATGCCAGAATATAAGAAAGCAAAAGGAGGTATTGAAACCAATAGTTAAGTTGTCTCTTGGTCCTCAGCTCCTATCTTCCAGCCTGGTCCAGAAGAAGAAGGACAATTACCATCATCTCCCTGTGGTTCAGTGGCTGACAGGAAACAATTTTGTGGTTTAAATCCAGCTACCAGTGAACCGAGTCCACGTTAAGAGCGAGCCTCGCTGCACAACGTACTTTTGTTTGCAGCCTCGGGATTTAATTAAAACGGGCAGATAAAGCCTACCTTTTAACCCACGCTCGAGGGTGCGCCCCAGCAAGATAAAAAAAACAGGCTGCAAAAACAGGTCGAAGATGATCCCGTTGCTGGTGCAGCATCTGCGCCACGCTCGAATGCCGTCCCACCACATGTCTTGCCGAGGGGAGCCTCGCTGAAAAACCTCACTTTCTGGCCCAAAGGTGGGTTGTTTAGGTTTCTCCTCTTCAATACAGGACCGGGGTTATCCGAGGGCTGCTTGCAGCCATAGCATGGACTAACATGCTGAGAAATTCAAGCCCAGCTCCCTCCTGCTTGTGGCGACTCTCTTCCCACAGGTCTCCCTTCCAGCTGTCTGACCAAACACCCCCTCCACACGTCTTCCACCTACAGCTCCTTTCCAAGTCACTTTCAAGACAGAAGCAGAAAGGGTAAATCCCTTTTTTTTTTTTATCCTTCATCCAACAGAGCTATTATACCCTTACAAACAGCAAATTCTCCCAGTAACCGAACAAAGCAGCCACTTACATGTCATATTTTAAACAGGCATTTTTTCAGGCCAAGAAATAAACAGTTATATTTTGGCAATCCTTCATTTCCTGTCCTATTTGCGAGCAATAATGTCATGACACAGAGCGTGTCCCATGCCTTCCTCCCCAGCTCAAGCTTGCAGCAAAAACTGAATGAGCCGCTTATGACAGCTACAGAAAAATCACCGGTATTGGGCAAAAGCATGGTGAAAATGAAGAGGGGAAAAAAAAAAAAAGAAAGAAATTAATTTTTCAGCGTAAAGGGCAAACTGCAATATTGATAGACTCAGTACTCAGAGCAAGCGTCACTGGTCCCTGCTCAGCGATGGAGGGAAGCGGGATTTTGGGACCAGCAAAAGGACAAACGAGCATGAGTCAAGTTTAATTTTCTTTCCCTGGAATGGGAAAAATGCATCATCCCGAAGCACTGGTGCAATTTCTCGCCGCATTTTGCCATCCCATATGACACTGTAACACCCCCCTACACTGCCTGAGACATATCCCACTTAACCCAGCTCCTTAAAAACCTCCGGGGGACCGGTCCCACTTGCAAACACTTGGCACACGCGCTCCGGGCTCGCTGGAATAAATCAAGCGCGCGTTTGCCGAGCGGCGGGGACACCCCAGGGACACAGCCGCTGCCGGGCTCGGGCAGGGCGTCGCGGCTCCATCCCAAGCAGCAAAAGGCTGCGGACCAACACTTCCTCGTTCTCTGACCTTTTCCATTTAATTACTTCCTGTGACTTTCTTGGAACCGTGCATCGGAACGAGCAGGCGGCAGCCTCCGGGTGTAACCGAATCACTTTAAGGGTTCAGCTCCATCCTCCTGCTTACAAGCGGAAAGACGCCAGCAGCCCACCCGGGAGCTGTCGGCTGCGGAGAGGGTCACTGCTCGCAGCAGGCAGCTGCCCCTTCTCCTGGGTGCAGGCAGCGCTGCCCAAAACTCTCCCACCACTTACGCTCAGCGCTGCAGCTTCATGCCTCCGATTTATTACCAGGCGTCCCCGTTTTTTCCCCCTCCCGCGACGTGCAAAGGAGAAGCGCGGCAGCATTGGGGAGGGGGGGGGGAGAGGGAAGCAGAACCAAAGGCTGAGATGCAGAAAGAGGCGCTCGCTTTGCAATGACAAATTGACCTCTAAGTATCGATCTGAAATGGTGCAGTCATGAAGGGACCAATGAGTTTCCAGCATCCTAAGCCCTATTTTTTCCCCTCCTTGGTTTTATAAATTGTTTCAAAACTCAAAATCTTATCGAACTGTTCTCAAGGAATTAAAGAAAAAAAAAAAGCCAAAACTGGGGGGAAAAACCCCTCACAGTTTACTTGAAGAGGGTTATTTTAAAATGCATCCTGACAGCGGTCCTTTTTTTGTAATCTGGCTGTTAACATTTGCTCACAGTGCACTCAGTGAAATGAGAATAGCTATGCAAATTAAAGCCAGATATCTAGGGCAAATAGCACGCTATACTACCATTGTTCTGACAGCTTGAGAAAACTTATCAGCAGAGCCTGTCCTTATTTCTTTTAACACCATATATATTGAAAAAAAGAAAAAAAAAATCACTTCACCCACCACCGAAATGAAAAACAACCCATGAGTCACCGGCTTCAGCGACGCTATCAATCAATGCAAGGCTGGAAGCGAAGAGCTTACGAAGGAAACCATGGCTTACCTAAAACACCTCACCGTGCCCTGCAAGGCGAAGGCTGGATCATGCCGCAACGAGCCTGACTGCAGCCTCCAAAACAGCTGCTCGGGATGCACGCCGGGGTCAGGACCACGGTGCATCATTTACCCTGAAAGCCAAGACATCCAGCCACCAAGAAAACAGCTACCGCTGGCCTAGGAAGCGGGTTGGGTGCCACCTCCCCGTCTTGCAGGGACCAAAGCACAACTTTGCTGGGTTGAGCGGTGACCCCGGGAGAGGTGGCATGACCGGAGAGCCTCCCTCCCCAGCCCAGGTAGGACGCACACGAAACCCGTTAGCCGAAGCCTCCCTCGGCATGGCAGCGCAGCGGCACGTAGAGGAAGAATTTACTCCAAAACAAACTGCAGCCTACAATTAAGAAAAAAAAAAAACCCAACCCAAACATCAATGCCAAGCGCTCGCTGTTTTACACCGAGACTCACCTCCACACCGAGCCCTGCAGGAAAACGCGTTTGGAGCAACGTCTTCCCGCAAGATGAAGGTTGGCAAGCACCAGCTTTCATCCACTGCATCAGGTTAGGTTTGCCCCTGCGCTCTCCAGCCCAGGGACAGGGACCCACCTCGCCTCCTCTTGTCCAATTTGAGAAATGAAACCAAAAAAACCAAACCAAGAACTGTCAGGTCTTTATTGGAAACGAGTTGGCCACATTTTTCCAGCCTGCGAGGTCATGGCAACCCACGAGAGAGAAACTCAACTTTTTTTTTTTTTTTTTTTTTTTGAAGAACCATACCAACTTCAAAATAACCACAATTTCAGAAGCTACATATAAACACGTATTTATAGTCTCTTCATTAAGAAGTGCCAAAATAACAATTCCTCTTAACACACACGTTGCAGGCAGAAGCCATTTCCTTCACCACTCACATTTCTCCAGTAAATTGCCTTAAAATAAGTTTGACGTTAGGAAGGTGTAAGCGCAGCACACGCCGCCGATGACGATTTTTTTCGGACTCCAGAAACAGAGCCGAAAAGTTGCACAATTTTGACGCCGCTTTATAAGCCCGGAGAGAAGTCATTTTAAAGCGCGGTACATCCTATGGCACTTGGCACGGAACCAGTCCTGCACGCAAGTGAGTCATTTTTCTTGCCTGTCAAAGCCCAGAAAGAGATAGCCAGGAACAACCTTTGGGCCAGCGTGGCTTGTAAAAGCCTCGCCTGTCATTTCGCTGTAATATCTTTATTTTGGGGAAGAAACATTTAAAAAAGGGAAAAGAGCACCGTCAGGCATTTTGAAAGCCTCGGTGTGGCCTCTCGGGGGGGTTTATTCTGCGGGGGTGCTCCCGAGCGGGGGTGCCTTTGCGGGGGGGGGGGTGCAGCGGGCACCCGCAGCCCCCCGGGGCGGGGCGGGTACGGGGGGGGGGTGTGGCGGTGAATGGGGAGGCCGCCGGTGACCGGGTTTATGAATGCGGCGTCATGTGACGGCGGCGGCGGCCGCCCTCCTATTCACAAAACGGCGGCGGCGGCCGGGGCGGGGATCCGCGACGTCGTGTGTCCCCCCCGCCCCGCTCCCGCTTCCCGATCCCCCCCCCCAAACCCCGGGAGTGCGGGGCGGGGGAAGGGGAGCCGCCGCCGCGCTGCCCCCACCCCCCGCCCCGCGGGCCGCTCCCGCCGGGCGCCCCGACCCCCCCAGCCGGGGCGGGGAGAGGTGGCGGCGAGGGACGCCCGGGGGGGCGCCCCCCCCCGCACCCCGGCCTCCCCCCGCCTCCCGGGGGCTTTTATGAATGAAAAGGCGGTATGCAAATGAGCGCGGCCCGGGGGGGAGCGCGAAATGGCGGATGCGCGGGCGGGCAGCGCGCACACGTACGCGCGTGTCCGTGTCCCTCTGTCCGCCCGCGGTCTGTCTGTGCGTGTGTCGGGGGGCTGGGGGGGGGGGGTGAGGGATCCGCACCGGCTCCCGCCAGGCCAACAAAGGCTGGCCCCCGCCCGCCCGCCCGCCGCCCCCGGCCCCGGCCCCGCTCACTCGTCAGGGTAGGCTTCCTCGGTCATCTTCTCCCCGTCTAGGCTCATCCCTCGCCGCGGGCGGCCGGGCTGCGCCTCCGCATCTTCCTGCGCTTCACATGGCGGGGGAGGCCGCGCCGCGGCGGGCCGGGGCTGGCGGCCGCGCCGGGCCCGACGGCGCGGGAGCGCGGGCGGCGGCAGCGGGGGGTGACGGGGGGGGGGGGGGGCTACGGCCGCGCTCGTCGCCGGGCGGCGGCGGCCGGGGGCGGAGGAGGAGGCGGCGAGGCGGCGGTCAGCGCGCCGCGGGGGCGCGGCGGGGCGCGGCGGCGGCGGCGGCGGCGCGGGGTCCGGGCCCGGGGGAGCGGCGCAGCGCCCGGGGGCAGGCGGCGGCGCCGGGCCAGCCCCATGGCCGCGCTCACGCCATGGCGGGGCGCCGCGGGTGGCGGCGGAGCGGGGAAGGAGGGAGGGAGGCGGGCGGGGGGGGAGCCCCGGCAGGAAGCGGCGGCGCTGCCGAGCGGCCGCGGCCGCCGGGAGCGGGCAGGGCAGCGCCGGACCCGGGCGGGAGGGAGCCGCGGCCGCGGCGGCGGTGCTCAGGAAGGAGGAGACGCGCCTGGCAGTGGCGCCTCCCCCGCGGCGGCGCGGCCCGCCCCGGCCCGGCCCACCGAGCCCCCGCGGCGCAGCGCCCGGGGTGCGGCCGCCGCCGCCGCGCTCGGCGCCGCCCCCCGCGCCGCAGCCCCCGCGCCCCGCCCGCCGCCGCTCGGCTCGGCTCGGCTCGGCCCGGTCCGGTTCGGCTCGCCTCGGCTCGGCTCTCGGCTCACCTCAGCTTGTCCCGCCTGCGTTCAGCCTCACACAGCCCCGCTCAGTCCTCTTCAGCCTGACCTAGTAAGGCCCGGCTCAGCCCGATCTAGCCCATCTCAGTCCTACCAGGCCTAGCTCGCCTCAGCCTGACCTTGCCCAGCTGGGATGGCTTCAGCCCAACCCCAACCTAGCCTGGCTCGGCTCGGTTCGGCGCACGCCAGCCTGGCTCGGCGCAGGTCCTTGTCCCTGCTGAGAAGGCCCGTAGGAAGGATTTACGTCCCTGTAGGCAACCGCGCAAGGCCGTGTGCGCACGAGGGGTTTAAGAGCCTGTTGGCAGGAGAAGAGCTCAGGGAGGCTGCGTTGCCCCCACAGAGCCGCGTCCTGAGGCGACGGGGCTCCTCTGCCCGTGCCGCTGGGATCTCACCACCCTTGTGCTCTGCCCACCCCGCCTTGCCCTCTACGAGAGCTCAAACCAACCCTCGGAGCCACGCTCAGCAACGCTGTGGGGTGAGCGCAGGCGCGCTGGTAGCACCGCGCAGCTTTATTTGTAGGTCAATACACAGTGCCGTAACTGTAAACACTCCCAACTCGTGGTGTGTCCACAGCTACACCGTGACATCTTTGCCTGCCCTGGAAACTTGCTTGGTCCACAGAGGAGGGGGTGACGGGAGCCGACTTTAGAAAAGAAAGTTTGGCCCATGAAGCTGAATAACTAGCAGTGAGGTTTGGTTTTGCTTTCTCCATCAGGTCCTCTGTGACTGGGAAATCCTGGGAGAAGAAATCTGTCTGTCCCACCCAAGCACATCACCTTGCCCTTCGGCCTCCGCAGGCTCCTCGGCTGCAGCATCTCCTTCCCATTGCGGGCAGGGAGATGTCCCATCTCTGCTCTCACTGCACAGGGATATTCAGACACCATACGGCTGCGATTCCCAAGGAAGCCACTTACCGATTTATCTTTCAAGACTAGTCTACAGGATTTAGTCTTGAAGGGGCCTTCAGATTTTGGGGTGGAAATGGTGTTTCTGCTCTGTTGGGTTTCAGTTTCTAAGTGCTGTAAATTTTCTTTTCAGGAACAGAAGTGGAAACTTGGAGAAAAATCTGTGGACTGCTTAGTAATGCAATGGAGGCAAGAGCTGATGAAAGCTTTGAGGTCTTCTTTATGGGAGGTTAACCCCGGGGAGAAGCAGCATGTCCTTTGGAGATGGTACCAGAATCCGCAGCTTTGGTGTCATTACAATGTTACAGTAGCGCACTTGTCATTGCTAGAGGTTCGGCCATAACACCGGATAACGTGTGAGCGTGCAAGCCCGCTCCCCTCCCCGTGGCAGCCTGTGGCGTGCTCGTTCGGGCGGCAATGCTGCCTCTCTCCCCGTCCCCTTCCCACCCATTCATTCCTCTGCAAAGCACAGTTTGACACCCCCTCGGCTGTGCTAATGCATCCCCCCCCCGTTGGGGAGTTACACTGCTGGATCTGCTAAATGGTCCCAGCTAATAATACCCCCTCAATACCTCTTTATTTTGGAAAGTTATTCAAGGATCCAGCTTGCAGAATGGCATGATAAACATCTTGGCAAAGCTGAGCTGGCAGCGAAAGGAAGTGTCAGGGCAGGAGTAAGCGGCTGGGGGCAAGGAAACGGCAGGAACGTCTTCAGCTGCTGTACCATAAAAGACCAGATGTAATGATTTGACACACTTCCACCCATCCTATGTATTTTTTTTCCCCCCTAAGCGATGCTGAGATTGCACAGACATCTAACATCCTTAAAATCTTTCATGCCAAAAATCTCCGTGGTCAGCAGGAGCATCGACGCGCCTGAAGTGGGGAGCGTGGCGTTTAGCAGTTGGCTACTACAGAACCAGAATAAGGGGAGAGTTATCACCACATGAAAAACCCAGGGTGCAATCATGTAATTAAAAGGCCATTATAATGCATATACTGCTGAGGAGGACTGGGTATTAATCACTGTCTGATTAATGCTTGAGAGCTTGACTGTATGATCTGGATGTATTTTTGTGTACTTGTGTTGTGCGTCTGTATATGTGCCCCAATGGCGAGAAGCAGATGTGTTTGAGGCTTGGAAGCCGAAGTTTTACTCGATCTTGTTTCTTGAGTCGTTTCCTGTGGATTTGCAAGATCTCATGTTTGATCTCTGCTTTCTCTGTCCTGCTAATTTGGAAGCTGCTAAACTGTTTCTTCTCCAAACAATTTCTCTCACTGCATGACCCTCTTACTATTGTGTATATGCCTTTCGCACTGATAAATATTGAATTTTATTTTCCTAATATAAAGGTTACTGTGCCGGTTCTTGCGAGTAGCACTTTCAAGATGACTGACTTTTCTGAATGAAAAGGCTCTCAGAGGTGCGATTTCTGTTTGTGCATTGTACTGTTTGTATACAGAGCTTCTGCTTACACACAGAATAGCGCTTCCCTGTGATGCGATCGTTACGGTACCTAGAATTAATTAGCCATTGGTGGCAGAGCTTCAAGACAGCAGCTTCTGCATACGAACAATTTGCGTGCTATGACTATTCTGCGTTTTATATTCAAAAGGAACGTTTATTTTGCAGCGTAATATTTTAGTCATTGCAGAGAACCTGGTAAATGGACGCTGTTTCTGCTTGGACTGAAAATGGACTTCCCCAAAGTGCAGTTACACCTTTAGCTGGCACTTCTTCGGGGTGAGAAGCGCTGGAATTGGAAGTGGCAGAGTTTAGGATGGCATTTACTGCAGGCTTGCAACGTAGCCTGCTCCCTTCACCCACTCTTGCTTTTAAAACCTATACCTTTGAGCTGAAATCTTCCACACTGTTGATGTAGGAACCTAAATATGAATGTTGGTACCTTGTTGACTGTGCTAGTTTCAATGACTTTTCCACTGACTCATGCGGTGACTTTGAATGACTGAGGAGTAGAAGTCAGCAGTCCTGAATCACACCATCCTCCCGACAATTACCCCCCTCCCCGATAATTCTTTTGAGCAGCAATCATATTTTAAGAGCAATGACTGGATCCGTGTTTTCCCCCGTTATAATTGCTCAAAATTTAAGAGCTGCAGAAACAATATCTGCAACATTTGCAGTCAGCTTGAAAGCTTTCAGAGTTGACACATTTTGGGAGGTCACAGAGTTTGGAAATACAAAGCTTGTTTTCAGCAAGAGTGGGATTTCGGCACGCAGTTTGGAGAATTGTCAGGAGGATTTCGGGCACCTGCCAGGGGAAGAGGAGGTGGAGGGCTCCTTGTAAGTCTTCCCAGGATGTCCTTTTGAAGGGCGGTAAGACCAGAGCAGGAAAGCAGAAAGGGACCCTCGCTGCCAGATGGGCTGCTTTGCCCAGGATCTGACTATCCCGCTGTTTTCTCCATGTCTTGGTTTTTGTAACCATGTGTTTTACTGAGAGAGAAAACGGCAACAAAGCTTATGCGATCTCTTCGCTACTGCATGTGTGCGCCTCTGTACAACTTTGAGATGCTGGGGCTGGTGGCCAGCGGGAAGAAGGGGAAGGGAGGAATGGGACAGGAGAGTAGCGATCTCCAAACTAACCCAGTGCTCGCAAATAAAATCAATGGCTGGTTGGAGGAACAGCTCAGTGCTTTCAGCTGAACACAGAGGTAGAGCAGGAGCTCAGCCCTTTCTGGACACCACGGGATCCACCTGGGAAACAGCAATGTCCCAGCAGCCGGGAAGGCATTGACCAGTGCTTGCAGTCAGCCACGAGTCACATGTGTGGGACAAACCTGGTTTCATTCGTAGCTGTATTCATGAAACCATGCTCACCTTCACCCTCATAAGAGCAAGGTTTATTGAAATGAAGGGATTGTGAGGAAAAGAGGGCTTTTCAAAACCCTTGCTTTCCTACTGGGCACTCTGATGTCCTCTTAATATTCAGCAGTAAGTGATTTATAGCCCTCCTGACATGATGGTTTGGTGTTTCCTTTGTGTGCATAACTTCCTTTTGATTTAAAGGAATGATAACAAACCCAAATTGTAATCTCACAAGCGCATGACACATTGTCTTTGTGGTGCAGATAGCAGGAAAATGCTCTGATCTTGAGTTCAGCTCTTCAGCCTCTCCCCCACCCCCCCAATTTCACCCTGGTGACAGGGTGGCATTAGCAGGTTTAGTGAGACAGCAACACTGGTGGGGGTGATTCCTTCAGATGTAGTGATGCAGGATGGTGGTTTTTGGGAGTCCCACTAGAGTTGAGCCCCTGGCATGGACTCAACAAGAGATGGGTGCACAGCTGCTTCTTGAACTTCTTGCATACCTTTTTTGCTGAATTCTTGGAAGGAAAAACTGCTACAAAACCTTCACGTATCACTGTCGGTTCCCCAGCAGTGCTTTGCTTCTGCGCGTTCCCGGCTCAGAGCATGCCCTGGCCCATCGGATCAAAAAGTAAGTGTGCACGAACTCTGCCAGCGTCATGGATGCACTGGCAACCTCAGGATTAGTCCTAAAGCTGGGCTACTTTTGGCATGAGGGAAGGGCTGCTCTCCTCTCAAGATGCTTTTCCACCCTTGAGAGGTTTCTGCATTTTTGATACAGCTGTTTCCAGGGCCTCATGGGAGCTGAATAAACAGATGCCAAATAATCTGTTTTTACTTCAGGGAGCACAAAAGCGGATGGATCTGGGAAAAACACTGGAGCTGTGCACACCTTTTCCTCCCCTCCTTGGGGATTATTTGAATTAGGCTCAAACCCTTAAGTGTATTTTAAGAAAGTCACTTTCTGATACCCAAACTTCACTCGATAACTGGTGTTCCTCCCTTTCTCGCACAGCTAATGGGAGGCCATCCCTTCTGAACACCCTTGTATCCTTTATTGCAAAGCTCTTTGGTCGGCCTCAGCAGGCAACAGGATGAACTGTGGACTACTTATTTTGGCAAAACCAGTTTTCGTGGCTTGACCTGCTTTTCTCACCTAGCGCCTTGCTGTGGGTAGAGGGTCCTAGCGCAGTATCTGAGCAGTTATAATTGCAGGTTTACCCAGTCCAGGCCCAGCTGTGGCAGAAACCCCACCCCAGGTATTGATCAGGAAAGGCTTCTGGAGTTAAAGTAAGCTTTTGAAATATGGAAATGAGGACACGGCTGGGTCACATCTAGTGGCGTATGGTACGCAGGGGAAATGAGTGGACGAGCATTGTATGTACCCTGCCTGTATCCTCCTTAACCCAGCCCTCGGCTTCAGGGCTGCTCAGTGACACTGACCCACGAAGTCCTTTACAGATGCTCGACAATATTTAATTTCAAAGGGTAGCAGTCCACCCTTTTCTCCAGGCAGATATTTTCCCTTGTGTCAACGTCCTCATAACGACTCCAGCTAGGCAAATATAGCACATGGCTTATGAGTGTCCTGGAAGGACTCGGAGGTGGAGAGTTGGAGCTAAAGAAAGTTCACGGTTAACCCCATGCACCGCTGGATGGCTTTGCCCGCGATAAGTTGCAGCACACGATGAAGAAGCTGGGAGAGTTTAATGGTCCTGCAGAGAGCACCACCGTAGACAGCCATCCTCCAAGACGCTTGCATCGCTGTTCCCGAGGATTCCCATGGAAAATAATCATACGCTCCTTTTATGTCCTTGTAATCACAAACATATTATGCTTCCCTGCCCACTTCTAAGGAGAAAAGTAATTAGTCACCCCACACAAATCTTTTGGGACTGTGCATATACTCCGGTATGTATTTCAGCTCTCTCTACAAGGGAATGAAGATGCACAGCTCTGCTCTGTGCATGGTTATTAACAGACGCTGCCATTTGCAGAAACTGGGTGCAAGGCCTTTCACATGCTTACTGCCAGCCGCATCTCCAGCAGCGTTTGCTGCCAGGGTTAATGAAGCCCAGAAATGCAAGCCCAGGTTATGAGAGCTTCACGCCTGCAAAGCTAAAAGCACGGGCTTGCCTCCCCGAAGCTCGCAGGCTGCTCACCAAACTCCCTCGTTTTAGATAGGAGCCTCTCCGGTCTCTTAGTGAAATAAAAAAAGGCTGGTTATTGCTGGGTGCGTGTTCTGACCTTAAAAGCTGAAAGTAAAAACAATCCAAAATATGGGGCGTACTGAAGTGGCAGCTGAAGGGCTTTTTTTTGTTCATTCTACAGTTAATACCATTGTGCTAAAATTGAAAGCAGGGAGGAGTGGGGGTTAACTTAGGGTTTATTATGACAAAGAAGAATTATTTAGAAAGTGCTGAAAAACAGTAAATGAAAGACATTCTGGAAAATAAGCTTTGTTTCCATAGTCAGGAGTACTTGACTTATGGTGCAGGGACTGTGAAGGAAACCTCCTAGATCCATGGCAGGTAAACATTTGCCTTTGATTCTGGTTTTCTCTTCGAGTCTATAAACCCCAGCATTTACACTTAAATGGATGTGCTGAAAGCTATGTTTAGGAAGAGAATTTCATCCCCTCCTGCACGTACTTCTAACACGTGATAATTGTTTAACGGCAGCTTTACAAAGTATGGCTGGAGGGATGGTTTGTACAGGAGGAGTTACGCGGCACCGATGATAACTGCCTGATTCGGCCCCACTGAAGGATCAGAAGAGGTGTTATATTTTAAATAGCCATAATGTACCTTCAGTGGCTTACGGCAAATTCCTGCCTCCTGATTTCGCACATCGGAGAGGTCCCATTGATGAGATGGGGAACACAGGTGTATGCTAGCACCATGCGCCGCTTCAGCGTCACACGTGTTCAATGTGGGCATGAATCTCTGCAAAATTATGGGCCTCGCTTCAGAAAGGTTTTCAATTGCCCTAAATTTCTGGGGTAACAAAGAACAAGATCCTCGACAGCATCCAGACACTTAGCTTCCTATACATCCAACTCAGCAGCACTGTCTGGCATTTTAAGCATTTTATCACCTTTTTTTTTTTTAAACAGGGAGCTAGAGAGCTTATGAGAAGACGTTTTGGTGGCTGATGATATTTTTTTTTAATGCCATCCGTTTTGCCTTCATCAGACCTATCACAGAGTCTGGGCCCGCCCTTTATTTTTCGCTTTCTGCTTCTTCTCTCCCACCAGATCTGTTCCTCCCATACAATGCAGTCCAAAACTCATCGAGGGGTGACAGAATTACCCTAACCGCATGGCCCGTATGCATTACCTTGCATATAACTGCTGCTCCTCGTACCAAAGCCATTGCCACACTACCAGTATTTAATTTATTACTGCATAAAATTCTCTGGATAACTGTGACATTGAAAAGCTGCTTATAAATTGGTTCCTGCTCAGCTCTAGAGATTTGGGTCTTCTCTTTGACATTTCTGAGTCTAAGGAAGTAACAAATGTGAAAGCTTTCCTACAGGACTTGATCAGAAGCCTGGGAGATGGCAGTCCGAATTTTGGCCCTTCTCCTCTCTCAGGGTTGCAGGCAAACCGGGATAAGTCTTTGTCTTCTTCAAAGACAGATGGATAGCTGTCTTGCTTTAAAATCCTGGGAAGGTGCAAAGCAGAGGTGATTTTTACCTTGCTGTAGCAAGTCAAGGTCAACTCTATCCCCTCTGCAGATGGACTTTACCTCTGCTAGTAAGGGGATGAACAAGGCACCCTTTGAGAAAGGGCACCAGAGCCTGCTGCCTTCTGTGGAAAGGACTTCGTGCCACCACTATACAGCTGTCACCAAAATCATGGCCAGAGCTTTACTTGACCATAAAATCTGCTGTACCAGGAAGCTGTGGAAGCTTTGCAGTAACTTACTTTGCTGCACACAATTGCCCCAAAAGGAGTTTTGACCTTTTAACAACGGCACTTCATCGTATAGAATTTTCTTATATTCATTTCCCAAGTATTGGGGAGAGATAATCACTGAGGAACATGAGATCTTGAAAAAAGATAGTCACGCAGGTAATAAATGATATATTGTGACTTTTGATATAGTTAGTGCATCTGTGTAATCATGTCTGGTCTTACATACTAATTTTCATTAGTATGCTTCACAGTTGTTTGTTAGGGTGAAGAGCGTTAGTCTTCCCTTACAGCAGAAGAAATGACAGCCCGAGGAGATACCCAGGTGTCAGGGGGAGAACTCAGACTCAGGAGCACTTGGGAGTCATCTAGGACAGGAAAACAACATCCACTTGAGCTTAATGCCCCGTGCTTATTTACGCGTGTCCAATTGCTTGGCTGTAAGTGGTATTTAAATCACCTAAGCCCCTCTGTTCCCCTGTAATTTACTATCAGAAAGGACAGAAATAAATTCTAACATGTTTGTGAGACATACCAGAATTACTCCAAACTCATGAGAATTTTGGAGTAAAGTTAAATGCTTCAAGCCTAAATACCACACTGCTTATTCTCTTCTCACGGTTTATATCAGCACGGATTAAAATGAAATGCTGCTGTGAAGCTGTCCCATCAAACTGACCGTGGTTGTAATCGTTTGCCCCGTGTGGCCTAAGTAAAAGTGCTCCGGTGTGCATCTCCACCATAGGAAAATTCTTTATGCCCTGATTTCCAAGTTTGAAAATAACACTCTACAGATGAAACACACTTTTCACCCTCCAAATAAGTGTTTTCACCTACAAATACTTTTTGCTGCCTAAACAAGAGCCCTTTCCTTTGCACTTGTGCCAACATGTAACTTGGATAAAGAATTAAACTTAGATTCTTAGTTATAATGCTTCCCCCGACTTTTTTTTTTTTTTTTAATAATGACTCTAAGACATATGCCGTCTCTCTTCTGAATTTTAATCTTTCTAATGAAGGTGTGTTTGAAGAAGGCACGCCCTTCAGAAAATGTTTTGCGGTATCATATTTGTGCCTTTAGTGTTGAGGACCAGCTGCCTTTTCAATTTTAAATGCACTTTTCAGGGTCTTACATCAGAGAGGCCTAAATTAAAACACACTTACCATAAAGGGGTGCAGCATATGCATTCATCCTGGAAATTGCACTGTGACATGAAAGATATCCAAACACTATATGTAATTTCGAAGATGAGCAAGGCTTGGCCTTTCAGATGTCCCACGCGAGGGAAGCACCCACATCCCGCAAAATTGCAAGCTTCTGAATCATGGAAGTCAGATCATAAAGCCTCTAATTCCCACTGGTCTGAAGACGTGTGCGACTGCAAAAGTTGAACCCAGCGCTGAATCGGGGGTGGCCGACTGCCTGGAGGATGTGAGCCTGTGCAGGAACCCCTGTGGCCAGGCACCCGGCGCGACCCAGGGAGCTTCGGAGCTCAGGGATGGGGTAATTCTCCCTTTCTGCCTCCCAGCTCCTCCTCCACATGGTTTTCAGGCTCAGGGGTCAGGGTCTGAGGGCCCCCCGTGATGTGAAGATTTTGCGTAGCGGTTTGCGGGCTGAGAAGGGCTGGTCATGCCCAGTGTAAAGAATTGTTTAGCTCTAGGTGTCTTTCTCTTAATTAAGACTATTTGAGAAAATTTTTCCTCTCCCGTATGGTGGTATAGACCAGGGCTAATACCACTGGTGCCTTTATTTTGGATACGTATACCATGGCGAGACCGGCAACTGGCCTTTAACATAGCTCCCTGAAGGTATGCGGCT
The DNA here is from genome assembly GCF_047370975.1 of Nipponia nippon. Classification (NCBI taxonomy): domain Eukaryota; kingdom Metazoa; phylum Chordata; class Aves; order Pelecaniformes; family Threskiornithidae; genus Nipponia; species Nipponia nippon. The sequence goes on along the minus strand of NW_028262358.1, from coordinate 10,742,269 downwards.
ATGGAAACCTTGCCACAGGCTGTGCTCCCCTGCAGAACCAGAGTCCTCCTTTCTGAGTCCGTATGGGATTGATGCCAAATTCGTTCTCCACCTCCATGGCTCCCGGGAGCCGCATGGGTAGCTTCAGAGAGCCGTCAGTTCCATCGGCCTGCGGGTATGCGGAGGGACCCCCCAAGCTCCAGCCGGAGCAAGGCTTCCTCTGCCGCCTTTATTCGACGGCAGCCTTTAATTGTAACTCACTGTTGGGGGGAAAGATTTTGCAATCCGTTTCAAGTATCAGACATTGGCAATCCCTCTCCTAGAGTGTCGCGGTTGGAGAGTATCCTGGGCTAATTTTGGAGGCGCGATGCTCTCCTGTGTCTAGACATTGCAGTAAACGTTATTCAGCTGCCTGCGGGGTTACCGGGCTTGACACAAATGTGCTAGCCAAGCTCGAAAGGAAGAGGAAATATGGGAATATTCACCACCAGAAGACACTGCCTCCCTTGACATTTTCATCTGCAAAACAATGGCTTACAGAGAGTTTTGAACTGGAAGGTGTTGTTGACCTTTTTCCTTTTCCTCTTTTGACTTTTGTTTCCTGTAGGAGAGTCTCTGGAATTACTTAACGTTGTCATCGAGTCCTAGGGATTCCCCTCCCTGTCCTCTTCCAGTTGCGGTACATCTTCTACGCTCCCCGAGAGGCGAAATTGCTGAGGGAAGACATTTCTGTTTAAACTGGAAGCCATGAACGCAAGAGCTGCTCCTCCCAAAGGAAATGTTGTTGTTCTTTTTACTTCCATGTCCTCAAATAAATCTTAAATCTTTGCTCTGTACCCGGGTAGGTCCACTTGGGACTTCCCAGTTTCCTATAAATTCTGATTTACTCTCTTGCTGAGTCCGTGGAACCAGATACTAAATCCGTCTTACTGAAAAAAAAAAAAAAAGAACAATAAAACCCTAATTGAAATATTTTGCTGAAAAATGTCACAGTGTAGTGATTTTTGAAACAAAAGCCCAAGAAATATTTTTCGCTTTTCTAAACTAGGAAAAAAAAATGCATGTGTATACCCCTTTGGTTGGAGTGGAACTGGAAAAGTCTGATAAGTCGTATGAAGTGCCAGCTTCAGGGAAAAGAGAGCCTGGCTTTGTCTTTGTAGGTGTATTTGTGTGTCTTTGTGATGAATATTGTAGGGTCTGTCTTGGGAAGTTTTGTCGTGATGTTGAGGAGAAGGTGGCTGTCTCGGGCACTAAGGTGGCTCCTTGGGAGAGGCTGAAATCTGGCTGCCTGCCTGTGGGTGCCCCTGAAATCCTCCATAACCTCACTCAAACCACGGGGGCTCCGCGCCCTGCTTCTCTCTGACTCAGGGTAACCAGATGCCCAAGGCTTGCATCTGTCCTGGCGTCCTAACAAGCATCTTTGGGATATTGTTTTGTCCTGATTTTCTTTTCTGGATATGTTTTTTCTCCCAACAAGCCCGTCTTAATACACAACGAACTGACCTTATTCCATGCCAAGAAGACAGGATTCTCCCACGCAGGAGACGCATGCCTGACCCACCTCACCACCCTCCCCAACTCTTCCTCCTTCACTGCTCCTTTCTCTCTTCAGAGTCATCACGCAACTAAGCACCTCATAACTGCGGTGCATGTATACCCCTGCTCTCCCAGATCTCGAGGGATAAATTCCCTGTCGATCCCACACAGAGGGATCATTCTTGTGCATGCAGTGTCTTTAGGGTGCAGCACGCAGGACCTCAGTGCAGGATTCCCTGGCTGAAACCCAGACGCCACGTTCCCCTCTACCACGTGAAAATGAAAGTAAGCTTGGCCGCAGGAAAACCACAGAGCAGCGGTGAAGCCTCGGTTGTTCGGGGAGATGGTGTAAGGCGCCCAAAGCTTTACTTCAGATTTTCAGGGGATGCAAAATGTATGGATGCGTCCATCAGCGGGACCCCGAGAAGGACAAAATGTCACTGGGATCCCCGCTACAAAGAGCTGCCCTAAGGTCAGTGCCACAGGATTTCCGCAAGCTTGTGCTTATCTTCTAGACAAATCTCCTGGGGAGGAAAAGACAGACACACACACAGGTACAGTGAGCACAGCTGTCTGTTGTGGGGCTGTAAGGAACCGCCGGAAACCCGCGGAGGAAGATGCAACAAAAAAAAAAAAAAGTGAAAAGGGGAAAGGTGGGGAAGGAAGAAGCTGTTTTTCTCAAAGCTTGGCTGCCCTTGCAAGCAGAGTAACATCCCAAAAGAGACGCACGCGTTAGGCAGGTTTAGACCATTACAACCTTTCTGTATTCTGTAGATGCTGAAATAGAGGGAAAGAAACTTTGCTGCACAAGAGTGTAGTGGTTAACATGCTGTTTTCAGGAGAGTGCACCCACGAGCAGGCACAGCAGCTTGCTGTGCTGATAAAGCTTGTTTCTGCTCTGGAGTCAGGGAAACTGAGCCATGGGAGCAAATCGACTTGCCAAAGCTGCACAGTAAGCGTGACAGAGTTAGAAAGAAGATTAAATATGAACAGATTCCCCTTACCCTGCCTGCTTCACGCACTTAGACCAAGACTGTATCTGCACTGAGCGTTTTAGATGCTCCTGAAATTCATGAGTCAGACAGCCCGGATAATACCGACTCACTTCTTATGTAGAAGTTCAGATTGAGTAAAAACAAGGCAGCTGAGGATTTGGTTTGCCCCGAAGGAGCAGAGCTTTGTTCCTCGCTCTCTGTTTGCCCATGGACTGCATGGCAGGGAGGCACAAAGCAGAGAATATGCCCTCTGGAAAGACCTGCGAAAATGATAGCTGCCTCAGTTCAGGGGCTGAGCTGGAAAATGGAGAGAAAAAGAACTGGTTTGGGTCAAAGTGAAAGAAATGGCCGCTTTTCTTCTTTTTTTTTGTTGGGGGGAAATGAGAAAAAAACCCAACGTGTTATTTTGGGTCAACCCGAATCGCATTTTGAATGTAATGTTTTGTTTTGAGGTTAGTTACCCCTCTTGCTTCTCACACTTTCTTTTATTTCAGGTCTCTTTTGAGTGGAAAATGCCACTTCAAAATAGCAAATCAAAGGGTTGTGTTTAAGAGGCATTGAAATAAAATGCTGTGGCATTTTCCAAACAAACTCTTTCTTTCAAGAAATGTAGATATATATGTCCTTTCCCCCTATATTTTGGGTACAGTTGAAAATGTTTGCCATGTTTCATTCATTTTGGAAGCTCCAAAATTGCATGTTTTCGGTTTGCCTTTTTTTTCCTAGACATTTCTGGGGTTTTTTTGGCCTCATTCAACTCCTGCTGAGCAATTGCTTCTGCAGAAACAAGAAAGGCGAGGCGTGTAACCTGGGGAATGGGCGGTCACAGCTCATGTTAGCAAAAGGCCCCGGGGAGCGCTTGCAACTCCTGGTTGTGTCTTCAGGGCACAGGACGAGGCTCACACAGCGCCTGGGGCAGAGCCCCGGCTATGGCGGAAGGTAAGAGCATTACCAGCGCCCTTTTATTTCCTGGCAAAGATATCGAAGAAGCAGCAGTGAAGGAAGAGTTGAGGTAACAGGGGATGGATGCGTGCAGCTTTACGGCGCTCGGTTCTAAACGGCTGTGCCGCTGGATGGTTGGTTTTCTAACAACCAGATCGCCAGCACCAGCCTTTCATCCCAATAAACTCCAGGTTTTCTCAGTTTGCTGCCTGGTCCTACAGAGGTAGATGTGTAGGGTCACGCGAGAGGCATTGGGGGCTAGTTTTATTAGTATGTACCCCATCCCCTGTGGGGCTCTGCAGGGCTCTCTCCTTCAGTGGGTTTGCCCTGTTAGGGCTACAGGTATGGAGATGCACTCGGAGCCACCTCCCCGCTCAAGCCGGGGGCTTGCTTGCTCACCAGCAGGCAGGCTGGGGACGTACGGAGGAGCAGAATGCCTTGTGCTCGCTCCAGATAAGAGAGGTGATGCTGATAGGCATGAGAGAAACATCCCAAGCAACTGACTGAAGCAGAAATGTGGTTTGTAGCTCGAGTGTTTGCCTGACTTGTTGGCACTCTTGGGCAGGGGCAGGCGGGAGCTGGTCCAGGGGCACCGCAGCTGCACTACGATGTCCGGCGGACAGTCAAGTCCTAGAGCTTCTCTCTCCAGCCGTGACATCTAATGTGAAGGCAGTAGCCCTTTAAAACCATACGTATGGTAACCGGTGGCTTTGGTGACGGGCATTTCCTTCCAGACCAACAAATAATGCTGTGTGCTTCGACTAGCAGGGGACAGAAATTCTGAATTCAAGCCATTTTAAGTTAGCAAACTCTTTTTTCTGATTTTCCCAGAGCTGGCCAGCTGTGGCCTTCTGTGGTTGCTCCAGCATGCGATGTTTTGTAATGAAGTGGTGGGGTCTCAGCAGGCCTTATTCTGTCACTGGAACAATGGAGCACGGACTTTCTTTATATCCTGAAGGGCATCAAATAATAAGAACAAGAAAAGTTGTCCAGCTGTGCTTCAGCTGGAATAGTTTTCTCTTTTCATTTTTTTTCAGTCAGCCTTAGTAGACAGCATGGCTGCCTAATTCACTTATCTTCCAAGGAGGATACTTAAAATGTAAATAGAAAACTGGATTTAAGAAGTGGCATGTGTCTAGCATGAAGAAGTAAGAATTACCCCCGCTGGAATAACCTTCCTTTCGTTGGGCTTACATTAGGGATGAATTTGGTCTGCTACTTGGCAGCTGCGTGCACAAGCTGAATGGCGGCATCGTTGGCGGTTGTTATTAATATCTAGAAATTCGTTCCTAACCTTAGTCACCTCAGGTGATTTACGCTTGAAAAGATCACATAGCCTGGTAAATTTGGGAAGGATAAGTGAAGGAATACCAACTCAAACTGCCTTCTGTCTGGCAAGGACTAGGGTTACTCAGGTTTCTTGGCAGTGTTGGGCTATTCACTACTTTGGTTTACCCCCTGCAAAGTCCATGCAGAGGTGAAGAATTGCGGGCAAAACCCGCTGGCTGGTCCCCCGGCTTGGAGGAGCGCCCGGAGGTGGCTGTCACAGCTTGCTGGGGCTCAAGGTGTCGCGGAGAAGGAAGCCAAAGCATCCGGCAGGCCCCCGCTGGCCTGCGGGAGATGCGCCCGCGAAGGCGCAGGCGGATGTTTGCTGCTCACAGCTTGTCTCCAGTTGCTTGTCACAGCAAGGTGAAAATGAGCCCGGTAAGCGGCTTAAAGAGGAGATTTTGAAGGGAGCAGGTCGAGGGATCGGTGGGGACAGTAGCGGTGGGAGCGACTCGGCCAGCACAGCTGCAGCTGGAGGAGGAGGTGTATCTCCACCTGTATCCTCCTGCTGGGAAAGGACCTCCTGGGAGGCAAAGCCCATCTCAGCAGGGACCTGGGGAAATAGGTGGCGACAAAACAATGGGGAACGGCTCATATATCAAGCTCATCATACTTGCTATTGGATTTTTTGTTGTTGTTGTTGTTGAAACCACTACAGAGAGCAGCACGTTTCCAGGAGCCTGGCTCCAGCAAGCAAACTTCCCTGTGGCTTCCTGCTGGCTCAGGGAGGATTCATGGCTGGGGATGCTTTACCTCTTCCGTGCCAACTCGACTGGAGCCATGTCTCAAGATGGTTCTTTGATATCCTGTACAAAGGATTGTTCCTCGTGGCATTTTTGTCATGAAATAGTGTGTTTCTGCAAAGTTTAATCTGATTAAAATACAAAGAATTAGGATGGGGGACTGGATACGTGCAAAGTAGTATTTATGTATCTGTTTCTTTTGTTAATAGATAGGCCTGCCAGTCCCACAAAAACTTAAACATGCACTTAATGTTCCCAGTGGCTAATCCCATGAAAGTCTACTCCCAGCATATAGTTAAGCACACACGTACATCTGTATAAGGCACGGACTGCACGGCCCTAATACTGATGTGCTGGTTTAGGGCTGTTGCATTGGGAATGTTTGCGTGTCTGGAGCGTCTCATCGGACTCGGGGATGCATAAGCCCTCACTGTCTGGATCTACAAGGTATTAAGTAGGACTTGGAAAATGGAGGGCTGGCAGGGAGAAGCAAGACGTTACATTTAACGATGTGAAATAATGGCAGAAGCCAGGCACAGTATCATTAAATAATGGCTTTGGTTGTCCATTATTTAGTTCAGCCTTCCTTCTGCCTCTGAAATGCTGACTCCTGCGCCGTCTGTCTAGCAATGGCACAGTTGCCATCACTTTTTTTCAAATGGACACTTTTGTTTAATATTTCGAAAGCAGGCCTAAAACGTACACAAGTATCGGTGTTAGGCAGAGGGAGAGAAAGCTCAGAGATAATGCAGTATATGCACATAGTAAGGCATGCGCCTTATCTCTCAGTAAAATTGCTGAATTACTATCAGTGCCGCAACAGCATTCTCAATTACGGCAACAACTTACGGCCTTTGATACAAGACCACCAGAATTTTTGTCTGCAATCTGATAAAAAGCCAACTGTACCAAAGCAGCAAAGAGATTAAAAGCAAAACAAACAATTAAAGGAAATGAGGGGAAAAAAAAACAACAAATGAAAAATTACGGGCTAGACTTTGAATGATATGACATATTTTATTCTGAAAGATCTCAGCATATATTACAGTACTGCCTTGAAGGCAGATCTGTTGCTCATGTGAGACTGGAATGACTTACACCGGGGTGTGGGTACTGCTGTGCAATTATGGGATCTCTAGAGCATCTGTGATTGTGAATCCTTCCTTACTGCAAGGACCCCACAGACCTGGGTACTTGGGGAGATGTGCTGGGTTTGGCTTTCGATTTAACCTGAAGCAAAAGTCAGCTTGAGGCTGCCAGATTGTGCCTGGTTTCAGATCAAACCCCTGTGAAAGTAGTGAATTGAGTATGGTTTCCACTCAAAACCATAAATCGGTCTTGATTTGCTTGAAACTTTGCCCGGTTTTTTTTTTTTTTTTTTGCAAACTTGGCTGTGTTCTAGGTTTGTAACAAAACCTAAAACAAACATCACTGGGTTTCAGGTTTAGTTGTGAAAGTTTAACACAGAAACCATTTTCCTCCGGGGGGAAGGGGGGATGCTGGCCCGTGCGCTAAGGCTGAGGTTTTTTTTTATTCTTTTTGAGAATGATGGTGACAGTTTGTAACTTCTACCTTGAAAGCAGCTGGAGAAGAGGCTTTGGCTCAACATCTGATCTGAAGGACAGAATGGAAGAGGGTGACCATCACGTCCCGGCTTGGATCTCCAGCCTGGTTTTCCCGTCGCTGTTAGCAACAGGGAGCGCGTTAGCGCAGAGAAGCCCTGCTGCGTCGCTGCTATGCCATTTAACTCAGACCAGCGCGGCTCTGAATCAGGGTCAGCATTTGATAGCATGGAGGCCAAAGATAGCAGGAGGACAGATTTTTGCCTGGCACATGGTAAGATCGGCAACTGGGAACCATGCCACCACAAGAGAAGGAGCTGTAAGAAACTGCAGCTTCCAGCTCACGCTGATTTCCCATCTCACCAGGAGTGAGGCTTGTCATGTAAGGAAGCAAGACACCATCCATTAATTGCTGGCAGCATTTTGTCTTTCTGTGAGATAGGAGCTTCCGATTCCTCTTATGTTTCTCCCAGCAAGCTGAGCCTCACATTTCGGAAAGAAAGTCCAATCTGGCACGCTACCCTTGCTCTGGTCTGCATGGCAGGGAAACCAGGACTCCAGCATTTTCCCCTTAGCCTAGTGCTCCATATGCTGTGTCGTGCAGTGTGAAACAGATATTTTTTTTTTTTTAAACAAGATTACTACTGTGCACAAGGTCAAAGACTACAGGAGTTACTGTTTGCCGTGCTAAACGTTGCTGCTGTCTCTGATGAGCACAGATATGCTGTGCGGTCCTTACAGCTTTTGACCCAGAGGCGTGAATGCTAACACCAGAGCCCTCTTGGTGTGCCTGGCTGTAATCACAGGAAGCTCATTCATTACTCAGGTCCTGAAGATATAGCCGTCTTGGTAATCAGTTTGGATGGGAGGGGTAAATTAATCATTTCCTTTTACACTTGCTGATAGAGCAATTCATTCTGTCATGAGAAAATTTGGAAGTGGGGGGGAGTTTCAGTGAACTGGGAGTAAAACCTGAGATTTCAATCAGATGTTGTGGTCCAGCTTTGCTGCTACTTTTCTCTTTAATCTTACCTCCCCTGTCTCCTCACAACAGGGCCTTTTTCAGGGCTAAGCCACGCTTCCCAGAGCCATCCATTTGAGAAAATTGGGACGGTAGATAACTTTTCATCCAGGGAATGGACTGGGAACCTAGGGAAGTGCATCTGTTGTCCCCATTCAGGGGACCCGATGAGATCCTGGAGAAAAATGCCCAAGGCAGTACAGCTACTAGTATCTCCAGCCACCAGCAGCAAAAGCAGATTAGAGACCTCCTATGGAAAGTAGGAAAGGAGCGTCCCGGGGAAGCTGGGACAAACCCTTTCTGCCTCTGCCTGGCCTGTTGGGCACTGCTTAACTCTCCTGACTTGCAGTAACAGAAGGATCTGAAATAACACTCCTTTGGCTGCTGCCGTGGGCTAGCTTCATGGGACAGGGGAAGCAGTGCCCATCTCCAGCAGTCTGTGTCCTTCTCCTGGCAGTGCCTGACTCTTGCAGGGATATTTTAGCCTCTCCAGAGGCAGCTGCTGAAATATTGTTGAGCATAGATTTGGAAAATAAGGAGAACTGAAGCTGGGGATGGGTTTTTTGTTTGGGTTTGGTTTGTTTTGGGTTGGGTTTTTTTTTGCTACATCAGGCTTTAAACTGCTAATTCTAACAATAACGTTTCAAATCATAGTCCAATAATACAACCATCTGTTTTAGGGACATTGCTACCATGGTGGTTTTAGATGCTTGTCTAGGTCCTACCAATTTTGGTGGGGTGTGCACATAAGGGACCTTCACGCTGCTTCATAACACTGAGGTCTGAAACCAGAGATCATTAGCAAAATGTTATGTGTCAAATACATTTAAACATCTTACATCAATTAGATACAACAGTTGTCACAGGAAACGAACAGTACCTTTGCATGGCTGTTGTGTTAGAACTTGCTGCTTATTTTGCCTAATTGCTTACCTGTCTGCTGCAATCTCCTTGCGCTAAGTATACACCTTTTTAAAGCTCCTTACAGTGGCTATTTGGTAGGGTGGGACTGGACGTTATTTACATTAGAACAGGGAAAAAAAAGAGCAATTAGTGTTTCCTGAGATCACAGAATCACCTTTCAGTTGCACCAGTGGGAGATAAAGCTTGTTAGTTAATTGGAGGGGCTGAAACCCCAAGGCAGCAGATGCCGTTGCATTTAGAGGCTGCAAAAGAAGACAGAACTGTGCGCTACAGGAGTTTTTAGTCTGCCAGGATTGCGTGAGTGTGGCTGCACCTTCCATTTACAAAACACAGCTCTAATTGTTTTTATTAAGTTAGTACAGACGTGAAATGGTCTTTTTTAGACCTTTTCTCCTCAAAGCACTGGTGCTGCTTTAATCTGTATTGAGGCAGTGAAAATGTTATAAGCTACCAAACCAGCTGTGCACCATGTTAGTTTATGGAGCTGACAAAGGGGTTTTAAGTTAATCCAGCTGATTTGGGAGTGCTCTGATACAGAGCTGACCCCTAGCTTCATGTTGATGACAGGCAGCAGAGAGTGGTCCCATCAAAGGAACTTGGTACTTCGGTGTCTTTAAGCTGATGTAAGTGCTCCTTCTCACTCAGGTTGTATTGGTATGAGGCTTTGGATATTTATAGTGAAAGCTGTCAGTGGGCAAAACACCACCCTGGGGTGGCAGAGACCTTGCCAAATCAGGTAGTACCAGCTGGACTGAGCTTGGAGCGAAGTGACAAAATGTTGGCTACGTAAACGCCTGTCGGTTGGGCGTTGTTAACCCTGCAGCTTGCCAGGACCCATTGCTGTAAGGCAGTAGCTGCAGCTGCTCCTTTGTAAGTCGATGGCCAAAACCTGTATTGATTGTGTCAAACTATTTGGTTTCTGCTCTTGCTCTGGTTCCTGATGTCTTGAGCGTAGCTTCTGCTCTTCAGCTCATGCTCTCTGCCTTGTATTCCTGCGTGCTGGTGCGTATCAGTGCCAGCGGCGGTCTTGTCAGCAGTTCATGTTCGGAGGCATAGGAGTGGGGAGGATTTCCCTGCTCTGCCTGGGTGGCTCATGGAACCTTTCAGTGTGCTGGGGAGCACCATGTCCTTTTGGGGTTTTGAGAGTTGCCTTCCTGAGAAGCTCATGTCATAAAGATAGGCCTTACTCTGGCAATACAATGCTTTTGCCTATGGGATTTTGGCCCTGAAATGAAGTGATTCTTTGCTGCCATAATTGTGCCTAGGCAACATTATTACTGACAAAGTGATGTAGTTCAACCTTCCCTACCTCCTCATAGCACTGTAATGCAAATCGCTGTGTTGGTACAACAAATGGCAAAGTTACAGAAGAGAGCTTGAGCTGATCTAATGGCAGATTACTGCTAGAAGAGGGGAGCATGTCCCCCCTTTCCCTGTCCACCCACTTTCTGCCCTTAACTGTGACTATTCTGCTTCCCTCTTTGTGCCAGCCTTCAGCCTGTTTGGGATCCTTCAGCTGAGTGCACTGAACCAGAGGCTTGAAAAATGAAACCTAAAGTGAAAAAGTAAAAACCTAAATCCACACGCACAAAAAAAAAGGAGATTTTTTGACCACACTGGTCAGCAGAGGGTGGAGCCCAGCACATGGGAAGGGAAGGGACAGAACGCACAGTGAAAAGGAGAGCTGCAGTGAGGATGGAAATGGGATGAGGAAGAAAAGAGAGAGGAAGGAGGAAGAGGAGAGCAATGAGCTGTTATTTAAGCCCAGCCATTTGGTGGAACTTCACCTTCTTCCCGTAGCCCAAGTCTCAGGGTGAGACCTGTCCTCTGCCTTGCATCTTTGGCGGAGACCTTTGCCATTCGTTTGCAAATGGGTCTGGCAGCAGCAACGACAGCCGCAGCAGCCGCCTGTGTGCAGAAACACGGGATGCACACCACGGTTCGGGACCCCCTGCTCCAGACATCCGGATTAAGCTGTTGGCCTCAGCTCACTGAACACTGCTGCTGGACACATTTGTGCAGAAAGACCTGGGAAGAAGCAGGGAGTTAAGCTCTGAGGCAGGGAGGAAATGAGCTGCAATGAACGTAAGAAGCACTGTTTTCAGGCTGCAAGACATGTAATAACTAACCTGAACAAAAGCTCTCTATCCCAGCAAGGTGTTAATTATATGCCTTGTCTTTCTGGATATGTGCGAACAGGGTCTCTTTGCCCATTGGGAACAATAGGTGTAATTATTATTTAGTTGGAAAGAGAGGAAGCCCAGCTGCCTTTAATGCACAGGATCAAATGAAGGCCAATAAAGTGTATGCACACGTGGCCTGCACTCTGTGGCTTAGTGTAACCTACAGAGTTTGCCAGTGTAATTCTAGGGTGTGGAAAGAAATCGACTCCCCCACTGCTGGCAAGGCGCTGGTGTAGACAGAGCTCTGCTGACAGATGAGTGTTTCTGACAGTTTAGCGTGTCTGGGTACGTAGGTGGCTTTGCCGTAGGCTGAAATTCGCTTTGGTGGCACAGGCCATGTCTCTGCTAGGGGGTTGAACCCATGCCGCTCCACAGCAGTCGCTTTCACAGGACAGGCAAGGACAATTACACTTGTTGTTGTTGTTGTTGTTACTGCAAGATATCTCCTAGCCCAGGACAATGTTTTTCATGCATTAGTTTGCTGATGTTCCAGATGTATTACGGGGTACAGTGTATGCTTGTAACAGTTGAGCTCTGTGTTTCAGTCTCTGGCTAAGGAGTGCCGTAGGGGAACGAAATCTCTGAGGCTGAAGCAGGGAAGTATTTATGCCAGAAGGTGATGCAGAACTGCTCAGGTCTGCTGGAGGGAGGCAGGGGGCTGCATCATGAGGACCTTGTAGAGACAGAGGACAACCCACTCGAGCCTGTGTATATGACACCCTCTCTCCTACCATTCCAGGGTTAAATTAGAAGACAAATCTCAAAAGCCACCATAAGACTGTCCAGGTAGGGACTGATACTGCTCTGTCTCCAGCAGTATCTGTGCAATTCTCCCTGTGCAAGACATCCCCTATGCAGAACAATCCCGTGGCACGAAGCTGCCCGGCTCTGTTCCCCGTGACAAACCCTAGATGCTGCTCACCACCTCTCCAGCACGCTCTTGCTATAGTGTATTCCTCCAGCCTGCTCATTTGCTCCTTCACTTTGGGAACCAGAGGATTTTCCCCTTCCTGGCTGAGCACACAAAGTGTGGACCGTTATGTCAACATCCATGCTGGCTCTGATTTCAAGAGTTGACTGTCATCAAGCATCAGTGTCACCAGGGAGCTTTCTGCTAGGTATGGTCCAGACAACTGCTTGGAGCGATCTTGCTAATGGCTTATGCGCAGCTGTGGAAGAACATGGAAACCTTGTCTGCCAGAACGCTAGAGGAATTTCTAGGTTTAACCCTCCATGGAGTATCCTAGGCTTTGAATGTGAATAAAAAGGCGTCTTCTGGTAAATGAGATGAATTTTATTAGGAGGGAAAATGTAAGAAAGTTAGCATTAAATTTGTTCACAAGTACAGTAAGTGTTGGTTGGAAAAAAGCATAGAGACCACCTTATGGATAGATTAAACAACCACGGCTAACTGAAATCTGAGAGTGCAAACATAGAGCACAGATCTTTCTGCTACCTCCTCAAAGCGTTAGGACTGGGCAAAGAGGTGCTTTGACGAAAGTTTCTTTCCCTCTGCTAAATGCGTGCTTTTCCTGAAGAGGTGCCATGTATAAAGAAGAAATCACGCTAAAGGCGTAATTTTGTTTTCCAAGTCAATGTTTCATTTGCCTCCTCTTAGAATATACATTTCTTTGCTTATGATCTTGGCATGGCTGTACATATTTTCTATTCTCTTCAGGGGTGGTTTGCTTTGTTGTCATAGCAATGCCTTCTAACTCCTGCACTCACCAGTTTCTTTTCAGGTTCCTGCAGGCTGCAACCAGTCCCTCATTGTGATGATCACATCTCCTAGCTTCTTTAATGCCTCTTTTTTTTATCTCCTAACTATAGGCACATTCAGTAGCATGACTCCAAAGAATTCTGGCCCAAACAGGTTTTCAGCTTGAAGTTAAAAAAAAAAAAAAAAAGGCAATAACATTGTTTGTATCTGTTTGGGGTTTTCGTTGTTCTGCTGATGATCTCATATTTCAACATTTTTCTTCATTCACCTTCTTAGCTTTTCTTGGACATGTGCTATAACCGACTTGGTGATCTGGCTATCAGAGATGAGGTGCACCAGGCTCATCAATGTTGCTTGAGGAGTGTTTTTCCCTAGGTCGTGATCACAATGGCAATGTGAGGCTGGGACCAGGCCAGCTTAAACAAAATTGTCCCATTTTCCTGTGCAGTCTCGCTCAACAGCTTTCCTTCCACAAAGCTCCACTTTTAGAGGCTCATCGCCTCCCCTTGTGTCCAGCTCCACCTTGAATGGCTGGTGAGGCAGAGATTTTCAGCTGTTCACTGCGAAGCCAGGCAAGAAAGCGTTAAAGCTACAGGAGTGAGGGAGGCTAGATGAATTTCTTAAACTCCCTCTCCTCATCCAGGGCACTCTTTTAGTATGAAGTAGATCATCCCAGCCATGGGATATTGCTGGACGTGGGCAAAGTGGGATGGGGTAAGAACTCAACTTTGCGCTCAACCTTTGGGCCCAGCTTTGCTGCAGGCTTCCCTGTCCTTGAACAAGTCAGTCCCTCCATCCTGCACGTCAGCGCACGCAGGGCAAAAGGGAGACAACACTCTTTCTGCCTCACGCAGGAGGGCAAAGTCCTTCCAAGCCCATCTAGACTTAGGTACCCCCATGGAAGGGATGATGAGAGATACTGCGTAGGGAGAGCATAGACTTTCTTTGTCATTTCTGCTCAGACCGCAGCAGGGAGAACTGTAGGTTTGAAGGTACTGCTCAGCAGCTGCCCTGAACTAAGGCAGGGATGCTACTTTGAGCAACGTACCTAGATTTAAGTTGAAGTCCGACCTCCTTGTATTACACCTCTGGTGTGTTCTGCAGCTGCTCGTTTTCTATGTATATGGGAAACGCTTTCACAGGATGGGGTCATTCTACCATCTTCCACTGCACAGCTCTCCCTCATTTTGTTGATGTAAGCCATGTATCTGAGAGGATACATGAGGCTTCCAAAGTAGCGAGCCAAAGGAGCCGTAGCCTATAGGCTCACCCCCAAATATTTTCTTGAGACAGATTATTACAGGCTTGCATTCCACCCTTACCACACAAAATACAAATCACAGAACAGAGATGGCTCCTGCTCCAAAGAGCTTTGTTCATTGCACAGTGGCTGTATGAGGTTGCTGGCTGATATTTTGTTGCTGTTGGAATTAGTTTCAATATGAATCAATACCATTTTTTTTAGCGCGGTAGGCGCATACGCTATACAATTGAAAGCAATTTTAAAGGAACTTGCGCTTTAATGAAACTCCTTTTGGGTTTCAGTTCCAAAGCGACTATCGGGCAGGATCATTAGTTATTTGCTGTCTTTGTAAACATTACATTCAGTTGGATTGTTGTTGTTGTTGTTGGTTTTTAAATCAAAGATGTTTGGCTTTTTTTTTTTTCTTTTTCCCCAAAGTAGGAATATTTATCTTTGAATCCTCCAACAGCTTTGGAATGCAGCCTCCACACAGACTTTAATAGCAAAACCCACTTCTTCTGACTCAGGGACCATTTGATGAAATGTCTAGAGAAGCAAAAAGCAGCAACAAAAAAAGCTATACACAGATGCTTCCGTGTGACTAACAGAATGTCCACCCAAAGCGGAGAGAGTATAAGTACGTTTGTCATATGTGGGTGTATTTTTCCCATACATTCATTTTTAAAGCTATGCAGTAGAGCACTATAAAATTATAGTTTTACAAATAAGCATTATTTGACCGTCACTGGGCTGAGCTGATGACTCACTCTGTGACCTCCATGCAAGTCATTTGATTTTCTTGTTCCTCGGTAAGACTAGCTGGGAAACAGGCTGGAAAAAAAATAAAAGACAAACCCAGAACACATTCCTGAAAATATGTTCCCTACCTAAGCTTTATGTGTTGACTGGAAACACAACATTGGAAATAAGAGCTTTACAGCTGTTGGCTTGATGTCTGTGCCCAGCCCTGGAGGAATTGTGGGTGGCCAGTGTCTCTGAAAAGCATGCTCTAAATATGGGTTGTGGTGTCTGACCTATTCTAAAACATTAACAGTAGAAGACTTGCAGTCAGCTGCCAATATCATTATCGTGTCCCACCAATATCATTATGGTGTCCTATTGTCATTGTGGTGTGAGCTGGGTCTTTTAGCAATATAACCGTACCATCTCCAGATCCACTTGGAAACATTAGCCTTATAATACAGAGCTTACAGGCTTCAGCATGTCTCTAGCCATCTCTGTCTTCGCTGTTTACTTTCTGATACCAGGTTTCTCTTTGACCTGAAAGCTACATATTTGCACATAAACACCTTTTTAATGAAAATAGTCTCATTATGTCCAGAAAGCGGCATAGTTGTGTAGTGTTTCCAGGGCCCAAACTATTAATTCATCCAACCCATGCAGTATTACCAGCATTTTGAACACTTCCTCACTGTTCAAAAGTTGTGGGGCAAATCTCGAAGAATTACCAGGTCACTCTGGTTTTCAAGACCCAGTGTTTGCTAGCCAAATCTGGGTGCCTTTTCTGGCTTTTCTTTAAAGCACATCTGTGTGATGTTTTTGAAGTCTTCTTTGCGGAGGATAGCAAGAAGGAGAAAGTAACTTTCTTTAATGACACTGGGGACTGTATGCAATCTCCTGGCTCCAGGAGCTGGGGCTTAAAGGGTGAGGCTTGGAAAGGCCTGTCTGTTTTGCCTCTGTCTTTGTTTTACATATGTTTCCAGTTTATTTTCCTGTTGCTATTCATTGCTTTTTTGTTTGGCCTTCACTACACTTTTCCCTCAGTTTCCACCTAAGGGGCCTTGATCTATTTTGAGGAGGACACAGCAGTTATCTTAAAAAGAAATCTCATTAACTTTATTTTGACTCCTTCTTTCTGGCTACCAGTTACGTGAACCCCTCTTCCCAACCAGCCGTCTAGCGTAATAGGTACCTAGGAACAGCAATGTTAAGCTTTCCATACATACACGGTGTCTTATTAGGTGTCAGCTGTGAAGCATCTATACTATACCTTGAAGGCACAAGCTTGCTTCAGAGCTGACTCATGACTGACAAACCAAATCTACTGGATTTAAGTGCCACAGCCAAAGAAACAATTGCCCTTCTTAGTCTGTATTGCCTGTCCATCAGGTGCTGGCATTTCTGCAGCAGCGCTGGAGCGTGGATCTTGTTTCTCCCTGTCTTTAGGCCCAGTTCATACTCTGTCTTTTAGATTACGTATCTGATGAGGATAGGACAAGGATACCAGGTAAGCAAAGCCAGCGTTTCCCTATGCAGCTGTCCTGCTCGCAGGATTATCTTGCTGGCCCCTGATGTTGTAGCTGTCCTTATCCTCATCCATTGTGGTCAGCTGCCTGGGACAAGACAGGGATCCGGGATGTGGGATCAGTGAGACCTGCAAAAGGATTCGTGTGATGGACAAGCCTGCCGAGCAATGGAGCTTATGAAGCGAGAGCAAAATCAGCCCCAGGAGGGTGACTCCTCTCTCTTCTGAGCATGTAAGCTGCTGAAGCTGAGTCACAGTCCCAGCCGTTTGAAAGGATGGGGGGCTGGAATGAAATATAGCAACAATTAACAAAAGAGAAATGCACTGAATAAGAGCCTCCTCCATTTCATTTTCCTTATGGATGTTATTGATTCATCACTCTAGCAGTCCTGGCTCCCACCCAGGATGCAAAGGGCATAATATAGGTTGTCTGGAGGCAGTGGCTATGGAAGATAAGGAACATTCCTGTTCAGTATTTTGTACAGGAAATATTCTCGTACGTGTCCTACCCAAATTGCCTATGTAGAACAGCAAAATGTATCATGGGGAAAGAATCGTGCTGCTTAAGATTACTGTGCTATTTGAAGGTGGCTATTACCAAGTGGGTAGTATCAGTCACTGTGAGTAGTTGTTCTGGGAACAGCTGATGCAGTGAAAGCTGCTTCCTATGCATCTTTATCCCATGCCTCTGTATATACAACTCTGTAACTACAGCTTCACCCAATGACTTGCACAGTCCCGCACCACCTCCAGTTCCCCCCATCATATATGTCCCACCTGCTTTCCTATACCACAGCGACAGCTAGCCAAGTAGCAGACACTCGTGATGGGAAAGCTCACGTAAGCGATGTGCAGGCTGGCTGGGGTGTGCATGCTGCTGGGTCACCCCACGAGCCGAGCGGGTGACTGTGAAACTACATGGTCTTTCCTAAAACAAGGGCATTCATTTGGGTATCTCTTCTCAGCCCAGTGCTGATTTTCATTAAGCTCGGTGAGGTTGCGAAGATATTATTTTCCTACCTCTCTGCCAAATTTAGCTGGAATTGGCCAACAGGTTTAAAAGCATTTGAATGGGGGAGGAGGGTGGGAAAAGAGAGGAAAAACAGACAGCAGGATCACATAAGCCTCATTTCATTAGGAAATGGATAAAAAAAGAGAGTTTAACTTCTAGCTATGAAAATTTTTGGATTTGTCTTGAATACTTAACTATACAGAGAGAGTTGTTTTTTATCCAGACCAGTTAATAAACAGGTGTCATCACTGGACATGTTCGAGAGATTGTTTTTCTGTTACCTATGTGAGTGAAAGCAAGAAGGAAAAAATCTTGATGCTTATATATTCGAAAGGGGAAAGTGGAGGAGTAGAAGAGATTATGAGCAAACAGAGGGGGCAATGCTGATCATATACAGTTAAAATCATTTTTACCATGGTAACAAAAAATAACCTCCCCTAGAATGCACTTGAATCTACAGAACCAATGTAAGCAAAGATAGCGGTGAAGTATGTTTTGTTTAGAACATAATTCATGGCAGCTCCAATGAAATTCTTAATGAAGTATGATATTTTCCTCTTAAAAATCACTTTCTGAAAATGGAAGCTGTTAAACTCTTTTAATCTTCACTTCCAATGGTTGCCAGCAAAATCTGATCCAGGGAGTCAATTAGAAAGGATTCTTCTGTGCGCCAGGTTTAATTATCTCCTTGTGCCTTGAATTGCTATGTAAACTCTTCTCTCTAACTTCCTGCACAGAGTTTAGGATTGTTAAATCTTCTTTTCCAGAGGTACCAAACAAACATTGGATCGTACAAAGCTAGTACCATCGCGTCTGTCTTGTAATAACGAGCACGGTCTTGAAAAGGAAGGGGGATGCTTGGATTTAAACACAGTCTTAGGGAAAACTTTCCCCCCAGCAGTTACAGTTTGCGGGTGAATACAATTATGCGTAAGCAGAAACTTTGCTTGGTTCTTGTGTGGAAGAAGCTACGTATGAAAAAAGGAGTGAATCTAAACCCTAGAGTCTCTGTCTTACTACTCTAAGCCAGCTGTCTGAAAGGAAATGGTCAAAATCCTGTCAATCGTTAAGAATTTGTTTACCAGATGTTCATAATAATCCTGTGAATTTAAAAAAAAAAAGGAAATCTGACTCCTTACTGAGGACCAGGGCTTGCCACTCCTGTTTCATTGACATCAGCAGGACTCCTCGTGTCAGAGAGGGCAAATATTTTCTGAGAGTAGATTCCTGTTCTGAACCCTCCTACGTCATTTACTTATGCGCCATCATTATGGAATTGCTCAGAGGCTGCTGTGGGTGACCTCTTTCTTCCCGTCTCCCCCACACTTACGGTCACATATGTGTGAGCCTCTCGGACTCAGAACTGGAGTACTAACCTATGTGGTCTGGACTGGATCTAGATGTTATGTATGGCTGGGATAGGAGGCATCCTCCAGGATCACCAAAACATCTTCAGTGAAAGATTAGTGGTATGTTTGAAAAGGGTCATTCAGCTTGGGAAGCTACCGGAAAGTGACAGCCCAGAGGGACACTCATTCTCTTCTCCATCTGGATGGACCTTCGGAAAGATAACACCGTTGTCACTTTGATGGAGTTGTCCGTCTAGCATCCACTACGGGCTTAAGGGAAAATCTGCTGGCTGAGCTCAGCCCACCAATTCAGACTGTTTGAGCCAGCCTGTCTGATTGTGCCTGAAGTGGATTAGGCAGCACTTAGATAAGGTGATCCCACCTACAGAGTCGGGAAGGTGGTATGGTAACCCTCTAGCAGGCAGGAGCTGACAAGTAAGCGGGAGGTGGATACATCTTCAGCAGAGCAGCTGTTTGCATCCCAGCCAGGTCTTTTAGTCCCAACTTGTAACTGCCTTCCAAGAGTCAACTGAACAGAAGCAGAGCTGAGCCTTGCAAGAGACCCATTTTAGGATCAAGTTGTTGCATTTAGGCAATTTAGTAAAGATGGTAGCTTTGCCTTAACACCGAGTCTCCATAAGATGCTGCTGCACGCTCCTAGCAACAGGAATAGCAGGCGTCGTCTTAGACTTGCTGGCTTTGGGGGTTTGTCACTGCTCAAAGACACAGCTGGGCTAAGGGATGGTGGCGTCACAGGAGCGGAGCAGAATGAACTGGCCATGGAAAGGAAGAGTTTTCTAAAGCAAAGGTCCCTGAAGGGCCACCCAGAGCAGGAGCCCCCCATGCCCCGGGTGCAAAGAGGGCAGCTGGTTCGAAGCCAGTGCTCGCTGGCTTTGCAGGAGGACTCAGCCTGCGCCCGGGGAGGCCCTTTTGGTCTCCAAACTGAGTGCCGAAACTCTCCCTTTTTCAGCCAGCGGGACTGAGGTCTCGGATCTGCGCGGGGGACGCCCGGGAAGAGGCAGCAGATCCGCGGGGCAGAGGGCGGGCCGCCAGCGGGCCCCGACAGCCGTCTCCCCCTCGGCCTCGGAAGGGCGCGGCGGGGCGGCCGTCGAGCGGCTCCGCGACATGGCGGCCGCTCGCCCAGCGCCGCATTTCCGCGCCAGCCCGGCGCCGCCGCCGCCGCCAGGTGGAAGCCGGCAGGTCTCGGGCGGCTCCGGTGAGCCGCCACCACCACCAGCCCGCGGCCTGCCCTCGCCTTCCCGCCGGAGCGGCGTCGGGGCTGGCCCTGCGGGGTCCCCGGCCGCCCCGCCGGCCCCGGCCCTGCCTGAGGGGAGGGCGACATCTTGTGGCGAGGCGCGCGCCGTCGGGGCCGCGCTTCCCTCGGGCCCCTCAGGGCCAACGCTGAGGGCTGAGGCGGTCTGTCGCCCTGGGTCCCGTCGTGGTCCTTCATGGCATCCGCCCCTGCCTCTTCTTGAAGGGTTGTCGGCGGTGGCTCCCCGAAGAGGTAATTCTGAGCTGCTGGTGGAAATGATTTCCTCAGGCGGGTCGCCCTTACCTGGAGGGTGGCTAAGCTTCAGCTGAGGCCCTCTGCTCCAGCCTCCAGCAGTGGCCCAGGCAGCCGGCACACACGCTGCGCCTTGTGCTGGGCCTGCCACATGGTTTAATGTTTCTGAAGATGGAGGTACCTGTAAAGGGACTTGGAGTGCGAATCTGGCAGGTGTTGGCACAGCAGCGTGCGTGTGCGGACCTACACCCGCAAGAGTGGGAGCTCTGACATGTTCTTCCACTTGTGATGCAGTGGGAGACAAGAAAGAGGCAGCAATTAATGAGTGACTGCAATGAGGCTCCCTTTAGGGAGACAGAAGCAGCGCTCTGAAGTTACTCGATTGGGGGCAAGTTCAAAGCCTTTCCCCAGCATTTCCTACACGAGGTCGTTTCACTCAAGTCTAGTATGAAATTGCACTAGCTTTTCTTCATGCAGAAGTGGGTCCCTGTTACATCTTTGTGTCTTTAGTTGCATAAGAAAGAATGATTTGTGGCAAAGTGTCCTCCAGTGTTGTTACATCCCACCAGGTTTCCACATGGATTCTGATGAAACCACAATGTGAAGACCCACAAGTAAATGTTAGTTATCAACTGCCGTTCCCGTCCTCCTTGTGATAGAGGTAAGGCTAAGGGAAGCTGGAGGTCGACTGGGGATTAGGAAACCTTTCTTATATTCCTCTTTCCACTACTGAGTGGTGAAAGGACCTTGGATAAATGATATCACCTTGTAAGGCCTTGGTTTCCCATCTGTAACGTTAATAGCTGTTCGTTACAAAGAACTTCAAGACCTTTCAAATAGAATAATAGGATTTCTCATTACTGAACTGTTTCACATCCTAGAGAAGCCTTATTTTTTAACAACTGTTTCTGATTGGTTCTTTAATAATTTAAATGAATTAATTAATTTTCAGAGATGATGGCTTTTCTTTTTGTTTCAGTGTTGAGATAGCAACATGTATTTTCTTTCAGGGGAGGGGGCGGTTTGTGCGGTTTTGCTATTCTATATATTTTTGGTTTACTAAGATGGATAAATAAGCAGATGGTTCATTCTGATACAAGATTGCAGTCAGAGTTTTACAGGCTATGGATTAATCCTGCACATAACTATTTCAAACATTTCTTCTTTTTTTTTTGTGTATGTGGAAGTAGCTCCTTTACAGTCTTTTGTATCAGAGTCCATCTTCATTCGAAATAGCACTGCTTTCTGTGAAATGTTATCACTTGCTTTCCTCATCTGTATGTTGGTATATAATAAAATGCATGCCTAAGGAGAAAGATCTGTCCTGCACAGGTGCTGTAAGCACCAGTACTTCCCACTCAAAACAACAGGAGCAAGGCTGATGGTCCTCGGCAGCCTGCTCCAGGTGACCCTACTTGAGTACGGCGGTTGAGCAAGCTGACCTCCATAGATCCCTTCCAGCCTCAACCATTACACGATTCTGTGACACCTCTGAAAGTCAGACCATGGATTTGCCTGGCTTTTCCACACCGGGGCTGACAGTATTAGCCTGGGAAAACAGGATTATGTTTTTGCTTTACCCAGGCATGTTATGCTCAGGGGAATTTGAGAATACCTGTTGACTGACAGGATGCAAGTCACAAGGTTTGCTCCTGTCTTCATCACCAAAAGAGGCGTAGAGGCACAAAAGTGCTTGACAGAAGTGCTGAGGTCATGCAGTGCATTCAGCTTGTCTAGTCCCCATGTACCAGAAGGAAGTCACTGCCGTAGAACAGATTCATTTGCCTTAGAAGGATCAAGGAGATGGGATATGATAAAGTTCCCCAAATAAGGAATAGTGTAGGAATGATGGCAGGAATTTTCTCCTTGTTCTGTCATCTGTGGAATATAACTTGCTGGCACATCCTCTGCAGTAGCAATGGGACTTGTATCTTTGAGTCCTTGCACATTGCGCCCTGCTTTCATATATGTCTGTCTCACACTTTCATGACTTGGTCCCCCATTCACTCCTGTTTTGTGAGAAAGAGTGCTCATTAGCCTGATCTGTAACCTGCCCTCGCTCCAGCTTGAGAGGTGGGTCCAGCTGGGTCTCTGATCTTTAAGGAGATGTGCTCCTTGCTGATCATTTAATGGTTTTAATAAACTGATTTGCAGGGAGGCTACTTTTGTGTTGTAATCATCATCCTGTGACACGGGTCCAGCCAGGAACATGCCCTTGTCCTCTGAGGTCCCGTAGAAGAAAGAAGGAAGCAGAGGTGGCCACAGAGGCATACTCACTGTAACAGGAAAACTTCAAAGCTGCTGATTCCTAGATTCACAGCTGCCCCGCGGGAATGCATCTTCACATAACGTGGAATTAGTCCATGGAACTCATTGCTCCTAGGTTACATTGGGACCAAAACTCAGCAAGAGACAGAGAGAAGAAATCCTCTTTGTCTGCCTAATTCAGATAACCAGTCTCATAATAGTTTATGCTAAACGTCTTTTTTGAAAAAGATACAAAACCTGACGGAATCAAGGTGAAGTCCAAATGCAAGGATGGGGAACAGATTATTGTTGATCTCTAGCATCCTGTGTCTTTCTCTGAGATGACTACTGCTGTCTGCTTCCCGAGCTGGAATTGGGCAAGATTCAGTAAGAAAGTTCCTAGGTGGGACTGGGGGTTGTTCAGCTGTCTGCATAAAAGGAGCTGGTAATGTCA
Source organism: Nipponia nippon (assembly GCF_047370975.1). Classification (NCBI taxonomy): domain Eukaryota; kingdom Metazoa; phylum Chordata; class Aves; order Pelecaniformes; family Threskiornithidae; genus Nipponia; species Nipponia nippon. The sequence goes on along the minus strand of NW_028262358.1, from coordinate 10,719,263 downwards.
ATCAGCCATTTCAGCCATACATCTCTCAATAGTCATTGCTAATCATTAGCACTGTCAATAGAGCCATCAAAGAACTAATAGGCTTGGGGATGGCCTCTTACCTTTTGCCTTTTGGATAGCTTTCTCTAGCAGCATAGTGCAACTTCTGGTCAGATAAGAGTTGAACGGAGAAACTGGCCTTTAGCATTGGAGCCTTTTGCTTTGCTATTTGAAATGTTGCATACCTAGGCAGTAATGGACAACTACTGTGAATGACCCCCAAAACAAGGAGCCAGCGGCTGTCTGGTTTGCACTGGAGTGAAACCTGCTCTAGAAGCACTGTTGCCATCATTAGCACATTTGATAGGGAGATAATGCTGGGGAAGACTTTCCACTCTCCTTGTGAGGGGTTTTGCTGTTATCTTCCACGAGATTATGAACGGTCCAGTCTGTTGGTCTTTTAGCCCCTTCTGCATCCTACGTTAATGGAGATTTCCAGGGACCCCACAACTTCAGAAAGATGCTCTGTTCTCCCCTTTATAGAGAATGGAATGATTTTCCTTAATTGTTCCCAGTCAGTCCGTCTCATTCTTCTTGGGGGTTCTGGATCTATTCCCTTGACAGCTTCTTGCCAGACTGCTGTTTCTGAGAATGCTCCGCCTTCCTTGGGCTGTAGTCTTTTATTCTAACCACTGCTAATCAGTACATACATAACTGCAGAACATGAAGTAGCTGCTGAACACATTAACTCCTTGGTGGCTGGCTAAGTGTAGGGCTTGAACTTAGCATTCTGCTCCTCAAAGAATATGAAAGTATGGAACTTCCTATTTTCTTCTGGGTGGTCTCTCTGGAAAGGAAGCACTTTGCTAAAGACTAAAAGAGAACCTGATTTTAAGGAATTGCCTGAGGAATATAAGTTCCCATAGGAGAGAACAGAACAAAATTTCAGTCTCTAGTCTCAGCTAGTGAGTTATTTTGGGGAAAAATTAATTGACTACATGAATAATCATATATAGCATAGTAGAGCAAAAATAACAATCCTGCACATGGACATCCTTCATTCTGCTTCATGTTTTTTTTCTTCTTTGTGCTTAACAGGAAAAGGTGAGCAAATCTCACAGGACTGGCAGAGGTTAGCTTCATCAGCTAGTGCATTTTGATGGAAAAGGTTTAAGAAATTTAAGATTTAAGAAAGTTTTAAGAAATGATTCCTGTATTTCCCAGGCAGGGATGTATGTAGCTGCATGTTCTCCTCCATATTCCACTGGAACTACCCCGTCCCAAACCCTAGAGCATCACCACAGTGGAGGAGGATCTTCAGCTATTTCACACTAGCATAGCTACATCAAGACTGATTTATGGCTGTTGAGGATAAGCGCCATGGTACTTGGTAATCTGCATCTGACTTGGTTTATGCATTTAATTATTATGAAGGCTTTTGGAAACCATCGTTAGGTCCCTTAGGTATTTCAGTGTGATCATGATTTTCTCCCCAGTGCAATTGTATATCCACATGTTGTTTCTCTTCCTCTTGCTTTTTCTAAGTGATCGAAAAATTCCACTGCCAAGAAGAACAAGAAAGATGAGGCCTATTTTCCCCATTCTTTGATCTCTAATAAATTGGAGCCAGTAAATTATATCTGCTAGCAATTCTTGTGTGTATCATATCTCTCAGGAAACCACACTGAGACTTCTATAACAGTTTAAGGAGACAAGTATGCTGAAATTAGCCTTTCATTGTCTGTATTTGATCAGGGAATATATGGCCTAAAATTTATTTATATTTTAGAAAAAACAAATCAGTGGCTTTTCAGATCCCAAAGCAAAAGAAAGAGATAATACAGAGAATAATAGGAAGACAACACGTGAGCTGGTTTTGTTACTCTACGTGTATGTGTGTATGTTTATAGACAGAACCGACAAGATAGATAGTACTGATCCAGATTGACGTGTGACTCTGTTAAGGCAGAAACGGAAGGCCTTCTTTCAGCAAGGGGAAAAACAAGGATAAATTCCACAAAACCCGATACTGTGGGGAGAAATAATTTTCAGGATACAGAGACTTGGGGGTGGTAATGTCTGGTGCTTAGGCAGGGTGAAAAACTCACAAGATATATTGCAGAAAGTCACACAGAAGTGCATCTCTGTATCTTTGGCCAGTTGTCTACAACTGACTTTGTAGCAATGTGTATATAGGGGGAAAAAAAAAAAAGACTGGACCCTGGAGAGGATGCTCTGTTTGTGTGTATATATGTATTTATACATGCGTACGCATGCACGCACACACATATATGTGCAGTTATCTACATACAAATGGACTGAACACATACATGTTTACAAAAGAAAGTTTGCCTGCTCAAATTGCCAAAAAAGTGTGCCACCATAATTGTAAGTTTGAAAAACACTCAAACAAGTTTGATAGAGATTGAGCGTCTTGGGCCAGGAGCGGTAAAAGATGCCTAAAGAGCAGTGAGAGTTGGATTTCAGAAGTGCCTGTCTGTGGAATCACTAAATTTTATTTGCCTACACGTTGTGGTCATTTAAAAAAGAGTGCTGGGTACCTACATCCTTTGGGCTATAGAAAATAACTGCATTTCCTCCCTGTCCCAGAAAATCTGCCATTGAATCCAGGTGCAATGAACAGTAGAGGAGGCCTTGCACTGTTCAGCACCTATGCTAGGATGTTTTGTTCTTCTTTGTGCTTAACAGGAAAGGTTGAGCAAATCTCACAGGAATGGCAGAGACCAGCTGGCTACGACTGACTGTCGTGGTTGGTCTTGCCAACTCTCCGTGTGAATTCAGGAAAGGGAACCGCCGTGTTGGCCCTAGAGCTGAAGGGTGGCACAAAAATGATACTGCAAGAGCTACAACCTCTATGAGCTTTCAGTTCCTTATCATTGTACACAAGGAACTTGTTGTTTCTGCTTAAGTGAGACTTGTAACTTTAGGAGAAATAATCCTGTGTATCTTGGCAACAGCTTAGACTTCCCCTGAGGTCTCAGTTATACAAGACCCTGTTGCTTCACCCACAGCATTGTCTGTGCTTGTGTAGGAGTGTTAGGGCTTGAGTATTCTCCAGGTTGCGGTCACTAGATGGCAACATGATCACACACAGAGGCAGGTTTCCTATTCCTTTCCTCGGAAGACACGCTCTGTGGAAGGGCTGAGAGGACCGGAAGATTGCATTCAACTTCCTTGATGCCTCGAAGCTTTCTAAGATGGCAGTCAGTGAATATAGCCTTATAGGAGACGTGCTGTGTCAGACACAGCATCTGCAAGTTACTTCATATTGCCAAATTCTTACTGTGTTCAAAGGGTCCCATCAGCTGCCTTTAGGGATTTGTAAAGAGGCTCAAGTCAAATAATTTTTTTTCATGGTGGTTCTCAGCACAATATTGTTAAAACATAATTTTCAACTTTCTGTTTAAGTGTATGCATGTCTGTGTGCACATGAGTGCATTTATACAACCATTTTTATCTTGTGCCCAGCTATTTAGAAGAGCAGTCCCTCTGGGCACCAACACAAATAGGATTCAAGTCTTCCTGTAGGCTATTGGTACTGCGTTGCCGAGTTCTAGCTCAGCTCAGTGGGAAGGTGGACAGCAACCCTGGCACATCTCATTTTCACCTGCAGGTCAGCATTTCCCCCAGAGTCGGGGCATCCTGTTTGCTGGAAGAGCTGCACAGTCTCAGATCCTGCTAAGTGGACATTATGAGTTAGCAATGGCCATTGCTGATGGTGGAAATATGTAATCCACAGACTGACACAAAACTGCCACCACAATTATGCAAAGGTTTCCATAACAACTAACAATTTTAATCTACATTGGTCTTGTTCCTCTCCTTCCCCAAGCTATGGGGTCAGAATATTTAACAACTGCAATGTTCAGTGATAATGAAATTAATACATTGAAGCTCCTGAGATAACTCATGTCTTCATACAAGATTAGCATTATTTATTTGGCTGAAGGCATTGGTGCCTCTGTTTTAACATGTGTCAGAATATTTATCAATTTTTTGGAGTACTACATACCTGCTAAACACTCTTAGATGCGTCTCCACTTTCCAAAAGAATCATCAAGGGAATGAATATTCATTAGCTGTATGTTTACAGTAAGTGGATCACAAAATATTGGCAGGGTCTGGACATTCGTGTGCCAGCCGACTTGGGAACCTTTGGTGGCTGAGCCTTTCAGAGTGATTGAGATTGATGGGAAATGATTTCAGGGGCAGGACTCCTGTCTGAGTCTGTTATCAGCTGTAGGAGCAATATCTTCCAAAGGTGAATTAGTCACCAAGTACAGATAACTTCTCTGTGCCGATACCCTGCCATCAACCTGCAGGGTTTTGTAAAGAAAAATGTCATCCATATTGTGCAATGGAACACACTGATCTCTCTGCTAAGTTGTTTGCCTGAGACTTTTCTGCAACTTCATTGCAGACAAAAGACATGATTGGTTGCCTGGCCATCAGTGGGAAGTGTAGGTACAAAACAGTTATTGCTCTCAAATTGTATTATTCCAGGTATGTGAGAAATCTTACACTTAGAAGCCAGCCTTTCTCTTTCACAGCTGCGCGTTAGCTTCTCATTCAGCAAAGCACTTCTTTCTGCATCTAATTAAAAGCATCCGCATACATTCTCTTGAAACCATGTTCTTAAGCATTTGGTCCTTAAAGACCTGTGAAACTGAATCAGTTTGGTTGGAAGTCATTTTATACTGCAGATCATTTGTTTGATAGTTTACTGTGACAAGGTCACAAGAACCTACTTAGGAGCTGAAGGGATCTGATGGAGGCAGTACATCTGTTTTACTATGCTCCACCAGTGGGCCACAACTGAGAAAGGTCAAGAAAAAAACAGCCACCTGGATGAAGACTCTGCTGCCTGAGCTAGTGGCGGTGAGTGAATTTCTATGGTTATTCCTGGTCACACCATTTTGAACTACTGACGTGCACAAACATTTCCTGGTGCACTGGCCTCAACCAAAGACATCATCTTCATGTGTAGCCTGACGGAAAGACCCTTCGGAGGGGACAGATCCCCAGCCATATCACTCACTCACCTCCCAGCAATACGTTCATCCACAGCTGAACCTTCTTCCACAGTGACTTGAGAAACATAAAGGAGCATAAGGAAACATAAAGGCATGTGAAAAATACAAAGTCTGTCTTCCTCCTCCTAGGAGGATATCTTACATTAGGGTTGCTGCAATGGAGAATTCAAAGACTGTATCTTCTCTTATTCTCCTAAGCAGTGTCCCTGAAAATTGTTTCCTATGCCAGCCATTCTTTGGGAGGAAGGACTACCACCTGTAATCCAGCTGCTATAGCTAGTCAGTGTGCTGTTATTGCCTGTTCAAGTTATTTGATCTTTTTTCTGACATCTTCACTCTGAATCACCTTATTCTTGTCTCCAGGTAACGATAATAGGAATTAGTAATGGAGAAATGAGTTCTTTACCCCTCGTACTTTCCCGTGCCTCCCAGGCACAATACTAACTTGGTAAATCAGTTGGAACCTTGTGCAGGAGGGCAGAGTTAAAACCTGAGCCAGAAGTCCCTATTTTTATTTTACTTTATTTATTTAACATTTCATTATAGCCCCTTAGGGGTATGCGCCTGATTGACAGAAACTGTAAATGCACGGATCCAAATTCTCCTTGGAGGACTCTATTCTGCACAAGGTGTTCAACAGCTGCATGACCACAATATCTGTCTGGAGTAATCCCACTGCAATAAATGGAATTACCTGGATGGTGTAAGTAAGAGCAGAATCTAGCCCCGAGGCTACTTGGAGTTATTTTGTTTTTTATTGCTGGCCAACAGATGAATCCTCTTTTTTTTTTTTTCCTCAATAGCCTGCCAATAAAATAGGACCGTTGGTATGATTCTGGTATTTTCCTGTCTTAATTAATTGAAACTGTTATGAAAATTCAGTGGTCATCCAGACAATGCCAAGGTATTTGGGAAGCCTTTTTACCCCATTTTAATTGTCATCAGCGCTGTCCAAGGTATGCGCTATAAATGGGAAAACGTGTGGTCTCTTTAGTTTAAATCTCAAACTGAAAAAGCTTGCCTGATGCTACAAATAATAATAGTAACAACAACAACAACAATATAATGGCTATATATTTATATCATGTAGGGGTCTAAGAATTCATCACGCGTACTGGTCAGACCTCCTTCAAAAGGAAATAGTAAAGCGTCATCTGCATTTGCTAGTGCATCTCTTTTTAGCTGGATTCAAAGCCTGAAAATGATTCTCAGCTGTACGGATGTGTCTCTGTGACACAAACTCAGTCTTTCTGGGTGTTGCATTTATTAGAGGAATTGCTCAGTAGACTGCAAGAATGACTGCAGGAGCTTCTCCAAAGTAACTTAAGGGAAAATCTTCAGTATTTTCTGTATTTATGCAGAAGAACACAAGTGAACACAGCAAAACATTGCATTTTGTCATTCTCTTGTGCCATCAGGTACATGCAGTGGACAGTGTGAAGGAGGAATACATGTTATTTTAAAGCTGAATGTTCCAGAAGTGTTTTACTGGGAATAGTTTAGATTTTGCTCATGATTTTGGTGATATGAAAGCAGAGGGACATCCTGGCCCCATGTGGGTTTATTTCAGAAATGTGAACAGGAAGAAAACTGGGCCCTAGGTTTCAGCTAGCTGTTCTTAACCTGTACTTCAGTGTTTGCGTGCTTATGTGTCTTTCCATTAAACTAGCAGGGATGCTCCAAGGTAAGCTAAATTCAAAATGCTGAGGGTTTTGAATGTTTTTGGTAAGTCTGCGTTTCATGGATAATAAGCTTTCCTCAGGCTTTCATTTTTGGCTGTGAAGGTACTTCATCCAAAAGGAAGCCCTGCTAGTACTGTGTGGAAATCAGCTTCAGAGCTCATCGGTGCTGGGCACTTCAGACAGGCTTTTCGTGTGTGAGGAGCTGATCTGCTTATGGCCTACACAGCTACTCCTGACCTACTGTGCTAATGTCAGAAAGGCATAGGTTTGGTGCTGACAGTCAGCAGGGATGGTGCTCAAGCTGCTTGCCTCAGTTTCCCCATCGGGGACACAACAATTTCTCTGTCCTGCAGAGGCTATGTGAAGTTGTTCAGTATTTGTAAAGCCGTGTGGGGAGGCACATTCCCACCCTCACCAGGCAAAGGAGCATTAAAAGGCGCTCAGTCAGCCTAGCAGTCCTGTGCAGCATGAGGAGGCTGGGCTATAAAAAGATACTCGGTTGAAGCTGAGTAGGAGCTGTGCCCTCGTGGGAAGGAGGGTTCTGGAGATGGGGCCCTGTGTTTGAGGTGCAGCAGGATCCTGAGGTTACTGGGCAGCAGAAGCTGTTCTCTGAAGGGTGAGTGATCTGTTGTTAACCCCACTGGCTGTGTTGGGAGCTGATGAGGATGGGCTTGGTGGTGGGCAGGGGGGCGTGAGGAGGAAGCAGTGGGCGTTATCCCTTCAGGTGCTCCAGCTGAAGCTGTTGTGCTCCTGGGGCAGATGAAGCTCTGTGCAGGATGTTGTCAGGGTTCTGTGAGTGGCTGTCTGGGTTGTGGGTTATATCTGGGCTATGGATGTAGGGCGACCTGAGCTTGCTCTATGCAGAGACGTAGAGTGTGTTGGCTCAGATGCAGGAGTAAGTGAGAATAGTTATATGTCTGTCAGGAGAAGCTTGACACCAGAAGTGGTGGCATTGCTGTTAAGCAGCCCTTGAGCAGTTAGCCGATAGATCTGAGTGCCTCTAGAAGTGGGAGCACAGGCAGAGACAGCCTGCCCCTGTGTCAATGGGGCTGAAAAGCCTGGTTCCGCATTGACTGTACTGGACCTGATCTATGTCTATGTACTGTCACATCACTTGAGCTATTGTAGCCCCACCTGTACAGTGAATTGTCAATGATTCCAGTAGCTGGCTTGGGACCGGTGTCGTCGTAGGGGTCAGGAGGCCTGATGGATCTGAGCTGAATCTGTGTAGTCAGTTTGTCAGCTGTGCGCTCCCTGGTGTACCCCTTATTTCTCATGTTATCTGGAGTTCACCACTGCTGGGTGTTTGTTAGGGGAGATATCCTCATCCTTTGTTACTCTAGCTATGTAAATTATAGTGTATATTGCAATATGTAACTATGAAGATATATAATTCTACAGTCTTTCTTCCTACTTTAAAATAGTAACCCTCTGCCATTAAGCTGCTTAGAAAAAACATAACTTTTCATGGCAGATCTTTTCCTAAAGAAACCTCGGTTATTTCTAAGACGTGCGTTCTTTTAAAGTTGTCAAGAGCTAGGGCAATATTAAATAAATACAAACAAATGTATACTCTATTTAATACTTGGGTGTCTGGTTGTATACTTAAGTAACCTTATGAAATATACATGTGGAAAGGCAAATTGACTTTGACATGTTAAACGTGTTGGATAAAAGCTTATCGGGGGCTGTAAAGAGTTCTGGTAATAGCAATGGGTAGTATTATGAATAATCAGTCTTGTTTCTAGATAGCAGCTTCATTGTTAGGCAGAATAAATGATTTTGCTCTGAAATTTAATACCGTTGCTGCACTTTCTTCATCTCTCTCTCTATCTATGTATATCTCACATTGATTGAAAGCTCTGATGAATTTTACTTGGTTCCCCCACATGGTAAAAATTTACAATGGTATGAAAGTTATGAGAGAACACTTTTACTTAAAGGAAAGGTCTGAATGATAAATGAATTAATTGACAGGCAGATGAAAATAAGTCTTCTGGTCATCTGAAAAATGATGTGCTATAAATGCAACTGTAGTGGCTTTTAGCAAATGCCAAACTAATATGAAAAAATGTCTTTAGGCTAACTTCTTGCAGCTCTGCAAATACAGAATGCAGGCTCCACCATTTCGCTTCCTCTTAGCTGAAGGGTAGGGTGTATTCCATCCAGAAAGAGGGTACCAGAGTTTGCAGTCCTTCTCTTAGTTTCCAATGCAAGTTTAGGCTCTTGTCCTGCAATCTCATAGGAGCTTCCATGCTCTTGTGAACACATGCAAAGTCATACATGCCTGTAGGAGACTCTAAAACCCAGGAGTGCTTCTGTGTCATCCACTTCTTCCACTCTCTGTTGGTGGCAGTCACATCCTGGTCCCAGGCTCTGATTGCTTGAGCAAGGAAGGAATTGCCCAGATGTCATGACAAAGCTAGGAAAAGTAGTTTATCTTGCCTCTGTCACAAGTCCCAGCCTGAAACAGGAGTTGGGATGACTGAAGTCCATAGTCCGTAGACGTGGAGGTGGCAGAACTGGAACAGCTTCAGGGAAGAAGGTTGTCAGACAGAGGGGAGGCGGGAACGGGATTTATACTGGTGCCATTCCTGCTGCTAGGTTTTTTTTAGAAGACATGGTAGTTTTACAGAAACCAACTACTTCTGCCTTTCTTCTTGGAGACAGTATCACACTCTTACTGCTCTGTATGATACTGTGATGCTGTCTCTACTATTGCTCTGTGCATATTTTAGATCATCTGCCATTTTTTTTTAACTCTTTGGACAGAAGGTGTTAAGAATATTGTCTCTGTTCCAGCTGAGAGGAAGAAGATAGAAATTTCTTTCTTCCTTTCCATTATAACTCTTCCTTTCTTTCTGTCCACCAAGTTTCAAACGTTTCTGTGTTTCAAACCGTGTTTCAAACCAAGTTTCAAACATTTCAAACATAGCTGTTTTCCTAGCTCCTCTCATGTCTGTTTTCTACCATCTACAAACTCTGGCTTGTTTTTAGTTCTATTTTCCTTATCATTTGAGGACAAGACTGGACACAACCAAAATTCCCCGTGGCATCCCCTGAGACACATCCTCCCCGCTCACTGCTTGTAATCCTTTGTTTATGGTATTTCAGCCAATTCTTGATTAAGGATCATGTTACAGTGTTTATATTCAAACTGAATGCAATTAATAAGTGTCAAGACGTCATGAAATGCTGTGTGAGTTGTGTGCTAAAAGACAAATGTTCTATATCTAGGCCTTTCCCTTCAGGCACTAATTAGATAATACATGTTTGAAAGGGTTGAGTCTGTCAGTCAAGCCCATAGATCTGTAAATCCATGTTGAAATTCATATGGCAACACTCATCAAAACACTTAAACATGTGCTTAAGTCCTTTCTGTGTTCAATCAAGTACATAAGCATGTGCTTAAGATTTGGGTCTCCAGGCAAACCCATTGAAATTAATGAGAGAAATGTTTTTCATCTCTATGCACCAGATCTCCATCTTGCTACCAGGAAAACTGAAGCCTTCATTTACCAAGAGCAGAGTCATTCTGAATCTGACACTTCAATAGATATTTAGTGCACTTATTTAAAGCACTGGATTTATTTAAAATAATACTTAGGAATGTAGTTTCTTTCCTCTCTTTTAGAAGTAGTTAAGCTCCCTTACTGTGAGTAATAGGACTCATCTACAAACACTTATCAGTGGCTCTGTTTCACATCCATGAATATTTGTGGGAGTCTTTTCCATTGGCCCCAAATAGATTATGGTGAGGTCAGCGTGGTCTCTACTAAAAGACCTGTGCGCCAGAAAATGGGAACCCCTGACCAGCAGCATGTCCTTTGTCACTCATACTTCTGACGCGGTAAATTTGCAGAGGACTCCTCAATTCCCAGAAGTATTTGGACACTTACCTGGAGGCAGAGTATCAAAGGAGCTTTGGATATTGCCTGTATTGGAAGCAAAGGGCAGCCTTGAGGCACTCAAGACCAAACCTATCTCCTCTAGGGGTTGTTAGGCCTGCTAGTGCACCCAGCCAAGACTACAGTGCTTGCTCAGATAGGCTGCCTCTGACACAGCTGTGTAGATGGTGGGCAATTTGGTGGCAGTGTCCAGAACATCCTGCACTTTTGCGCAGACTGCCCTTTCATTGTTCACAGAAGAACAATGGCTTCCTGGCTATAACAGCTACAAACTGACTTACATGCTTTTTTTGGCCTGAAAGTAATGTTTCTTTTCCTCCAAAACCCTGCAGGCTAGAAACAGCCAACGTTTTTTCTGGGAGAAAAGAGTAAAAAGTACGATAGGTTAAAATAGGTAGAAACAAATTTAGCTGTTCTAGAGGGAAGAAATGGAAAAGGGAGCTGTACTGGGACAAAAGCTCAAGTTTCCAGTGAAGTCAACTAATCATAACTCTTGAATAAAGGTGGAGCTACAAGTCCTGAGCAGTTCTGGGAACTGGTTTTAAGAACACCAGTTTGAACATGGTGGCCCACATCTGGAACGCCTGTAATTCTTTAAGCTAAACTACTATTAGAGGACAACAACTCTGAAATCTTAGCTCCTGTTCTGCCAAGACTCACTTGTGTGCTTCTCCGAACAGCAGAATTAATCCATTTAAAGGCAACGGGCACTACTTGGCCTGCCAACACAGCCTTGGCTGCTATTAGAATGAAGCTGTAGGCATTTGCTTCTGCTTTCCAGTAGTTCAGTATTTCTGCCAAAGGGTAGAGGGCACCAAAAATGTGTAACAGGTAGAAATGAAAGCAAGTTCCAGATCCTCTTGCTAGTCCTTTCCAGGGACAGTCCATATTGCCTCCAGGGTGCTGCATTATAGTGCTGAAAGAATGGATAGTTTAAAGCCTGAGGGAGTGCAGGTTTGCATCCTGCAGAAGCCCTTTACTAAAACTCCGAGAGGAAAATGTATTCATTTGGTACAGTGCTATGCTGTGACCAGATGGAAGTGAAAGTGCTCCATGAGAGTTCAAGAACCCATTAATCGAGACCAAAATGTGATTGTGAAACAAGAAGACAAAATCCATAGCCAACATTTCAGAATGAGATGACAGGGCTCAGTTAGATTGGAGTGACCTCTAACATAAATTAAGGGTGAACCAGCTGTGATCGGTGGTGTAAAATCTAGTGGGTGAGTCCACATCTTGGTTCCTCGCTCCAGCGCTGGCTGTTGTAGCCTGATACGAGGTTGTGGAGTTTGACCTAAGGCCTATGTTAGCCAAGGCAAGCCTTTCTAAGAGCTCTGAGCAAGCCCTCAGGGGCATACCTGGCTTTGCAGTGTCTGCTAGTGCTCCAGCATGCTCAGAAGAGATGTTGTTATGTTCAGTTGAGGGCTGTTAGCAGCAAGGCTGGAGAACAAACTACCAAAACCCTTATGGCTGGGAAATAGGCAGTCATTTGGCAGAGGCTTTTGAATATGTGCAATTTTCAGCATTGGTTGAATCTGCACTGTTTGGAGGCAGGCCCATATCATGTGATGGTGAGTAACCCAAAACGATTTTTCTGGCAAGTGGTGACTTGATGCCAGCATTATGAATTATCCAGGGAAAAAAAGGGTCAAGTGTTCCGGTAACACAGGTATTCTTAAATAATCCATGGACCATGAGTAGCTTTTGTGATTTCTCACCTTCTTCCCCTCCCCCCTTTTTTCTCTGTTGTTTTCATACTTCACACAAGATCTCCCAGTTTCCAGATCTAGCTCCTGGAAACTGGAAACAGCCTTCTCTATCATACACAAGTGGACTTGTCAATGGACTGTCGAAATGGATCAGCAAGTTGTGTTCTCATCCTCCTTAATCATAAGGACCTACTGTATTTCACAGCTTTTCATTCTTGAGCGTTTGTAGCCATCCCAACAGAAGATATTGTAATTAGCAAGCAACACATAGGTGGCTTTCTTTTTTTTTGGTGCAGCAGCAAACAATAAATGCAACCTAGTGTCTAGATCAGTGCAACCTCCACCAAGAGCAGGACATAGGCAAGGAAACCCAGCCAAGTGGCATCATTCCTGAAGCAACCACGTTGCAACAAGTTGTGTCTTACTTAATCTATCCCATTGGGCCAACTCTTTTGTTCTGAGGAGATGGCATGTTCTTGCACTCAGTTGGTGACCTGGCTGACTTTTATCAAACAGTTTCTCTTCAGACTCTGGAATGAACACTATTCAAATCACTTGAAATCAATTTACTGTCAAGATAAATGAAAAATAACTATGCTAATAAACCCATGGGGGATGTGAGGTGATAAAATTGATAAAATAAATAAAAAAATAAAATGGATAAAATTCTGTCCACATTTAGTTGCTGAGCTGAAGTTTTGTGGATGTCATCGCTCCTGAAAGGAGGGAAGGCACGTTGACATAATGCCCGACAGGAGGCATGTTGGAGGCCACCATTCTGTCCAAAGCACACTGTGAATGATCATGGGCTCAGGGCCTAACACTTGATCTGAGAAGGTGGACTGAATGTTGAGGCAATGCATGCAAAGAAATCCTTCTTCCATATCCCCACACTGAATTTCAAAGTCAGTTGTAAAGTTAATCCTATGGGCCTTATGTTTTCCTGCTTTATATTTTTCCTCCTTTCTGCTCCATGGTGGTCTACCTTGGTCTCCTGAGCGCTCCCATGTCTTCACATTCTTCTCTCAATGTGTGTTTGGGCTAATTCCATCGTTAAGCAAAAATCAGGACTTGGGCAGAGTGAAAGACTATAAAATCATCTGTGGGAACATGGGGTGAAATGACAGCCAGAGAGATGCTTCCACTGCCTTCACGTTTGTTTTGAATAATGCGTTGTTCAGCCTTCATAGAGTTCATCAGAGCCAAAAGCAGTTAACTGAGTTCTGAGAAGGAAATGTTGGTTTTGGTTGAATTGTAATGGGAATGGAGCTGCTGTAAAGCCTAGGAAGAGGAGCTGGGGCAGGTGGAGAAAGAGGGGTAACATCTTGATGTGAATAAATTATTAGAACCCCAAATTTGCAGAACCTTTCTATTCCATAGGGAAGAGTAGAAAGTGTGAAACTTTCCTCTGTGCCTTAGATGAGTTAACGACTTACCAGGCTTACTCTTCCTGTTTCTCTTCTTCCCATTCCTCCCTCCCTTTCCTTCTGTGCTATCTCGTGAGTCAGAGTGGGTGTATCACATGTAATTAGTCTAGATTGCTGTTCATGTTGGAACAGCTACCTTGCAGAACTATCTTTCATCAAGAAAAATCTGCCAACTGAATGACCTGCAGCAGATAGCTAGGTGACCTATTCCACTTGAGAGACTACTGTGCAGTTTGATGCTTGTTGGATTAGGAAGTGTGACCACAGCAATTAGCAGGAAGTTTCTGGATCTGGATACAGCACGTTAAGTCAGGCTGGCCCTTAGAAAAGTCTGACCTTGGTAAATGAGAGTGGGCAGGCTGGGCGGGGGTGCAGAGATGAGATGGGCAGGAGAGGATGCGAGAGAGATGGATTTGATGTCGCGGAGCTTGTCACGGGCTAGGGCTGGGTGTGCTTTTTTCAGAGGCTGCAAACAGAACTGCTTGCAGCTCCGTGAGAGAGAAGGGTATGAGTTAAAACTTTCCTCCTCCAGCACACACGTGCTCCTTAAATACCAGGGGAGTACAAAGGGAGCAAGTCTTTAAAAAAAGATTTGTTCTATAGACTGCAAAGATGTGCGATTACTAGCAGTCGTACAATTTATGGGAGGCAAATGTGCACATGGGGCTTTTATGAAGTGCAAGTAAAGCAAAAAGATAGAGGGAAGGAAAAGGCATGCTCTCCAAATGCCCATCTTTTCTATCAACAAATGTTGCCTTAGAGGCAAAAGCTTGGGTGTTTCTTTTTCCCTCGGTGTTCTGTGTGCTTGTATTAGTCACACCCATTTATTTTTGGCATAATTCATGCGCTATTTGAAACTTGGCAAGAGTGGGGATGTTATGGCCAACAGTCAGTCTTGCTTCAGGAGTTTCTATGAATATGAATGCCTGAAGTTCACGTAAGCTTACTCTGTTGCTATAGCAACAGATTTGTTGTGAAATCCTTGTATTTTAAAGGCTAGATTCTGTAAATTAACTTCATCTTCAGTAGGATGTGTGATGCTAGCGATTTCTACATGTATTGTTTTCAGTGAAGTTGCAAATGTTAGGGGAATGGGTAAATTGGAGGATTTGATGAAATTAGATTTAATCAGAAACAATTCCAGCACTTACGATCGAAGTAACCTAGTTTTGTGTCCCATCCGGAGAGGGGCTGAGTGCCCTCCACTCTAGCAGGGTTCAGAAAGAGTTGAAGGTGCTGAGTAACACAGCTCAAGATGCTGCAGAATGGTGCCTTACACGTAAATAATGCAGACCCCGCAGAGCATCCAGCACCTACAGGAGTGCGTCCAGTTGTAAAACAACAGGATAGGAAGTGTCTCATAGAAACAGAATATTCAAAATCTGCTAGACTTATTATTTTTTTTTTTTAAGGGGAATATTAAAATATGTTTTTGTTTTTCTGCTTGCTCAGGGATGTTTGAGTCTCAGTTGACACCGAGCCCTGTCCAGGCAAACCCCTGCACTAAAGTCCATATGTTCTGTGTGGAAACAGGGGTCATTGCAGGTTCAGGGTCTTACTGCCTCTTCGTGAAGGGCCATCAAATACACATAATAAACTAACTTGGGAGTGGAGAGGAAGTAGGAGCTATTTTTTTTTTCTTCCTGCTGTTTTCTTTCAGTTGGACTAATCATGGTATAATGTAACTGTAATAGGTTAACAACCCCAACCCCCCCAGATGCAAAGGGGCTTTCCAGATAGATGGGATCCTCTTTAAAGAGATAGCGGAGCCTGATTTCCAGTTTGTCTGTAAGTCCCTGGGCCTCCCGGTGTTTGCAATTGTTGAAGTAAATGGAACCCCATGCGGTGTGTAAAGCTAAACCTGTGTTGGAGCCTTTGCAGGATCCAGGTCCAGTAACGGCTCACACCAAGCATCTAAAAAGGGAAATGAACGCCAAATTAATGGCTTTTCTTACTCTTTGACTTGGGTGCCTCTGGTATTTCAAGGGCTTAGAGGTTTATGGGATGCTGGGTCATTCCCATTCTGCTAACTGGAGTGTGCGAGAGAAGGGGGCAAGTCCCCGCAGGCCAAATGACCTTTTAGCAGTAGCTTAAGGGGATAGTTCTCTTTATGGAAGTGGGCTGACTTGCAAAACTGTATTTTTATACCAAGCTGTTTTCAGTTAGACCACTACATAAAAGTATCCGAAACACAAAACTTTGATTTTGTGGTTACAGTCTTTAAATATTTAAAAATGACCAAAATCCTTGTAAGATTTGTTTCACCTTTACCTAAAAATTGCTCCCCCAGTTCCTGTCAGGTTTCACTTCTTATGCTGATTTTGCAGTCAGGGATAAAGTAAAGCTGTGAGATTTTGGCGTGGGAAAAAAGAGGGTGCTGGGGGCAAGAGGATAGGCTCAAGAGTCTCTGAAAACTTTTTTTTAAAAATATATCTTTGCTGGAGGTTTTGCAATAACCATGTACAATAAGCAATGTGCAGTCTTGCCAAAGCAATTATCTGATTTCCCTTCTAGAGTACAAAACAAACCTATTGGCATATTCAACAATAGTCCAAATTACCAATGACATTTTTTCATTGCTATAGTCTAAAACAGGATGGTGGGTTGGAATAATCTGTCTTTTGTAAGGATTGCTGCTTTTCTTATAGTAAAGGGTGGATATGAACTATATTTTAAGGGCAGTCAGAAGCTTTCTAACTACAAGGTGGGCACCTGATAATTAAAGAAATATATGAATGAAGAAAAGTATATGCATTTCCGAATTCATACAAAGACAGACTCCTGAACAGTTTCACAGGGCACGTTTGGAGCTAGAAAGGGAAATTACAGATGAATCAGAGTCACTGCTGATGCTTTTGCTTGCCATCTCTCTGAGATCAATGAATATGTATGTCTGTGCTGCAGAGCTACAGTGTATTGCAGAGCTCAGAGCTGGCCTTAGGTACACACAGCTTGCTGGAGCCACCCTAGGACTCTCCTCCTTTCCTTCTATCCATCTGCCCCCATCTGGTTAAGCTACGACCCATCAGCTGACACAGGCATACTTCATGGGCTTAGCAAGTATCAGGTTCACTTCTCACCTGGCCACTGCCTGTGGGGACAGTTCTACTGTACTACGTCCATACCGCTTTGTTACATCTTTCCCATGGAAAGATGTTCCCTCCTTTTCCATTCATGTGTAGTGAACCCGTTCAGGAGACTGATCTGTCTGGAACTTAATCACTTCTTTTTTCTCTGTTTGGTGTGGGTTATTTTCAGCTGTGCTGACTCCTTAAGCTGGTCCACATGTATGACCACCAATAACAGTGCAAGGAAGGAGGCTGGAATATGTGACTTGCGCTACAGAGATGAAGATGGGATCAAAACAGGCTTGAGCTTGAGCTATTGTGGAACCTTATCCTCAGGCTTGGATGCTTGAAAAGGGAGACAACTTAGAAAAGGCAGGACAGGGTTGCAAATGGAGTTGAGCTCTGCATGTAAAGGCATGGGGAACTGAAGTCATAGGGTAGAGAGACAACCCACACATTGCTGGGGTCTTGGTTCGAGATAGGTAAGTTATGTTTTAGAAGCGGGAGGGGGGAGTGAGGGTTTGGGAGGGCAACCTTGTTTCAGGCCAGCTCTGGCTAAGATACTGAGCTAGCTTCTCCTTAAGGTTGCATTAGCTTGCACAGAGACCTGAGCTATCATGTCAAAGCAAGTATGCTTTGACACCCAACCTAAGTCACAGTTCCCAGCCAGAAACATCCCTCAGAGTGCCAGAGAGATGGATAAAATGAGAGGATTTCAGTGTTGTTCATTTTTAAGCGTTGTCCAGCTGCTGTGTTCCTCGTGCACAAACAAAATTGGAGGTCAAGATGAGTCTGATATAGAAGGTCTTACACAAGCCTGTCTTTAATCTGCCTGGTGTGTATCTGCCTGCCTCTGAGTGCAGGTAGAAGGCAGGTACTGAAACTTGGAGAGGCATCCCAAGGCATCCTTTTCAGCGCTGACTGCTTGTATGACTTGGCTGAGAGCTTGGGGTTGTTTAGTCTGGAGAAGAGGAGGCTGAGGGGAGACCTTATTGCTCTGTACAACTACCTGAAAGGAGGTTGTAGTGAGGTGGGGGTTGGTCTCTTCTCCCTAGTAACGAGTGATAGGACGAGAGGAAACGGCCTCAAGCTGCGCCAGGGGAGGTTTAGGTTAGATATTAGGAAAGTCCTTCTTCACCGAAAGGGTGGTCAAGCATTGGAACAGGCTGCCCAGGGAAGTGGTTGAGTCTCCATCCCTGGAGGTGTTTAAAGAACGGATAGATGTGGCGCTTGAGGACATGGTATAGATGGACTTGGCAGTGCTAGGTTAATGTTGGACTCGATGATCTTAAGGGTCTTTTCCAACCTTGGCGATTCTATGATTCTATGATTCTATACCTCACTGTGCTTCCAAAGCAGCAGCATTTGCCTCTTTTAGCCAGTACCAGAGAAGATTTGTAGTTCAGCCCTTTGCTGGGACAGACTGTTCCACATTATGTTGTGTCCATTAGGTTTCCACACAGAGAAACTGTTGGCTTTCCAAGGCACAGATCTTGGCATTCCCTTGAAATGTCTTGATAGGCAGCCTGACCACATTTACTCAAAGATTGGGGGTGGCGTATGAGACTTCTGGCTCCCTTAAAGGAAACAAACGCAATGAGGCTTCAGTATAATGACAAATTACTATCAGTATTAGGAGGCAGGCAATGTTCTGCATACTATAATGTGGTGTAAGTAGCTCTACTGGCTCCTATCTCTGGCTTATTTTGACATTTTCTGGCAAAGCAACACTGTGATCCCCCCCTCCTTCTTCCCCTTCCCCATTATTTGCTTTGTATGTTTAATTGGCAAATTGGAGCAAGTGTGGAAGCTTGGACGGTTGTTTTGCCCGAAGCTTGGCTTTCTAACAAACAGCTGGCCCCAGCTCCAGGTCCAGATAGTTTGTTCTGGACACTTGAAGGAAGTGCATACTTTGCAAGTGGTCCAGCACTATGATGCTCTGCAGAAATTCAGCTCTAATGAGGTTTGTCTGGTTGCAAATAAGATGAACAGAAAGCAGTTTTGTTTTTTTTTTTTCTTTCCAGTTTGGGATGCTGAGCTCATCTCTTATTCTAACTTCATTTCTTAAGCACAGAGGTGTCTTGTCCTCACTCACTCCTTTGGATGACCAGGGGAATAATACCAGTTTAAGTGGCTTGCTAGATGTAGCTTATTGGTTTCTTTCTTTTTTCTTTGGGACAGAGAAAGCTCCACGGAAAAATACTGCTGGCTCACCTGTTTTAGGATATGCTATGTCTGTAAAGAGTAGTATTACACAGGACTTGCCATCACTGGACTTCTAGCATTAACCCTCACTATACCTAGTCATCCTCTGGGAGAGAGGTGAAAAGACCTCACTAAGGTTATGCAAAAAAAAGAAGTAGCTGAGCAGTAAGAGGTACTGGATCCCCTTGTGCTGCTGTCCTACTCACTGAGCAAGATGAAGCAGCAGTACAAGGAGTAACTGAAAAGAAGTGGTGATCAAGAGCAAATGGACTGCGAACACAATGCCCGTAATTAGGGAGACAAGCTTTTTTTCACGACTGTTATTGCTAATGAGAAGAGTTATTTTTCTCCACTTCTTGAATTGTAAGTTTTAAGGGGGAGTAGAAGCAGCTAAAAAGTACTAATCAGTGAGCAAAGGGAGAGAGATGTTGTCTCTCTTAGGTGGTACAGGCTTGTTTTGTTTCAGGGTTCAGACTTCCTGAATCAAATTCTGGGCTGATGCTGCCAGGGCAGAAGAGGCATGCAAGCAAAACCAGAGCCAGCAGCTGAAGTAGCACAGGGCAGGAGCCAGTTACCCATACTTGGCCTCTCAACACTGCAGGGAGGTGGCTGCAGGAGTTGTGGGGCAAGGAGTGTGACCTGTGAAGATTCCAGGTAGAGCCACTGCTACTCTCAGTTAAGAAAGGTGCTATCCCAGATGTCCCTTTACAAGACAGGTAGTTACGCTGGCTGAAGTAGTCTCCCTTCTTAGCTTCCCATCAATGTAATACCTGTGGGCCCAATGATCGGGGTCTAATTCCTTTCTTTCCCTTCCAATCTGCTGTCTGAACTGTATATGTGGTCACTGCCTGAACTGGTATAAGTCCAAACAAGCCCACTTAAGCTAACCAGTCTTCACTGTTCAGTTAAGCAATTGTTAACAAGCCTTGCCTTTTTAACTTGGGTCATTTTTACTAGGACTTGCCTTCTTTCGCCTGACTTGTTTAGACCAGAACTTAACTGGCGCATGACCTGCCCACTCTTACTGTCTTCTAGCACAGGTGGAAGGGTGGGCAGTGACTGAGGTACGTCCTCTGTGATCAGAAGAGAATATATGAAAGCAGTAGAAGTTATACCATTGCTCTTCTATAAAAGTGTCAGCATTAAGGGTGTGTATGGATTTACTTTTGTTAGTTTATGAAATAAATACCACATCTAAAATAATTAAATCAGGACAAAGAGTGTCAACCAGTTTTGCAAATAATGTATTTAATCCTGTTGTCCGACCTGTGGTAAATATGCATGCACAAGCACTTAGTCCCTGAGCTGGTAATGTACTTTGAACATAGCTAATTTCTGTTGTTGAAAGTTAAGCTAATTCAGATGAGTCAAAATCCTCCCTTAGATTCTGTGTCCGTGTGTGGGCAATCACCACAGCTCAGCTGATGCTCAATGTCTTGAAAGTGTGTCTGATGCCTGAGACTCTCTTATCATATAAAAATTGGGAAAAATCTGTGGCAGGCAAGCTGTCTTTTTGCTGTGCTTAATAGCAAGCCTCAGTCCTAATGGATACTGGTTGGTATCGCTGGAGTATGGAGATAGCACGCTACATCCCTTTGAAGTTCCATTTACAGTCCTCCTGGAAGCATGGGGAACCGTGGCCATGAATAACATCTAGTCCATGGTGCATTTTGCAGAGCAAGGGTATATTTCTTCTCATCCCTGTTGAACGCTTCGCTGTGCAAGGAGACAAGAGTCCTGGTGACTACCCTCCCCCAGCCTATCCAATAATGCAGAAACCTGTTTCTAACCTGGAAGGACTGCTGGAAAATTTTCTGTCATGGGATTTCAGTTTTCCCATTTGCCCAAGAGCGGGATCCCTCCAAATTCTTCACTGGTGAAACCTAAGCCACAGTATGAGCAGGGAACTGTATCACTTGGAAATCTGATGCTAGAGAAATCCATCTTGATCAACAGACCTGGTAAGGAGTGGCCTGTGTTGTCGTGTTCTGCACACAGCTTTACAAAATAGCACTTAAAATTCTTTACAACCTCAAGAGCGCTTTGCAAGCATCAACTAATCCTGGTAGTGCCCCCCCTGTTGTGAGATACTAAAATAGGTGGTATTATTCTCAACTTAAAACTAAGAAGATGACCTTAATGTAGTTAAGTGGGTTAACCCCAGGCCACCTGATGCAGATACAAACCTTGGCTCCTGCTTCTGTATTTGACCACACCCTTAAAACTGGTATTCCAGCCTGCAGCATGGAGCATGTAAGTACCGCAGGTGAGAGACCATGACTGCAGGGGAAGTCAAAGCTCTGCAGGGGCCATTTTGCAATACAGAAAGAGTCACAGTCCCATTAAATACCATCGTGTCCTGGTTAGGTCACAGAAAGCAAAGGTCTCCAGCCAAGCCTGTGTGCATGACTAACTGCTTTGAAGAAGTAAAAGCCCACTGTATCCCGCTATACAATAAGCCTCCAGCTGGACTCTAATTAGGCAAATGCTATTCCATATCAGTCCAGAAATTTGGGCTCGGTGTGGATTCAGTTCTTTTCCCATAGAAGCCAGATGAAGTGAAATCTCTGGCTTGAGGTTGGCTCAAGGTCCGTGTCTTTTGGGGCTGAAAGACAGCTTCAGTAATTAGAAAACCTCTTTTTGATTGAAGTGTTTCAGTAACACCATCTCTTTCTGGAATCAGTGTAAAAATATAAGACAAAACAGAACAACTTCGGCTCCCGATTCTGGTTGCACATTTTTCCCTCCAGAGAATGGAGGAGCCTGGGCACATCAGCTGTCTGGCCTGGAAGCAGCTGGCGATGTTTCCAATACATGGACATCTTTCCAGTTTTCGAAGAAGCTGTGGGTTGGAAAGAGGGCTGACTGCCTCCGACTGATAGATGAGCTTTGGAAATTCTGCCCTTGTTTTTAGATATTTTCAAATATTTGGAGAACAATATTAAAATAAATGGCTGACAAAATGATGATTACACTTTTCAATATTTCCATGGTTGCACAATAAGGACAGTACATGAAGAAAGAGCTGAAAGTTACATTATCGTTGTAGGAGCAGCAAAAGTGTCAACATTGATTTAAGAACAGAGTCACACAGACGATTTTATTTGTTCCTGATCCTCCTCTGTGATACTTCAGTCTGTTTACACAGCGTTACCCAGACTGACATTTCCTATGTGTGTCCAAATTAATTTAATTTAAAATTGCAATGCATATTGAAGACAGAGAATTACAGCTCATATGTAGTAATCTTCCAAAAATTCACCATTGGTACTGATTAGCTTTTATTAACACCGCTAACAACTGAATTCAAACTGAATGTTATTTCAGATCACATTAAACTGATGATGAGTGCAACGTTTCTATTGTTTGCATTTGACACAGATCCACTGGAAAAATGATTCCTTGCAAGGTACAGATGGATTTTTCAGCGAATCAGAACACAAAATGCGTTTGTTTTAGGCTCAATATTCTAGACCAAGAAAATACCCTGAACTGTGTCACATTGTCTTTTAAAAAGGTATGTTTCCAAAATCAGGGGGGAAAAGTATTCTGGATAATAAATAAATCCTTTCAGCTTCAAAGAGTCCACTGTGGTAAGGATGAATGAAAACACAGAGTTTAGGAATATGAGGAAAGTGGTTTAAGTAACAAGACTGAATAGCAAAGCCCATCAAAGCCATTAAGGCATAAACCAACAGATTTTAAAAAGTGAGAGTTGAAGATTATTTAGCATGGTGTGGAGGCTTTGCAGAACCCATTTCAAATGAGGATGGAACAAAAGAATGAGCAATTGCAGCTTTAGGGGAGATTTATTTCAGTGGAAGGGAAAACACTTGCTCTCTGATACCAATTAACCAACAAGAGGATGGCGTCACAAGCCCCCAATATTAAAAATGTAAATCCCAAGCCCAAGGGTGCCTGAAATGCAGGTCGTACAATTTGAGGAGAGAATGCATAAAGAGATAACGAGACTTGTATTCAGACCACATCGGCTGCCTGATTATCTCCTTGCCTTCTGCCTATTCTGCTAGCTTACAATAGGAGAGCGTCAGGAGAGAGGAGCAGGAGGCTCCACGGGTGAACAGGATCACCTTGGGAAGTGGGCTGAAGTTGATCAACTGTATGCCACAGAGGTTAGGAAAACAGAAGATTAAAGCCTGATGTGGTACTAGGAGGCAAACAGGTGAGGGAGAAGCAACATAAAGGAATTGCGGTGCAGTTTTTTTACCCTACAACCCTGGGGCTTTGTGTGGGGCTTTAAATCAGTGGTTCCCAACAGAGGGCATGACAGGAGTCTTTTGGAGCCTCTTGGAGAGTTAGGATGCATTTGCTCACTCTCACAATGGGTCACGACCTCAGCTGAGACCACGACATCCAGAAGGAGGGGTTCAGGGTGTCACGAGCAGCATGGGAATCCCGTTGCAGATGTGCGGTTTGCAACTCAAAAGACAGCATGAGCCAGATGGAGCACAAGGATTCTGGCTGGGAAACTCTGGACCAGCTGCTTGCCATGTTCAAGGGGGCTGTGGACTTGAGTGGGACAGCTAAAACTAAGCGTCTTTATTAGTACTGATGCAACTAGGGCCCACGTTGTCCCCCTGAGGATCTGCCTGAACTGAAAAGCTGGATCTGGAATCTCTCAGGCCTTGGGCTTGAGTCCAAGTGAGGCAACATGGGCTATTTTGATAATACCAGCTCATTTCCATGCTGTCAGGGCAAGAGGTGAATGGTGATGGGTAGATGAGCTGAGGTTCTAGCACTAGGAGAATCATATCCTTGTTCACCACAGGTTACCCGAGTTTAGTGTTAAAGGTAAAAGGCTTTTAATGTAGTTTCTGTGTAATTGCTGTGGTCGATAGTAACAATGTGATGCTAGAGAAGAAGGGACAATATTGCAAACTCCAGAACATAGCCTCAAACACAAGACTGTACTGCTACAAAAGAACCTTGGATCACGGAAATGCTATTTTAATGACTGTAGGTGTTTCTTCATTATATTAAGTAGACATGTTGCCACAAGACAGGTTGCCTTTGATTTATGGTAAAGAGATTGTGGTTGGAATGAAATGAAAATTCATAGGAAAATTAATCTAAATAAGAATAATTTAAGAGATTCATGGTTCATTTGCACTTACATTCATCATGCCTATTGTCTGAAGAAACACACTTATTTAAAGCCAAATGACAGATTATAATTTACTAACTTTGCATTCATGACATCACTGTATTGTCTATTCCATAATCAGAAACGTTAAGCCTGAGCAGTAATTTTTGCAAAATACTATTATAGAGTTATAAATGTCATTAAACAATAGACTGAGGTAGTGCCCTGTAACTTCAATCTCTGGATTAAAAAAACTACTTGGAATGAAAGTATTCTTTTTAAAACCAAAGCCTTGGCACTGTCTTTTCCATTGCCATAATGCAGGGTGTCCTTGTTTAATTTACAGCTATTTTCCGGTTGTTTTAGATTCTCATCTATAACTTTTATTTCTTCTTTATTTTTTAAAAGTCTTCTTCTCCAGTTCTAGTAGAACATAATTCAAAGGTCCACAGCCCTTCCTTGGGAAATGTTAGAAGTGGATTTACGGTGCTGCTGGGCAATCTGAAGTTTGTAAGAGCAGAAGCTATAGTGGAAGAGGAAGCAGATACTTTGCTTCAGAAAGCCTGGCTGATAAGACTGTGTTGGGTTATAATAATTGCATTTACCTTTCAAAAAAGAATTGGATGTTTTTGGAGAGCCCATAGCAATTTAATTTCTAGGAGCATCATGTTTGCCGCTCTTGGACTTTGAGCAGATTCTGTTCCATGTTACAACACACCATGCAAAAGCTAACCAGAACTGGGATCTTCACTGTTTGAATCATACCTCTCCCCGATCTAAAGTCATTCTGTGCTTTAGCAGTGTGCCTCAAGGACACTTTGACCATGTCGAAAAGTGAAGCAGGGAGTTCAGTTAGCAGCTCAAGGAGGTTTGTAAAAGGAAAATCAGATACTTCAGTCCTGTTTCCTACGTTCTCCCCAGCGTGATGGTGAGGTGGCAAAGCTTTGAGTGGCAGATCAAGTGTTTAATGATCTCCGTTTAAAGCTTGTAGTTTGTCTTTCTTTTCTAAAAGTGCTTCTCCAGAAACATTTGAAACGTACGTGCCGGTGAAGGCTTAGGTTATTCTCCACACTGGCCACTAGAGAGAGCAAGCGGCCAAGGTAATGCTTTGCTTAAGTACTGTAAAATTGAGTTGAAAAGAACACAGCGAGCCCCCCGGCCCAATCTATCAAATGCCGTTTGATGCCCTGTCCGTTTTTATGTCTTTTCTCTTTCTTAATACAGAGGTGTGGCTTGGAGGCTTCATCCCAAATAATTAAATCTTCCTATTTCACCGATCAAAGCTGAGCAATTGATACCAATACATACTTTTCCCTCTGACGGAGCAGTAAATTTCAGTTGTTGCAATGCTCTTAGTACAGCCCATTGTTCCTGTGGGCAGAGCTCACATTTGATCTTAGCAGTCTTGCTGGAGAGATATGAGGATTTTGCTAGTGGTCTGCAATATTTCCCAAAACGTGGTAGAAGGAATGTCTACGTTTCTGCCAGTGCTGAGGTAACACTCCTAGGTTTCTAAAGATTTCTGTAGTAGTTGCACTTGCTCCTGTTATTACATATGTGATAAGCTTCTGTTGTTCACGCTCAATACTGGGCAAAGCTTAAAGGGGACTCCTTTCAGTAGGGCTAATATGCCTCAGAGGTGGATGTTCTGGTTCTTACTGACAGGCCCCTAATGAAGAAGCTGAAGAAATGGGGTGAGAAGTTTAAGGAAAACCCTCACTCATTGAAATCTTAACTCACACTTTAATATCCAGCTGGGATCTCTTCTTATCACGTTTTACAGATTATTTACCCTAGCAAATAACCAGGCAGGCATGTTAGGAATGGCTGTAGTGCCACACAAGAGTGGGCTGTGAAACAAAGGAACGTGCCAGTGTCTGAGATCCTGTCTCAAAATTGTAATTGCTTAGGGAAAGTGATTCTCTACTTCATAAAATGTTATGTACTGCAAAGTGAGTGACTCATCAATATGGCGATATTACCACTAACTCTTAATGCAGCTCTCCCCTCTAAGGGCAGAAAAGCTGGGGCCTGATTCTGTTCCCATTAGAAATTATGGGAGTTTTGTAGATTATTTCAATGGAGACTGGATCAGACCTTGGTTATTTTTATGGGCTAAATGTCCTATGCATTCAGGGCTTATGCCATTACAAAGACTTATGTTTGTAATAAGAGACATATTGCTTTGGATATAAATACAGCCACGAGTATCGAATACAAAAAAATATTTAAGCACATTGAGCCAAATTTTTCCCTGTTGCAACTCCAAAAACTTAATGGAATTACAGCAGGGATAGCATAGGGGTAGCATCGCAATATAAGTAATTGGGAATGGAATAAGCTTTTAATTGTCCTAATCTACCCCTTGTCCCTCATGCCCAAATTTACTGATAACAAACATGAGTATTCAGAAAACCAGACACCCCAGTTGCTGTAAAGGGAACACACTGGTATGACTATGACTAACAGAATGTGACGTGACAGAAGATTCCTTACAGGTCCTCATGCATGGGGAACCCAAAAATCAGTTGTTATTAAATATGTGCATATGTTTTAGAAGATTTTCTTGTCACGTGTTCTGCAGTGTCCCACTTTATGACTTCCATTCCTACAGTCTCCGAGCAGCCCTGTTTGCCCTCACAAATACCCTTTGAAGTCCTGTGGTTCTTACTGTGCAAGTGAGGAATTTAAGCACAAAGAAGCAAGAGGATGAGATTCAGAGAGGACCTCACCCTGAAGATGTAAGTCCAGGAAGGGAAAAGTCCCAAAGCTTACATGAACTGCGGAACGGAAAGTCTCTTAGAGCCCATGTGCAGGAAGAGCAAGGCATGGAGATATTGTAGAATCCAGATCAGTTGAATATGGTCTGTGTGAGTCCAGGCAGAGAGCTGAGGGAACAGGAGGACTGATCCTGCCTGATGTTCTGCAGACTCTAGAGCACAGCTCCCCCAAGTCCAACAGTGAAATGGTCTCAAATCTTTTGTCCTTAAACCTGACCAGCCCATGGATTTGAGAATACAGGTGAGTCTCTGTTCATATACTTTAATTTTGAACAGACCTCAGCATTGTCTGTGTGGAGGAATTGTTTTTAAAGCCAATTGCCTTTGATTTTTGCTGATCTATAAAGAGAGTGTGTGCCAGGCATTTAAAGCTATATATACAGGAATGGTAAATCCTCATATGGGTCATGAAAGTGAAGGTGCAGCGGGCAGTTCTGAAATTTTAAAAAAGCCAGTCTATCTTATTTTGAGGGCTCAGTGGAGTTTGGGTATGACATCAATTTTGTTAAGCTGCTGTCTGCTCTCCCTGGAGGAGAATGTTATGTCTCCATCCAGATACTGGCACATCCCTATTTTTGTGCCAGCGTTACGAAGTTTTAGTCAAGCATGATGAGACATGACAGGGCACACTTTATTGAATAATAATGCCTGCCTAAATGCATTTTCCATCTGCATTTAAATCCAATGCATTTGAAGTAAAGCAACAATTCTAAAACATGTTTTTGTGTGTATACAGCAATGGGTACCTCATTACTGTTTACATGTTATGCAAATTAAGGAACAAGAAGCAAAAGTATTACTATTGAAAAAATACCCCACTGCTGCAGAAATCAGTCCTCAGCAGAAACTATGATAACTTTATATTTGGAGGGAATCTTTTTCTTAGCCTTTTCCCTCCCTTCTGTATTTTTAAAGCATTTATATTATTTAAAATGGATCTTTATACACTAGAGGTCTTTAGGAACCTGCAGGAGACAAAAGCCTGTAGCAGCCCTTCCGATGCTGACAGTTTAAACCTAAGAAGCTCTGACATTACTGGGAATCCTTTTGAAGTGGCTGCAGCTTGAGGAAAATCCAGCTGTTCCAGAAAAGGAGACTTTTCAATTAAACAACATCTTCCTTTCGATCAAAGATAGATTTTTAAAGACTTTTAAATTGGCTTTACACTGTTGGTATTAAGCGAGGACTGGATTTCACCTCTTGCCTTTCAGGGCTGGAGAGCCGAGCCCCACTTGGGCTTTATGCCAGATGGTTAGCAGACTGGAACCAGAGGGATGGGTTATTTCTTTTAAAGGAGGAAAAGGAATTGGCAGCAGGAGTGAGCTTATTAAATTGTCTCGGTCTGCTTTTATTAATACGTTTGCAGAGTCGGCAGGTAGACTCACAACTGAGAGAATTTCACCAGCAAAACAGCCTGTTTCTAGCATGGGCTCTCTCGTGGTGTTTCCAAGCTCCTGACTGATCTTAATGCTCCCTTCTTCCTGCCAGGTACAGAGGCCCTTTTATTTTCTGACCCAAAATTTGGTTTCTGTCTTCCAACTTACTTTCAGCTCCATGTGTGTTTTACTGTGTTGCAAAACCATTAACGTTTCTACTGTAGGCAGCTGAGCCAACTCCTCTCTTACACATCCACTGTCTATTAAGGAACCATTTAAAAAGAGGTAGCGGACCTCTGAGACACCTTTTTGTTGATATTTCCATATCTGCCTTGAAGGTATCTATGTAAATGTACCCATAAAGGAGCATTTAAATTGCACTACTTCTTCCTTGTAACTGAAGGACAGATTTTTCCTTGCATTTTCTCCCCACTCCTGACCCCCTATGTTGCTTATGCCCGTTTGTCTCCTTCCCTCTCTGCTGTGATACTCTGGATTATATTTCCCACCAAGCCTCTGAAGGAGACAATACCAGGAGTCCTTTTCTATACCCTCTGTTCCAAAAGACAGAGTCCATGTGTGATATACAGCCAGAAAGGGAGGATATAGGAGAAAGATGGGTTCCCCCTACAGCTTAGGAAACCACAATTAATAAACATTTTTTTTCTTTGCTGTTGTCCCTCTCGAAGTAGCTTGAGGGTATTTGACTTCGGATGTGCTATGTAATGTTTTAGCAGTTAGTTGTTGAACTGGATGTAGTGAGATTTAATAGTGACTGAGTGAGTAGCAGTAGTGACTAAATGATTTATTGAGCCTGAGTACTGACATAGGCTACCCAACAGGTCAGCTGTTTGTCTGAAGCCTCTTCTAACAGCAATGCATAACAGGATTTTCTGGGAAGATCGGTTTCTGTTTCTCCTGTGCTTGGTGCTTGGCTTCTTATCTCTGTGTCTCCTCAGGGAGAGCTCATCCCACAAATGCTCTGCAGCTAACAAATTGCTCCTGAACTGAATATGGAAGGCTGTTTCCTGCCATGCAGTAGAGGAACATGGTCCTGCCTCCCTTCTGCCTTGCAGACCCCTAAACCCAACAAAGGAGAAGCTATCGCTTTACAGGCAGATAAAGCATCTGCCTTTTCAGACAGTCGCACAACCCATTGGGTCCATTTTATAGCTGAATCTGGGCTACTGGCCCTTTTAGTTTGCTATGAAGTTAGTTTACGGAGCAGTTTGCTTAGGTACTGAGTTCCATCTCTTAACCTGAGACTTCAGCCTTGTTTGTTTTTCACTTAGGTCTTGGCAAGAAAGTTTGTCAAAAGACTGGGCATCTCAGAGACGTTAGTTACGTGCCATGCACTTTAGATTTTTTGGCAGCTCCAATTCACTACAGAGTCTGGAGTGGGGCAAGCCAAACTGAATTTGCCTGGATCCACAGGAGTGCTCAGGGAGATGCTTCTCTGCTGTAGTCCAAGATGGTACAAGCAGTTCCTTCAGCATTATGGGCAGTTTTGTAGTGTTATGGATAGTTTTGTGATTCTTGTATGAACCGTCAATAAATCATCTCAGCCGCAGGGTTCTTGGGGGCCTTTCATTAGCATGTATCCACCATGGTTTCCCAATTGTCCTTTCTGTTTTGCCTTCCTTCCTATTGAATGACCATTTTCCTACCCCTTGGCTATGAGGACTTCACCTTTCCTAAGCTTTGGTTCCCACACAGGTGCAGACACAGAAGAAAAAGATCTTGGGGAAATTCTGGAAAATTACCTGTCCAGAACTAAGTCAGGATCTTTTTGATTTGAGAAAGACTTTTTTTTCCTCCTGTTAGAGGGAGATCAGGTTCTCAGTTTTATGCCAGATCTCAGTTTGCACCGATGGAAGGATCTGGTAGCACTGCTGTATGTCCAGGGTACATCAGAAATGGAACAGGACAGTCCACAATGCTCTTGCAGAAATTAAGAATATGCTGAATTAAGAATGTATTTTAATCCTCGTTTTGTCTTAGCTGCAGACCTTGGCAGGATGATTTGTCACTGCACAGTTGCTGATGATATTTATTGCATCTGACTGCACTTCAATGAGCAGAGAACTTCCTGCTGCCCCCCTACCCCCACACACTTCTCCCCATCCTTTGCCTTGATGATCCCATGGGTTTGAAGCTCATCTGTGGAAGTAATTTTTTTCTAGTGGGACGCTTGTCAGATCCTGTTGGCTACAAATTGCTCTACTGAAGGTGCAGAAATAGAAATCCTTACCTGTTAGTTGTGGTAGTGGGCTTTTTTCCTCTCTGAATCTCAGAACAATCATTTGCAGCAATTCTCCCAACAACTCTCAGTGAGATTTAACATACTGGCTGTTTTTTAGATCTTTTTTTCCTGCTTATTCTGTGTCCCAAATGTATCTGGTCTTAAAAAAAAAGGAGAGAAGGAACTGTGATATCTACTCATTTATTTTTCCTTGGGGTGACTTTCAGCAGAGGTATAACCTGGTGTAGCATATGCATGAAAGCCAGTTTGGTCAGCTCACATGGAGAAGTGAGTGGCACAGGCCCCTGTGAGCACGGAGGAATCCAGAAGAAATGTGTTTACTTATGGCAAATATACACAAATCCAAAGCCTTCACTGGGGGTTTGCAGCACTCCATGAAGTGTCTGACACACCAAATGCATGTGTTAGAAATCCCCAGACTTTTGTTCTTGCACACAATCCTGGCAGCATAGCTGGCAATGCAGCTGGTATTTGTCTTCCCCGTGTAGAAGTGTGAGGAGGTAGAGAGAGAAGGCTCCACTGAGGGCAAAAAAAAAAAGACTTTGGAAAAAAGTTATGATTATCCTTGTGTTGGATATTAAAAAAGACAGGGAAAAAATGTCTTCAGTTAGACTTACTCACAGGGGCATATTCCTTTTTGTAGGCTCTTACGATAAGTAGGAAATATAAAGAAAAAGATGTAAAAACTGTCTTAAAGCCTTATATTGCTTTTAGGTACTTCTGTAGGTGTTCCTCCGAATGTGCTGTGGATGTGGCTTTGCTTCTTTTCAGTTCTCAGGTAATGGAGGCACATCTGATTCAGATGTTAAGGCCTGGAAACCCATTCATAGGTAAAAATGATTGCTTATTGCAAAGGGACTAACTCCAGCCCTTATAGTGAGAGTGTTCCTCGCTTAATACTGCTGCTGTCCTGTCCAAGGCTTTGCAAGCAGCTGCGAGAGCTGAAAACAATTCAGATGTTTTTTCCCAGTGTTATAACTGCCTGCGAAAGGGATCATATGCACTGTCCCTAATCTGCTAAAGGTAAAGCCAGATGGGTTGGTTTAAACCAGGATTGTTAACCAATGACCAGTTTATTGATTATTGGGTTAGCAAATGATGGTTGAAAATAAATCAAACTTCTCTGAAAGTGTGTGAGGAAGCCGTTTTCAGGCAACGTGATGTCATCCCTTGAGGACACACAGAAAACACCTTGGGGAAGAAGACAGTTTGCAGTTAATGTCTTTCCTCCTTTTGTGCCCAGGAGAGTTTCATGGCTGTTTCTGCCCAGGAACTCCTTGGATGGCAAAGGGCTAGTGAGGTGAATTTTTGAAGATCTGAAGATTTTGAAGAGGTGTTTTTAGGCTTGGAGTGCTGCTGAATTGAGATAGCTGGTGAGTAGGGTAGGCTGAATGTGTACGTGTTTGTGTGCTAATACTGGGGGTGGGGTTTGGAGGCACGGTGGGTTTGGCAGCAGATATGAGAAATTGCATATTATATTAGGGAAAGAGAGAAAGACAATAGAGATGGATATAGTTGTTTCAAGCTCGCAATGGAACAGGAAGACAAGGCTCAAGCACAGTCACTGGGAGTTACTGGAAGCCAAAATGAACAATGCCAGCTTAACAGTAAGATGACTTGAGCTGAGCAATTTGACCTTGCTGGACACAGATTTGGGGAGAGTTTACATTATGAGGCTTTTTGCCAGTGGGTGTGTAGAGGTGGGACTCACTTCCAACAAGTGAGTAAGAGACACTGGGTGATGAGAATGTCCCCAGATGGCACAGCCAGCTCTGGAAGAGGGTGCTTGCTGCAAACTGGTAGAGTTTGTGCTGGGTTGTGCTGTCATGAAAAACCTGCTGATCCCTGCCCTCCCCACCCCCAGCAATCTCAAATGGAAGAATATAGTGATGCAGACCTGGCTGTAACAAACATAGACCCAGGTCACACAGAGATCAAGTGACTGGCCCAAGACTGCACAGGAAATCTGTGCACTATGAGGAAGTAAATGCTCATCTCCAGAACTTCAGTTCAACCCCTAACTAGCCCTCATCCCTCCTGGGCAGCTGCCTTAAAACCCTATTGGGTTTTCCTGTCCATGGCAGGGTGAATTTAATCGATTAATGTTGGTCCTTTGGTAAGTAGAACAGTCAAAGAATGGAAGGCTCCCAGAGGAACAGGTGGTAAAGTTTCAGTTTATCTTTTGGAGCAATAGCTTTGCTGCTTTGGTGTAGAGTTTTTGGAGGTACCATTAGGAGTTATAAGGCCCAAACTAGTAGCAGAGCCTGTTGTTCTTGTGCAATAGTTACTGCGGTGTGCTTGGGTACAAAGAAGTGTTTGGTCGGCTAAGAGAAGGACAGTGTTGTTTCTGTTCCATCTTCAGAAATAAGAAATCAGCCTGATAAATAAAAGACGAAAAATTAGGCTTTTGAAGGGCACATTTTCAAAAGTAAGGAGTGCAAGTACCAGAATGTTTACAGCAGAGTCAATAAAACTCAAAAAATTAGGCCCTTTAAAATTCATTGCACTCTAACTAAATTGCACTCTAACAGACATTTCAGATCACCTATAAAAGCCACAAATCTGAAAATCCTGCCTCATGAGTATGAAGAGGAATGCCCGTGCCCTCAAATCCTGTCCTTGGTTGGTACAGGTAGCCCCATCACCTGATGCAGTGTATTTCTGCTGTCCCTGCAGTCAGTGTCGCAGCTCCCACTTAACTGAAGCAGGGGGCCAGCTCTGGATCTTCTTGAAAAGCTGAGTCTGAAGGTCTCTTTGTAAGAGATCTGACAGGTTTCCCCTCAGCCAACCCAGCTGAGGTAAGAAGTGCCAGACCCCCAGCACCTCTGCCCTTCACTCTTTCCATCCATAAAACCATACCAGAAGAGAGACGCTTTGGAGCGTTCTCACAGACTCGATGTGTTCACGTTAAATGAGCTAGAGAGGGGATAACTGTAGAGCTGGGGAACTTTTGTGCACACAACCCTGCCGCTGCTTCAGAGTGGGAAGTGTGTTCACAGAGAGTAACCCTAGTGTAGGGAACCCAGACTCTGGAATCTCATGAACGGATCCTCATTCCAGGCACCCGACTTCAGAAAATAACAGTTTACACCAGCTCATTGGAGGAATCAGTCTCCCTCTATTGCCTGCAGAAGCTGGCCAGAGAACTTGGTCTTCCTGAGCTTGAAACTGGTCTTTCCAGAGGCTCCAGCACCCCCTCCTTTTCTGGAAACTAAGTAATAGCCAGGTAGATGGACTGCAAGCTAAGCAGCGACTTACAGGGCAAAATCAGCTCCATTACACCTCCCCCTCATGGAAACTTACTGGCAGTCAGCACAAATTGTAGAAGAGGAATCATTTTCTGGGGAACTTGTGCATAACAATGGCATGTTGCATTCTGCTCCCATTTCCAAGCGAGTTTAAATGTAGCCTGGCGTCGGTGCATGCTCCATACACATAAAGCAAGCTTATAGTGATGTGACGGAGGCAGGAATAATGGCAGTGAGGCTCATAGCTGGTGAAACAGTTAACATTTTTCAGCCGTACATAATGAGGGAAAAAAGGGAATTCTTGTTACCAGTCTTGGAATAGCTGAAGAGCCATCAGAGCCCCAAGCTGCAAAGTATAAAGTACAGGAAAGACGAAGATACAGTCCTTGCTGTATTTCTTAGTTTGCTTTGCTTGAGCTAACAATATGGGTTGTGTGCTGGAAGAGTCATTTCTTTTGGATGAAATTCTCCCTGAATAAGTGGGCAGGAGCAGTGCTTTTTTTTGAGAACTAAGAGCTTAGAGTGGGGAGAAGGGATTTGCTCTCTATACTCCAGTCAGCCTGAGGGGCTGCCCTAGGGATCTCTCCTATGGGTAGGTGTTATATATACAAGTGGAAGTGCCCCCAGAGGGTTGGACCACAGATTTCTGGGAAGATGGTCCTTTCCCCTTGATTTCTTACTATATTCTTGTGCTTGTGGAAGTGCAGTACTATACTGGAGGGCCTCTGAGAAGCTGAAAATGTTTCCGTACCCATGAACTTGATCTATAAGCCATCTGTATATCCTTACCAATGGATATCAGGTGAGTCAGGTGTCCAAGGCCCACCTCTGACTTGAATTCCTTCAGACTTCATCTTGGGTAAATATGGAAACGCTAAGAAGGATGAAGCACAAGACTCTTAAATGCACTAATAATGGAGGGAAATAATGTGTGTGTATGAAACATTTTTAGAAGGCACAATCTCATGGCTTTTATCGTTTCCCTTGTTGTATAATGGTGTTTGTGGTTACTTATTCAGCCATCACTGCAGTTTTTGCTTTGGGAATACAATCACCTACTAATGCAATTTATTGCCTCGTATATTTCTCTGCCAAGAACATTATCCCTTAAATAGAGGCTTTGTAATAATAGCTTCTAATTTCCACAACTTCATTGTTAATCTCCACGATTTCTACTTCACAAGTATTAAAACTCTGAGCTCTCCATGAGTCCCTAGATTGTTTCGGCTTAATGACAGTAAATCCAGTATTTTCTTCCTGGAGATTCTAGTCCTTTAAAGGTCGTGAGTCCTTGTGTCTCTGCTCAGTGCCATTTGAGGTGCGCTGCTGGGAACACTGGAATCTGCTGTGGAGTCCCGCTGATGATTACACTGCATACACGTTAGTGCCCTGGGACCAAATCCCTTCCACAATACCCAGTCACTGGGGTCTCTGTGAGGTCAAGGCTTCCTTAGGTGTCCCAGAGCAGAACAAGGGCAAGACGACTCGGCAAGTGTCTGTGTAGAGGCCAGAAGGGTGAAGGAGCCTGAGCAGTACTGCTATCTGTATGGGCTGGGGGGCTGACCCTGTGCAGTGGCAGATCCTCTGCCTTCTTCTAGTTCGTTTCCTCAATTTATTTCTTCACCAGTCTTTGAAGAGAAAGGTAAATAGGGAGCCTTTGCGGAGCTGTTTTTAATGTCCCAGAGGAAATACAACACTTCTTTATGTGGCTTTTTCACATCTTGTCTCTATGATTGTTTTACCCTAGAATCCATGTATTTATTATCACTTTTCATGCCAGAGCCAGAAAGGGTGCCAGCCCAATACTGTCATCAGGTGTACAGCTGGCTTTGTTTTCCTGAATCACTCATAGGAGGCTGTTCCATCCATCTCTAAATATTGCTGAGATGATAGTGTCTGTCTTGTTTGTTCTGAGAAACCCCGGGAGGTTCCTTTACATGGTAAGGCAGGTGAAATGCCTGCAGGATCCCCAAAACTTCCAATGTTTTTCTGCAATATTTTGACATTTCAGTTGTTGCAACAGAAATGTTTTGCTCTTTGTCACAGCAGACAGCTTGCATAAACAGGTTGGGATGCAGTCACACCCTCCACGGTAGAAAAGCCATGTGGCAGGGAGTTAAAGGTATGTATGCCTCTGTCTTTGAGCCGGTGTCTCACACAGACCTGCTGAAGGCCTATTATTGTGAAGATTAGAAAATGGAGATTCATCTTTTCCACCTCATTGTAGGTCTTGCTATTCCCAGAGAGGGAAGAAGAGGTGTTTGGTCTCCTGAAGAAATTCCAGCATGGATTACTGCATTCTGCCTGCGTACTGAAACTACAAAACTTTATGACCGGGGGAGAAAATTTGCCAGTCCAGTCCCGAGAGATGCTGGACATGAGTGATATCTCTCATTACCAACATTTTTAACCCCTTCTGGTTTCTGGGACCTATTTTGGTTGCAGTTTGGCATTCCCAGGGGGTTTCTTAGGAGTTCTGGTCAGGCCCCAGGTCCTTGCTCCTGCCTTCTTTTCTCAGCTTTATACACATGACCCTCGTGAACGAGACATTAACTCCTTGCCTGCTGAAAGGGAAATTGGTCACTGGATATTGTCACACCTCCCAAGACTATGTGGGCAAATGGGCAGAAACAGCTGGCACTGGCAGAATATGGGACTAACGTTCTTTTTTTTTTTCTGCTAAATTATCTTATTTAGTTTTACAGATGCCATTTGGCGGCCTCATTCTGTCCTTAGCTGGCCTTGTTTCAGTGGGTGGGCTTCTGACCTGCCTATAGCGTGTGCAGCTTGTAAACCCTTCGGACATCCTTTTCTGTGAAAGGCACTTCATGATACAAGCCAGGGGGTTCCAAGCTGTGGCGTGCATATCACAATCCACTTCAAAGTCATTTGTGCAGAGCAGTGGCTGCCATTACCGAATTTGTTACCTGCCACCACTGATGGTCATGATGGTACAGCAACCCCTGTACTGCTCCCCAGAAAAGAGCTCCCGAAAAAGAACAAAAATCCCACATCCGAATCTATTTGTAAGCCATTGATGTTTTCCCTAGATTACAGTTCAGTTAATGTAGTACGAAATGAAAACCACAGTGTAATCATTTGTTTCTTTAGTGCATCTCTCCAGGACCTGTGTTCTTTGCAACTGCTCAAAAAATTTGATTTTGTCCTAGTTTTATATATTGGTTATAACGGTCGAAGTTCTGTCTTTCTTTTAAAGTAGCACTCTGCTGATTCAGGGCAACTGCATGGATGGAGATGAGGCTAGTTTGGCTCATTTTTTGCCGGTGAGATTATAATTTGTTTCTCTAAGTCATGAGTTATTAATCTTCCTAAAAATTAGTCCTTCTACTGTGCAAAAGGAAAAATAAAATGGAGCCGAAATATGCTGGATCACAGCAGAATTCATTGGAAATAATTTTCCTTTAAATAAGTTGCATATGTGTTTCCCTGTTTAGTATTCACAATGTACGGCAGAGACGCTTTCAGAAATGAACTCATTTTAAAAAGAGATAGATTTACACATACTACAATGAAAGCAGTCACTGGCAGTATTGTATACCGTATCAAATCAGTGACTGTTGTTACATATTTGAAGTTAATTTGACACTGAAGTAAACAAATCAAAGTGTGTTTATAGAATAATTAGACCATATTCTCAGTATTGTGGCTACGAAATTTTGTCACTGCTATTGAAGTACTCTGTGGTTTTATTTGGTTTGTTTACAGAATTCCCTAGCAACACAAAGAAAACTGTCAGAATTACATAAGTATAATTGTAATGGTAAAACCTGTCTTTGCATAATAGTCACAGACCAGCTATATAAATCATAACCAGTGGTGTTGCTTGGTTTCATATTTATGATTCTGGAAGCATAAGCAGATATATTTGTGAGTTAAAAGGAGTTGGAAAAAAAATCGCAAAGATTTATTTTACCCAGCTGAAAATAAAAAACCAGCAATAGGCTCAAACTTTTTGTCAATATTCTATGTATTTTTCTGCAACATAGAAACACAATACTTTTATATAAATAACCATTAGTACACGGACATATTACCACATACATTTTCTCATCTGGTGTTTTCCAGTCATATTATTATGCGTTTTTGCATCCTTCAAGAACAAGTGGCTGTAAAGACAGACGAAACTGATAGCAGTGTAAAGTTCTTTTTACATCCATCCTCTTCCTGAAAATGTGCATATAACTGTGCTTGAAGAAATGATAGAGTCTAGACTATCCCAAAGCTGAGAATATATCTCTCGTAGGTTTCTAAGTCAGGTGAAGAGACCATCCGTTATTTTCATTCTTCTTTTTTATGGTTCATGATATCATTTGTCACTTTTGCTGCCTCTCTTGAATGCACAGCAGCTGCTTTTGGTTAATTTGGGCCTAATCCTGCAAAATGTATGGGTTAGTTCAGTTCAACTTGGGAGTGCTTGGCTCTTCTCAGAAGCAGTTCTCAGAATTATAAAGGTGTCTTCTTCTTCTTCTTATGCATGCACAATAAAATAACAGTGCGTGCAAATCTGGGTCTGAAGGTAGGTGTTCCTTACCTGTATGGAAAGAGCAGCTGTTAAGAGAAACAGAAGCAACAAAGAGAGGCAGAAGAATAAAGAATTAGAGGTGAAATCCTAGCGTTTTTCAAACCAATGAGAAGGTTGCCCCTAGCTTCAGTGGATTCACCCTGCCACCACAGAGTCTGCTCTGTGAATGGCTGCCTTCCTTCACTGTGTCCTTCCATCTCTTCAGGATACATTTTTCCTCTTTATTTTAGTGGAAGGATGCTCACAGTAAATATTTACTGATGGGAGTTATTCCCCTAAAATGACATCATTCTCCAGTAAATTACTTCAGAATCACATTCTTGAGTGCCTCAAGTGAAAAAAAATGTTCGGATGTTGTTTTGTGTGCATGAGCGGGGAAGTTTTATTTGGAATACAAATTTACTACATGTGAGTTTTCCCTCTCTCTGTGCCTGCCTTCTGCAGATCTGGGATCCCTGTGTCCTGAGAGCCTATTTTTTTGCAACACTGGACTTTCTACTCCAGAAAACGATGTGCCCGGCTGTTTGCTCAGATTGCAGGGCTTCATATGTTGACAGTCCATGGTGCAACCCGGTGTAAGCCTAGGAATGGACTTTCTGCAAGTACCCAGAATCTTTCCCATTCCTTCCTACAGTATCCTTCTCACGATGGGTCTGAACTCCAGGAGGTATCCCAGCACACAGCAGTGGACACAGTGCCACCATTTAAACATTACAGGTCTGATTCTCGTTTACCCCAAAGCCCTTTCCCAATTGTAGTCAGATGAGGATCCAGGTATCCAGGTGGCTAATTTTGTTTGAGAGTTTCTCCTGGATTCCTAGTAATGTAGCATCTGGAGCCTAGCTTTGCTTCAGTTCCTACCTTGCTAGGAGTTTTGGAAAGCACAAGTCATGTAGTCTTCTCCTAGAGGTGGCAAGTGTCTAGGGTTACAGAGTGATAGATGAAGACAGTAATTAACAAGTGACTTAACTGTCTCTTAACCCTTTCCCTTTTTGGAGAAGAGAACTATAAAACCAGAACTGGAATCTCCTGTGTTGTTTACTTTGTTTATCAAGATTATATAAAAAAATCAATATCTAATTTTTCTATTACACTTTAGCACTGCATCTTCCTAGCCCTTCAGAATCATATCCTATTGATTCTACCTTTAATGACTTTGAAATTTTCAGTGATTTGTTTGTGGAGAATACTGTGCCTGATATAGATTTCCCCATGTTAGTTTAAACGCTGATAGCATACTTGGTGAATTAATGAAATAAAAATAGCTTTGTCAATAAGCAAAAGTGAAGCCACTTCCAACGTCTGTTCTGTAACCACTGCTTTCTGCAACTGCTGCCTACACAAAATTAGTTGGCGGGATTAAAGAATATATTCCTCTTTTATCCCATGTTTGAGTACTTGATCACAGAGGCATAGTTTAATCCAAACATCAATAGCACCTCATCAATTCAGTCGGATGCAGCTGTCAAAGTGGACTTTTGGTTTGTTTAGAGCTTTGCGATTTATCCTTTTTTAAGGTCATAGAATATTTTCTTTGATTTTTGATGCTGAAATCTTTCTTAATCTTCTAAACTTGAGAAACATCTGTTAAGATTTAATGGGGTGACTTTTGTCTTAAAATTGGAGTTTGTCTTGCAAATCTTTGGTTTTGAAAAATGGGAGAAAAGTACAAACATCTATTCCTTAACAGTTATAAGCCCTGCTTGGTCAGCAAGTGATTAAACTAGTTAAAATGGAGCAGCAGGCAGTGCAGTTGTATTTAAGCAGTGTTTCTGTGGACTGTGATTTCAGATTTGTTTTGTTTCACATCGGCATTAGCCATTTCCCTTTACCATAGCACTTAGCTGAGGATCTGAGTGGCAGATTTATGAGAGCTTTCAAATAATGAGACAGAGTGATGTAACTGAGTGATGCAGAAGCAGAAAGAAATTCAACCTGCATTCTTAAGCTTCGGAGGTTTGGAAGAATGTAGTAGTTAATATGTTTGGAGGTAAACGGCATCTAAAAATACATGCCCCTAAAAACATACAGACAGCTGTCACGTCTACTGCCTGAATATATTAGTCATTATCCTCATTAACAGATGCAAAATCATCGCTGTTTTCATAATGTAAGCATTTCATATCAGGTAATTTGTAGTAATTTTTAATGGGGCTGGATTCTTCAGCTCCTGTGTGAGGTGGTGTTTTGAAGCAGGATTCAACTGAGAACTGCAGGATCGGGCCCAGACATCTCCCCTGTGCCCTCTTTCGCTTTCTTACCTACTACAGCCTAAGATCACCTTTGCCAGGAATCTAGCACACGGATGTTTTTTCAAAGAATAACATTGCCTCATTAGCTTTTTCTGTAGCTGATAGCCTTGCATGTCTAATAGGTTTGATGTGAGGTCTTGTCTTCTGTCTTCTTCACTTTCATTTCAGTGGCAGTATTACCTGGATGAAAAACACAGGATGTGGCTTTCTGGATATAAACGTTCTTTTCTTTTTTCAGCTTATAGAGAAGAACATGTTGTTCTATAATTGCGGAGACAGCACTGGCACAACTTGTAAACCTCTGCAAAGCACTGCAGAGCTGCCATTCATAAGTACCAAGAGCTAAGTACAGCATGAAAAGCATGAGGGCCTGCCAAGTTTCTTGCCACCTCCTCCTACTTCTGACAAGGTTTTCAATTAGCAGCTTGTAGAGGCCCAGCCTGAGGTCCTATTTTCATGCAGTATGCATAACTTAATTCCCCAGAAGAGGTTGGAACTGCAGAGGAAAGGAAAACACCCATAGATTTGTAATGTTATATATTGGAAGAAAACAGTTTACCAACAGCATGATTCTGGGAAGAGGAAAGAAAGGGGGGCACCCAGAAAAGGAAGAGTGGCCAGAGTGGGTCTTGAAAGCAACAAAATCTCACTGAATCTTATTTTGTCAAAAAGCATAGGAGCCCAACAGTTTTTCTCCCTGCAGTCCTTGTGTAGTCCTTGTGTAAGTTTAAGCTTAAACAGCAGTACCTTGAGGAAGATAGATGCACGTTCCAAATTAAGCCCCATGTCTGCCTAAGTGCTCCACACAGCAGATACGCTAAATTAACACTGCTTTATTACGTTTGGCAATGTTTCAGAGTGTCTCCCTTTAATGCAGTCACTGCAAACAGAAGAATCCTAACCTATTGGGCCAAATAATTCATTGGCATAAATCCTCGTTGTACAGTCCTGTCTCCGGGTAGTAACCAGTGTCTCATAGCAGAGGAGGTCAGGTGAAAGAAATTGCATGATATGAGTACCAAAAATATACCCCTTGAAAAGTGGTGCAAAAAAGTGGGGCTGCTGTACGCTTCTTTGGATTTTGGTTTTAGTAATCCATGATGTGTCTGTGCACGGAGTACACTGCGGCAACACATCAGCGATCTGATAAAAGCACAGGTAATGTTGGGGAGGTCCCCAATGGACAGCGGAAATCTGATGGCCAAGTTGGGAGGAAAAAAGCCCTCCTGAGTCCCTGCAGTCATAAGAACGTCTTAAAACAGATGTCCATCTGTGAGCTCTCGTAAAAACTGAGTGAGGGAGCGTGGTCATGACATGCTGTCCTTTGGGAGCTGCTACTCAGCATGACTAGAGTGGGTTGTTTCCTCAAAGCGCAGGGTGGAACCACAAGTGGGTTTCTCTGTGTTACGCCAGGATGATCCTGGTCCTTTACTAGCCAGTGTACATAGAACTACAAAGGCTTGTGGAAGATGCATTTACCTTTCCCTCCCTGTCTCTTTTCCTCTGCTAAGAGCTCCAGTGGGAACAGATAAGCTGATTTATGGCAAATGTATACACAGCTGCAGTGGAAGCCTTGAAGCAAAACTGGAATAACACAGCTACAGCACTGAAAGTGCCAAGAAAGATACGAGCTGTGTGGACAAGAAGTTACATCTGTGACATGTAGGTGCGGCTGCCGCTGTGAAAATTGGCCTAATGCTCATTGATGGAGCAACCAAAGCCAAGCCTTCACCCATTGCATTGGCATGAGACCCACTAGACAGCTTCACGCATGCTGAACCATCTGTATCACTGCATATATTCTGTTAAAAAAAATGCAGCCCTGAGGGAAACAAGTAGGATTCCCACTGACTCATTTTAAAGAGCCAACCATAGCCAGTTTCCTTGCACCCTGTATGTATGTCGGAGGGGGAGAATGGATCCTCCACAGGCCAATTCAGAGCATCTCCCCTCATCCCCAGCCTGAAGCTGGGCTCTGGAGGAGACTGCTTCACACAGGTGGTTCAGTGAGGCGCTGAGCATGTTTCCTGGGGGGGAAACACGTTCCACCTACAGAAGGAGAGTTTCGGAGAGGTGCTGCTACAGGGAACAGTACGGCTTGGCGATAAGTTTGTCAGTGCTTTCCCTGTAGTCCTCTAGTAAAAGGACGAGATGTTGTGAATTTCATACATAAAAGGAAAAGTATCACATTTTCCCCAAATTCTTCAGGAAATTACTCTCATATACAACCCCAGAATTTGGCTGCGTTACAGAGACAGAGTGTCATTTGCATGCCATTACCAGGCTGTAAAAGTCTCATGGTGACTGCCTACTATACATTTGCAATCTTTAGGGATCCTATGAGGGTCACCCCTGAGGTCAGGTTTGTTTAGTCTGTTCCATAACGGTGTAAAGTGGACTTGAATGTGTACTCTGCTCAAATAATACACAATCTGATTGATACTTAAACATCAGTAAGTGTTGTATATATGTTGCAGTTTCTAATGTTCCGGGCAGAGGAGAACCATGTATTTGCTAACAAATTGTTTCTACAAACAACCTCCTGTGGCTTTGAAAAGTGAGTCAAAATAGGGGATGAAATGCACCCTCAAAATTATGATAAGAAAAATCTTCATTTTTTCTTTCCTTGCGAAAACAACTTTTTTTTTTTTTTTTGGAAATCCCCTCTGAGCCCTCCCTGTATTTGGAATTCTTCCTCCTGTTTACTTTTAATTCACTCATCATCCATCCACTGATTGCCTTGCAGTTCAAAAGCCAGGTTCCTTACGTTGCATTGTGCAAAGATGGCTTAATTAAAAATAGATCACGTCTTCTGTCTTGTGCTTAATAAGCATTGTGCTGATTGGCTTCATAGAGGCCTGGATGATATTTCAGCCTTTTGCAGATCTTTCAAAAGGAATAATAAAAAGAAAGGGAGAGGAAAAAAGAATGTGAAGTCTTTTTCATCCTTAATATGTCATGATTTAGAAGGGAAGAATTATTACTCAACACAGGCTTAGGAGAATAAAGAGAGAGTAGAGAAAAGCTGATATATGAGTGACTTTGCTCTATCTCTTTGTTTTTAAAATACCATAAGACTATAATCTGTTGTGAAGTCTAACCTCACCCTGTTTTTCTAGTGCTTTTCTTTCAATAAAACTTTCATGATGAAAATATAAATAAAAAGTGACAAAATTATACAGCTCAGCGCAAAACTGGTTCAGGCAAAATGTTCTTATTGCCATTTTTATGGCTCCACCATAAATTTATAACCAATTAGTTATTAAGTTTTCTCCTTTTTTAATTCTGTGGTGTCATGCACATGGGCTCCAGGAGGTATTCCCTCTCTTTCATCCTTTGCTCAGCTCTGGATCAATAATATGTCTGCGATGCAATTTTTCATTTGATTCCTTTGTGCATTAAGAAGTTTAATTGTTTTGCT
Source organism: Nipponia nippon (assembly GCF_047370975.1). Lineage (NCBI taxonomy): Eukaryota > Metazoa > Chordata > Aves > Pelecaniformes > Threskiornithidae > Nipponia > Nipponia nippon. The sequence goes on along the minus strand of NW_028262358.1, from coordinate 10,675,244 downwards.
TTACTTAGTGAAGAAATTGGTACTGGAGAACAAATACAAGAGCATGATTCCTTAGAAGTAAATGGTAGTTCTGGATTAAACTTGGCTGCTGCCGAGGTGGGAATACAAGGGAAAAAGAGAAGCAAGCATGGAATATTTTCCCTTCCATTCCAGTAGCTCACAAGGACTCCGAATTTCTCTGCTAATTCACTGTGATAGAGAAGCTCACAGTTACTAGCTCACAGATAGCTGAGGACGGGGTTTGTCAACTCAGAGGCAGGGTCAGCATCCACCAACACCTCTGGCTTTTTTTTTTTTTTTTTTTTTTTTAAGCAGCAGTAGCGCAGACTTAGCTGTGTCATAGTCTAGCAAAGCTGCCTGCTGTGCTTTTGGAAGTGCTATTCGCAGGTGCACAAGAAGTGCTGCTTCCTCTGCGGTGAGCAGTATGACTCCCACTGCCTGATGGGAGCCAGCTGAGTACCCTCCCTTATCGTGCAAAAAGGAGCCCAATGCTCTGCTGTTAATCAGCTGCTCCTGGCCAGTCCCAGCTGGCCAGGGTCCACCCTGAAGGGGATAAAAACCCTCAGGAGGAGCAGCAGCCCTGTTTCTGAAAGAAGTGTTCAGGTACTGCCTTGTTGTGGAAGGGGGCACCTCCTACCCAGGCTCACTTTGGTGTTGGTAGGCTAAGTGAACGCTTAGAGGGTGGTGCTCTGTGGTGTGACTGTTCTCAATAATGAAGCTGCTTTCTGTAAAGGTAGCTTGGGTGTCTCTGGGCGGTGCGTTGTCCTGCAGTGTAGACACGTTCCCTGGGAGAGGCTCTAATGGATCAGGTGAGCGGAACTATGGTCTAGGCCTGCTCTGAGAAAATCTAAGATAATGGGGTAGTTTTCTTGTCTTCCTGCACCCCCTTGTTTTCCTCCCCACCACCTAGAAATCCTGTCATCCAAACAGGCACAGGCCCCTTTCACCAGCCCTAGCTAGGTTTAGCTGTGGTTAGCACAGCCTCCGCTTGGCAGTCTTGGTGTCTTTTTTTGCCTTTCTGTCTGTTTCTGGACACAGCCCTTTGTAGCCTTTATTGCTCCTAGGATCTGGTTCAGGAGGAAAAGGTTGGATTTGACTCTGAGCTGGCAAATTCTGACTTTTCAGTAACTTTCAAAGCATTCCTGCAGAGAGAGATGACAGAGAGAGTCCCCTTGCCAAAATGTAATCATGCAGAAAATGCAAAATTGAGATCACCATATAGATTATTTTATAATGTGGTCACATGAGAGCAGAGGGCATAGAAGCCAGAAACTGAACAGTCAGTGCAACAAACTCGAGATTGTTGCAATTTGATTCACGTAAGGGAATTGTGTTAGTTTTTTGGCTGTGGTCTTGATGTTCTATTTGGAAATGTATGATGTCATTGTACCAAGCAAATCACAGCAAAAGGCTGCTTGTATTTATGTTGGCTAAAGGTTTAACCAAGTGTACATGGCAGGCTTAATTTATTGCTACTTTAACTTTGTTTAGTCACTGAAGGGCTTTATTTATGCTGGTAAATTCAAATAGTGGCTAACAGTGACCACACAGCTAAAGAAATGGCAAGAGTCATTATCACTAAATCACTTTGTTGCTGAGTTCCCTTAATTAAGGGGGGGGGGGGAATTGAATCCCTGGACGTTCAATAGAGAATAGGGTGGTAAGAGAGAGTGATTAATTGAGAGATCAGTTGCTTCCTTTAGAAAACTAGATTTCTGTAACCTACTATGGCAAAGCAAGAACGAAAATAAAACTCAAACGTTGTCTAAACTGCTGAATTAATTGAAGGCATATTAAAAAGTTTTATAGATTCTCTATAAAGTAAAATAAATAGCAAGAAAGTTATATTCTTTATGCAAACATTTTTCATTACAGTACGTGTCAGCCCCTTAGTGAGAGCTCATTAACTTTTTAAAAATTACCTTTAATGGGCTACTCATTATCATCACCATCAAATGCTTCACTTGTCCGACATTCTAGCGTTTAGAGCAGATTAAAGCCAAAATTACCCTCTAGATACAGGGCATATTCAACTACACAGGGAAAAAAAAAATCATTCAGTAAAGTCATGGCTTATAAACAGTGAAAATTAGGAATGTTGAAAGCAGCCTTTTTTTAAAGCTCAGAAATGTGTCTCAATGTGGTAGCTGTGGTTTTGAGCAATAAAAAAAAATGAAAAGGTTCCTCATTTTAAAGTCCCTCGTTGAAAAGATATTTGGTTAAACGTAATTGTGAACCAGGCACTCTGAAACCTGGTCTCCAGGGCTTGGGCATATCCTTGTTTGGCTGTTGTTTAGCTAAGAGGCTTGGACAAGTCACTTCTTCCTTTGGCTGAACTAAAACTTGTGGGTAATGAGATCTCCTCTGTCAAGGACTGCAAACCTTTGACATGAAAGCTGCTTTAGCAGATAACTGTTTCATTGTTACTCATCCCGCAAGAACTCTGCGGGATCTAAACACCACTCTAAGCAGGAGCAGGAACAGCACCAGATCCAAATTTTTCAGCTTGTTTAAATTGGCTGAAGCTTCTCAATTTCAGTGGAAGTATACTGATTTGCACCAGCAGGGAAATTGGCATTCACTCTGTTTTTTTTTTTTTTGAAGGGTGGTGTTTGGGAAGAGGAAACTCAAAAATGTTGATCAAGCATTACAGACATCCTGGCATGTTTTGATTTATTGGGGACTGCAGTGCTCAAACGTGCTGCTGTGATGAATAGCAAGGTTCACCAAGGTTGCTTTAACAAGGCAACCCTGAAAGCATTTCTATGATGGCAATGTTACTTACTCCTCTGAGGAGAAAAACAATATATAAACAGGGCTCAGTCTTCAGCTGGATGAACTCTAACTCTGAGGGAGCTGGCTGATTCATGTCAGCCATGGTTTTGGACCTCACTTCGCCTTTCCTTTCCCTTGGTTATCTGAGCAAAACAGCAGTTTGCCTGCGTCACCAATATTCAAAGGTGCTCTTGGACTGTGGCACCAAGGAGGCTGAGAAAATGACACCACTCGTATGCAGATGAGACAAGGTTCTTTGGTTTAAGCATGCTATGGTGCCTTGCTATGTTCTTCCTGGTTGTGGGGAGATGTCCTGAGAGTGCTTCCTCTGTCAGTAAAAAGATCCTGGAACTGTTAAAATCCTCCACCTCTGCACCTTTTCATCTAATTCCTCCAAGAATCTTAGTTTATTTTTCAAAGCTATTGAACTGCAAATTATGGCACTGCAATACGCATCCAGGCTCTTGAGTTTAACTGGGATAAAATCTCTCTGGTGATGGGATGGTTAGAGTCCTCTATCAACAGTCCTTTGTTTAAAATAAAGGTGTTCTGAAATTGTCTTGTCTACTCACAATGCTGCTGTTATCCCTTCAGCTGAGAAGATTCTCCAGATATTTCTCTTCTGGCCCTGCATGTCCGATGCAGCAAGTACCTGAAGATGGGTGGAAAGCAGCAGACATCCTGGTGCAAAATAAAAGAAGCTTCAAAACATCTCAAATGATGGCGCTGGAGCGTGTCCCTGAGATGGTGCGGTAAGGTTCATACACTGAGACTATTTAAAGCTTGCCCCAAAGAATGTGACATATATGCCCCTGTTATTTCTCAATGTTTAAGCCTGTAAGTTGTAGCATTGCATATACATTGGTAGGTCCTCATGGCATCCAGATTCAGAGGCTCTCTAAAAAAAGCAAATGAAAGCTCTTCAGTCGGGTGTACTGATGTGGTGCCTTCATCTCTAGAGAGAGTTGGCTTGCGGGAAAGCTGAAGGACGACCTAGAGCTACTCTGTGTACCTCTGTGGTGGCTACCAAAGCTGAGGCAAATACATTTCTTCGAATTAAAAAAAAAAATAAATCCCTGTTACTAGTCTGCCAGATGAATATCCTGCCATGAGTGTCAGAATGCCTTTTTGTGGTGCTGGTGGAGAACCTAAGGCTCCAAACTTGAGTAAAAATAATTAGGTGCTGAAGGTTAGGCAGAATAGAGATCCTCCCTTTTACTATAGCCTGCAGCAGTGCTATCACTAGGAATTTTGACTTCCACTGGGTCAGACTGGGTTGTTCACAGCATGAGTCAGCCCAGCCTCCTACAGAAGAAAGGACTTTTTTTAACAGCAGAAAAACACTAGAGAATTTGGTGCATGGGCTGACTGATTTGTCTCAAGCTGCACAAACTTTCTGGGATGATCTGGTTTTCAGGCTGGTTCCCTTGCAAGAAGCATCTCCCTTTTTCCTCCCCCAGTCAACAGAGTGTAGACCTTCCTGTAACTGATAGCTTTTCATAGCTTCTGATACATACTATTTTAATGTTGAGATTAGTCTTGGTAAATAATTCCTATAGTTCCCTAGACTTTTTGAATAGCTAGTGGTACAGTTCAGGTCCTAGCTGTGACCTTAGGAGTATAGTCATTAACGGTTTCCCACTAACTGCCAGCTGTACAAGCCAGCATGTCTTGGTGGGAATGCTCCTGAAGGAATACAGCCAGGATTCATGAGGAAGGTGCCTGATTTCCCATACAGGGATGTGCAGGAAACTAGGGGAACAGCTGAGATGTGTTCCATCCGCTCAGACTAGCTTAGGGCTTCTAGGCTCTCCTTGCTGGGGAACCAGTACAATGACTCCATCCAAATCAAGAAGCACCTACTGAAAAGCATATCTCTTTTTGGAAAGACTACAGAATCCATTTCTCTATTTTCAGGGTTTTTATTATTTTCTTGTATGCTTCTGACCTTATTTAGGTCCTGACAGGGGAAAAAAAAGTTGTAGATTGCACATGTAGTTTTTTTGGCGTAGGTAGATCTACTTGAGACATTTATTTACCATTTTGTGCAGTCCACTTCCTAAGCAAGTTGACTCAAGTCATTTTGCTTAGGAAATGTCTCTGTATCGCATTCTGTTAAGCTTCAGTGATGGCATAGGAAACCAAGGCTCCCATTTTTAAGACTGAGTTTTAAGCCTGAAGTTGTATATTGTGATTTCTCTTGCCTCACTTTGTCAAGAGTAGTACTGCCATATTTCTTGGGAATGCTGAGATGATCATCTGATGATTTTGAGATGTTTAGGCTGAGATTCATCTTGCTTAGTGTGGACATTTCCAGTGTCTACAGCCGCGCTTGTCACCTGTGGCCCTGTATATTCACTGAGAGGAAATAGATGCCATTGGAGAGTGATTTAAATGACTTATTTTGAATGTCTACTTGAACTGAATCCAGGTCATTATTCCAATGACTCTGCTGACCAGATTTCCTATCAGGCCTAGCTCAGGTGGAAACAGACTTTCAGTGAGAAGGAATACACTAAAAGGAGTACAGTGAAAGGAGCACACTGCCTGCAATTGCAGCCAGTGGCTTGAAATTCTCTCTCTATGAGCCCATTCCCATCTGTACTCTTCCATTCTTCCCCCCTTCCCAGTAACATGTCACTCCTCAGATCTCCCTGTCTGTAATATCCAAATCGATCCCTGGTACTCACAAACAAATGTGAGAGTTGTGATGTGAAATGAGGAGCACAAGAGATCAAACTCTCCACTGCCTGAGTGCTTTCTCAACCCCACCTGTGTCCCCAGGGATGATTTTTGAGTCCCTCAAGGAGAGAGAAAGACATGATCAAACCAATGATTAACAAAAGCAATCATCAGCTACTAGCCCTAGCTGAAAATTCTAGTAACTGAAATATTACCAGGAATAACCCAGGAAAAGTTTGCATTGGGTTGCTGTAGAGTGTTTTAGGATATGGTCCATATTGATTAAGGATTTGCTCCTTCAATGTTCTGGGTACAGGTGGATAGGAAATGTAAAACTGTTTCCTGTTTCAGATTTAGGCAAGTCCCTCATGAAGAGGGGGAGAGAGGCACACAGGTTAACAAACAGATTCAGGCTTTCTAAGACCAAAGAGCCTTGTATGGCAGCACTTCTCTCGAATATGGAAAACTTAAGCTCCCTGCTCTGAACACCTCCCTCCACCTTGAATTCAGAATTTGCCTCGGAGAGTAAAAATGTTCCTGGCTAAGACTTTGTTGAAAGTGGCACACTTTGAAAAATTTTGATGTCAGTAAGCAAAAGTAAGCTTCCTGGTAAAAAGCAAAAGAAGCCCCCAAATCACCTGTTGCAGACAGTTCAGGACCTGCTGTGCTGCTGTGCAGTACCAGGTCCCCGTGGCATCAGCAGCTGCGGATGCCTTGTGACATCAAGCTCTGAAACTGAACAATGAGATATAACTGCTTAGCACTTGGTCATGCCATTAAATCGGATGCTGGTGGCTCAGGTGTTACCGTTCTGGGCTTTGGGGTGCTTTGTGGCTCAAGAGGAAACTCTCATGACCCAATAAGATACACAGCAATTAAAATACATAAGAAGCAAAATCACTTGGTGATTATATGATGGCATGGGATTTCATAGGGAATACAGATAGACCTGGGAGACTCAGGCCTTTCTCTGCCTTCCTCTGTGACTGTTCATTTTTTCACTGAACAGTCACAAAACAGGACACTAATTAGAGAAGGTGGTTGATGTGCCGGGGGTTTGTCCATCGATACGTTGTTCTCTTACGAGGTCTTTGGGAGGGAAAATGAAATTTCCACATAGGTTTTTTCAGGCTTTTATATGAAGTTCGAAAATGAAATTTTTGATCCAAATGGAAACATTTTTGATGTCTTTGAACCAAATCAAAATTCTGTTTCTAGTCAGTCTGATTTTTATGCCATGTCTGCCTGAGCAGCTGTACTGCCTGGATGCAGCTAAAAACTGTGTTCTTTCATGGGTTAGGCTTCATGATGAGTTGGTGTCTCCTGCTGAATTGGCATAGTGCCTCATGGGAACAATAAAACTGTGGCTTATGGTGAAAAGCAGGGAAGGCAGTCCTTCATAACGGATTGCTGAAATCTTGACCAGGAATGGAACTTACTTATCCATCTTGCAGTTTGGCCTCAGAGCAGCTACAGGGATGAAATACCCACTCTGTGGTACTGTCATGGTGTCGGTGATACTGAAAACACCTCAGTACAAGAACAGCTGTTCTCCTAGAGCATCTTTGCTCGTGTGGACACACCACAACTAGTGTCAAACTGGCTCACTTGAATGCTGGCAGAGGAGAGCCACAACAGCTTGGCCAGCCTTTCTCAGCAGGATTTTTGCAGGCCACGTCATTCCTCCTGGGCATAGTTTGGACTTCTGGGTTGAGCTGCTTTTAAAGGACAAGAGGACTTTTTTTAGGACAAGAGGAAATGGCCTCAAGTTGTGCCAGGGCAGATTTAGGTTGGATATTAGGAAAAACTTCTTCACTGAAAGAGTAGTCAGGCACTGGAACAGGCTGCCCAGGGAAGTGGTTGAGTCCCCATCCCTGGAGGTATTTAAAAGACGGGTAGACATAATGCTTAGGGAATGCTTAGACATGGTTTAGTGGTGGACTTGGCAGTGTTAGGTTAATGGTTGGACTTGATGATCTTAAGGGTCTTTTGCAACTTTAACGATTCTGTGATTCTATAAAGTTGAGTCAGGTAGACCTACTGGGTCTGCAGTAACTATAGTGTAGAAATACACCAGAAACAGCTGAAGTTACCTCATTGCTACCGGAGGTTTGGGTGATGAAGGTCTGGTGATACCTCCCGAGTTCTCCCACCCCTCTTCTGCGCCTGCTGTGCCCCCCATGTGCCAATGGTGGCAGCAGGTGTCACCTGGGGTGCCCCAACATTGGTATGTGAGGGAAGCAGTGGTGCAGAGTGCGCTACTGTTTATTGTTACCCTCTATTGTTCTAGCTGCAAGTGCCAATAACATCAAGAGCAGCAAACAGAGCTCTGAAGCCTTCTCCAGCCGTCATTTCCTTCCAGCCCACTACTTATTTGGTAATATAGAGGCCAGCTGGATAATTTTTGAAAAGCAGACTAACATGTAATTTTTATCGTGCTAGTACATTCTCTTGCTGCTGCATCTTTGCTGCACTTGGAAATGAAGACAGTGTAATTACCTAACAATTATCTTGTCAGCTTGTAGCAGAATGCAAAATTCGGATTGAGGTAGGGAATGAGAGTGCATTTAAACATTGGGGTCTTGTGATATGGCATTTATTTATTTATTTTCCATGCTAATTTTGGGGCTGGGTAATGAGGTAGACGTGTGCTTAAGCTAAATGGTGCAGAGTGGCTGTCCAGGACACAGGAGACTAATTGGCCAAGTAAAACCTCCAGGTACCTAGGCATGCTGCAGGAACGGGGACAGACTTCCTGCACTGCATTACTGTATTTCTCTGGTGCCCAGGAATGCAGTTGCTACTGCAAACATTTTCAGGTAGTTTGACAGCCATGGAAGGCAGGGTGGGAGCACATTTTTCCCCGGTGGAGGAAGAGGCAGTCTCTTCCATGGGGCCGCTGATGCAGCATGCCTCTAAGTATATGCTCAGACTGTCCCGCCATCTTCTCTGTCAATCCTGGTTACATTTTAACACAGTAGTACACAAAGAAGGGTTCCCATTCTTTAGCCCTTCATTTTTGGTTCTTTTACTTGCCTGTGTAAATGTCTGCTGGAGGCTCCCTTAAACAGGGTGATGCCAGCTGAGATAACTTATGATTGTCTGCCATTGTAGACAGCCATGTTAAACTGATATGTACATACTTGGAGAGGAAACAGTGCTCACAGGGTTTGAATCTCGGCCACACGAGGCATCATTCCTCTCTGAATCAGAATAGACTTTTGGGCAAACCTTTGGCTAGTGGTGTTGTATGGGGCAGATATTCTCTTGTCTGTCAGGAAATAGTCAGCACTTTCCTGATACAGAGGAATCTGGAAGTGTGACAGTTCTAAGCTCACGCTGAAACAGCACTTTAACAACCAGTATTGCCACAAATTCCAGCTGTTCTGTACTGGCAAGACACAGCCACAGAGCAGGCTTATTTTTCACTCTGAGTTTACAGCTTTTTTTCTCTCCTGACTTGCATAGTTTGAGAGACATCTTAGCAAGTACACCAGTCAACACGGAGAGGAACATGAGAAGTGACTTTCAGCTGACAGACTCTGATGGGCCCTGATCTGGTATCAATACACTTGAAGAGTTTTCAAAACAAATGCTGTTTCTGTCAATGCAACTCTGTTAACACTTTGGCATTTCAAGGCCTAAGCCTCCTGCCTTTAGTAGGTAGTGTGGGATTTTAGAGATTAGAAAGCATCATATTATGGGTTGCTAAGTGGTTTGCATTTCAAAGTCGTCTGCAAGTTAAGATGTATCTTGGCAGAAACATGCAGTAAATGGGCCAGGCTTCCAAATACAGCCCAGGCTGCCTGTTGCAAAGGAGTTGTTTTGGTATAGGCAGTCGTGTTGCACTGCTGAATGCTTTGCATGGCTAGAATGGTGTAAGCAGACCAGGAGGTACCGAGATATACTTGACAATGTAAATCCTTTGGGCTTTTTTATGCAGTGTGGTGAATGTTGCACTGAACCACCATTTTTTTTTTGTACTCTTACTTAGGGATAAAACATTCTTCAGCATTGCGCATGTTCTTGAAGCCTTATGGCTTGACCTTTTATATTGCTGTGAATACTGTGAACATTTGCAAGGCTTTCTGAATAATTGCTAAGAAAAGAGATGGTGAAGGATGTTAAGTGCAGTTTTCACCAACTGAAAAAAGTCACTTTGTGTCTTGAGAACAGGAATGATATGTTTCCTTTTATCCAGTCCTTGTCAGGGCAGGAAGACTGGTGTTCAAAAGAAGTGGAAGAAACCCAATGAAAAGCAGATAGAGGCAGCAAACTGTTATGTGCAGAGCCCCAACCTCCTGCACTGCCCATTGCCTCACCATCTCAATAGCAGAAGGGCATTAGTAACTATGAATAGCTGTGGGAGCTTTCAGGCAGTGGGCTGCCTGCAGGCCACAGTCCCTCAACGGTGTCCCTGCTCTGGTGTGGGTCACCCCTGGGCCGCAGTCCCTCAGGGACACCCCTCAGGCATGGAGTGCCTCCTTCCATGAGTAGGTCTTCCCTGTACATCATCGCTGCCATCTCTCCCTCCATGCGTCTCCTCTACCATCTCCCCATGCATCTCTTCCCCTTGCGCCTGCTGCTCTTACCTCTGTGAGGGGGTGCTGTGGGCTCCTTTGAGAGCCTGGCATTTTGGGATGCCATGGGCAGTTACATCAGCTTCAGAGCCAGCTGCCACCTGCACAGGGCAGCTGAAGCCTGCCATGTGTGTCCTGTGTAGCACTCGTGACATCATCAGGTGCTCATGCATGTACTAATTGAGTGTTCATGCATGAGTAAATTGGGTGCTCCTTTCAAGTGAACTGTGTGATCATGCATGAAATGGTCAGGTTCTCATGCACGAATTCAGTGATCATGCATGACCTGATTGTGCAGTCATGCATGAGCTAATGGGGCATCGTGAACCAATTGGATGCCCATGTGTGAGCTAATTGGGTGCTCAAGCATGAAATAATTGTGCCTCCATGCAGGGATTAATTGAATAATCAAGTGTAAGTTTGCAGGACACTCATGCATGAACTAACTGGGCACTCATGCATGAACTACTTAGGCAGTCTGGCATAAATTAAATTGGCACTTGGATGTGACTTAATTGTGCTCCCACGTTTGAATTCATTGGGCACTCAAGGGTGAACTGATTGGACCCTCATGCATGAACTGATAGGCTGCTCAGGTGTGAATTATTTGTATGCCCGTGCATAAACTAATTGGGCACTCATGCACATCTTTATTGGGTGCTCATGCACAAACTTACGGAACATTCGAGTGTGAACTAGCTGGGCATCCCTGTGTGACTTTATTGGACACTCTTGCATGAATGCAGTAAACCCTGCAATTTATGCCATGAGGGGCATAATAATACGTATGCATTCAGGTTGTTGTAATATTAACCCCTACAGTCTGCTCCAAGGGGATGAGGGTTGAAGTTTGTGAAGAGTCCATGTAGTCAGACTGTGATAAGGTTGACCCCAATAATGTAGCCTGTAAGGGGTGGAGCTTGTAAGAGAGAAGTTCAGTCTGTGATGATGAATGTAACCCCTGTAATCTGGTTCCCAGGAGGCAGGGGCAGAATTTTAGTAAGTGCATGTGCACTTTGTTATGGTATTAACCCCATACGGTCTGGTCTACCAGGACAAAGGGTAGCGTTTGTGTGGGTGAAATGTTCTGATTGTGTAGATGTGGTGCTTAGGGATGTGGTTTAGTGGTGGACTTGGTTAAGACGAAGTTAACAGTTGGACTCGATCTTAAGGGTCTTTTCCAACCTAAATGATTCTATGATGTTGAAAATGGAGTTTGTAATGCATTTATGTTGAAACAGCTCTTAAATATGTGTTTTGTGGAGGTAAGGGGTGGAAGGTATTGGGATTAAATTGCAGGGTTTACTACATTTGTGCATGGGCACCTAATTACTCATGCATGAGTGCCAATTTAGTCCATGCATGGGATGGGTGCCCAATTAGCTCATGCATGATCGCCCTTATTAGTTCATGCCTGATCAGCCAATTACTTCACGCATGGGTGCCCAATTAGTGCATGCTTTATTGCTCAAATAGTTCATGCATGAGTGCCCAATTAGCTCATGCTTGAGAGGCCAATCAATTCACACTTGAGAGCCCAATTAGTTCTGGATGAGCACCCAATTTACTCATGCATTCATGCTCAATTAGGACATGCATGAGCACCTGATGAGTTCACCCCCCAAGTGTGCCATGAGCTCACATGAGTGCCACACTGAACACACGTGGCAGGGTTTGGCATCGTTGCCAGTGCGGGAGGTGGCTATGAACTGCCCTGCGCAGGTGGCAGCTGGCTCTGAAGTTGATATGGTGTCCCAAAATGCCAGGCCCTCAGGAGGAGCCCACAGTGCCCCAGCACAGGCAGTGTGGGGAGATGCTGGAGGAGACATGTATGGAAGAGGATGCTCCGTGCCCAAGGGACGCATGCCTGAATCACTGCAGCCTATGGACAACCCACACCAGGGCAGGGACACTTTGTCTGTGGCCATGGGTGACCTGTGCTGGTGCAGGGACACTGGGAAGCCAGGAGGAGTGGAAGAGACCTAGTGAGACACGTGAAGCAGCAGCAGACAGAAGAAACTGTTGTGTACACAACCCCAACCTCCTGCATTGCCTGTTGTTTCACTGAAGTGATTAGGATGGACTGAGTGTAACCTGTGGTACAAACAAGAGAAGCTGAGATTAGGAAGGTTTATGTGGCTTAAGTGGAGCCTAGGAAAGGGGGAGAAAAGGTGCTTTCTTAAGTGCTTAATTGCTTATGTTTTCTTCTTTCTCAATACCTGAACCAGTGATTAGAAGGTTGTGTTAATTGGCAATAACTTAAGTAAAAGTTCCCCTAGTGGAGGCTGTCTTCCACAGTGGAAAGGTCTGGCATGGCCTGGGACTGCAATAATTGGAGTGACTTTGAGGCTCAGGAAGGAGTATTGATTCCGATATTGGGAATTTGGGGTGTTGTGGTGGGCCCATCATGTTTGGAGGGGGTAGGTGCAGACAGTGTGTAAGCAGGTGGGAAATGGAGAGTTCAAGGCTACTGGAGCAAGGTCCTGAGGGATGGGAGGGTGACTGGGAGGAGATGGCATGGGCTCTGCTTCAAGCCCTTGCCCCAGTGGCCAGCAGCCAGGGCTGCTGCCACATGAGGGATCCTTCCCTGTAGGCACAGTGGGGCTGGGAAGGTCCAGGAGAGCTGCGTGCTTCTGTGCTGTGGGGTGCAGAGAGGCTAACTGTGTGCTCCAAGAGGGTCTCCAGAGAGCCTGGGAGCACTTGGCAGAGCTGGGGAGTTGAGCTGTGAGTGTCCATTTTAGAGTAAGTGCCTGTGAAAAGGGGTGTTAACAAGTGCTCAGTGCAAAAGGGAGGCCCTTGGTCAGAAGGAGCAGCTTGCAGTGCTGCGCTGGTCAAAGTGTGCACGCTACAGTGTTTATCCCTACTGCCTGGTCCACAGGAGTAAGAGTGGAATTTATAATTGGTGTATATTAAGATAGTGATGATGTTGAAAGTAGAGTTTATAATGGATTGATGTTGAAACAGTTCCTGTGTGTTTTTCACAGAGGCAGAGGGTAGAATGTATTGGGCATAAGTTGCAGGGTTCACACAGAAGTGCCCAACTTGCTCATGCAGGAGTGCCCAATCAGCTCACACGTGAGCGCACAATTAGCTCACGCTTGCACGCCCGGTTAATTCATGCATGGGTGCCCAATCGATTCATGCATGAGAACCCAATTGCTTCACGCTTGCATGCCCAATTAATTTGTGCATGAGTGCCCAATTGTGTTACACATCAGTGATCATTTAATTTGCTAAGAGTTCAGAGAAGTGCCACTGCTAGGAACCCCAAAACTGAAGCCAGATGCAAATTAAAGCCACACCCCTTAAAGGCCCTCTGCACAAATTAATCTAGGCTGGAAACCAGTCCTTTGGTTCAGATTGAAAAGGAATGAAAACCAGCTCTTGTTCTACACCTGGGTATAATTAGTACAGCTTTATCTTGGATCCTTTTTTAGGACCCAGAAAGCAGCTGTATGGGACATTGAGTTTCTCCACTCAGAGTTCTAGCTAATCCAGCCTTTCTGTTGCCATTTGGTTTTTTTTTTTGTTTTGTGCGCTGATCATTAAAATGTAATTTCCCATCATATAGCTTCCTCAGCCAGCATGAAATGTCTATACCTAATGCCCATGGAAACAAAGATATTTTAAAAGAAAGAGCGAAGACCAGCAGAAAAATTCAAGAATACAGGGCAGTTCCCAGCCTGTTTCAGTAGGAAGCAGCAGTGCTATATTCTTACCTCCAATGGATGCTGTAAAAGATTGTGCATTACTAACGCACAGACATGGGCTTCAGAAAACAAAATTATTTTTGTTAGTAAGGCCTGGAGGAAGAGAATACAAAAATCTTTTGTATTATTACTTAGGCTGTGTTTTCCTTTTGCTTCTCATCTTTCATGACTTTCATGATGGTGGCAGTTCCATCATCTAACTTCCATTTCTTGGAGGAGGTCTCCAGTCTCCAGTATAGTTCCTCAGCTCACGTCCAAGCAGTGAAATTGCCTGTGGAGGTCAAAGCAGCAGCTGATAACAGTGCTGTCCCCTGGGCCAGCAGATGTTTCCTTGGAGTCAGGAGGCACTCAAGAGGGTGTTTTTTCTGTTTTTAGACTTAACCTGTTGATGCTTCTAAATTGACCTTTCTTATCTCTGTAGTGTCCTGAAAGTTTTAAGTAATGTCTGCAGGCTTCTTGCAGCAGGAACATGAAATAGTGAGTGTTTCACAGCTCACATCACCTTTAGAGCTTGTCCTTCCTTAGAAATGGGCAAAACCTTGTTGTGTCATATATGGCCACACTGTAGCTTGTCACTCCAAAAGCTGCCAACCTGGGAGGGAAACCAAGCAGCTATCTTTATAGCTTGACTGGAAAATGAAGAGGAGACCATAAGCTTGTCCATCTGCCACCTTTTTACTTGCTCTCAACTGTATAATACCTGATGCATGCAGAGAGTTATATGTGTGGGCTGTGTAATTCAGTGGCTTTGTTACTGATCTTGAGCCATTCTTATTTAAAGTGGAAACCACTTTCTGTTCCATCTGTGATACCTGCTTTAGTAAAATAAAATCCAGCATGTGGCTCACTTGTCATTGGTTTCAACATTTGGATCATGTGAGATTGTGTCCTGTGTGTCATCCCATCCATGTCTGTCCCCGTCGTGTCCCGTCGCGCCCCCCCCCAAAGAAACTGTGATTTTTATGGTAGGCTAAGGGGAAAAAAAAGGCAAAAATATCAGACATGCTTGGGCATCTCCTGATGGGATTTAATATTCTGGTTTCTCCACCTCAAAATGAAAGAATGACAAGTTAGAGCTGTTTGGGCTTGAAGATGCAGAGAGTAAATCTCCCTTGGGGTCTAAGTTGTGCTGTATCCTATTTAGCTTGAACAGTACTTTACTCTCAGGGTAGTGTCCCTGATTTACAGCATACTTAGCAGGTGCAACCCAACTGGAATGAGGCAACATAAGCTATGTATGAGTAGAGAGGAGTTGGTCTTTTAAAAAGCAGGCGCAAAATGGGTTACTGCACGCAGAACAAAGTAGAGGCATTTGCAGACTCCGCAACTCTTTTGGAAAGTTTCTTGTATCGCTTCTATTTCACTTTAAGCTGGAAACAAAGGGATATATTTGTGCATTCATGTTCATTCCCAAGTGGAAGGTCCTCACTTAAGTTGTCTTAGGTCTCTTTTCAAATGTTTACTCACAACATGACCAAATCGTACCTCTGGTGATGCAGGCTTAGGGACAGTGTAGGATTTCATGCTGTGCAGCATTGTGCATGCTCATGAGCTGCTTGGTCAGAGAACAGGGAGGAAAAGCTCTTACTCTTCTTCAGGGACATGAGGACTCTGCACTGTTCATGGTGCATCTGGCAGCTAACCAAGAAGCTGCATTAGCACCATCTTTGCATCAGACAGCTAGAGTTGCACTGCCCTCTTGGGTATTGAGTTAGTGCCAGTGTAACTACATGGAAGGAAAAGATACTAACTAAGGATGAAGGACTCAGAAAGCCGCCTTTTAATCTTAGGCTGATATGCCTTTGCCTAGTATTAATGTTGCAATGTAGCAACTGAATGGGAAAAGGCTGTGCTGCCCACACACTGAACTGTGAGGTCTTAGGAGAGAGTGTGGGAAGAAAGACCAAAGAGGGAAAAGTCTATTATAATTTCAGCTAGTAAAAATTTTATTGCACCTTTTACACATGCCAGGGGAAGCAAGGCATTTTAAATTGGGCTGTATAAACTGCTGCAGCCTGAAGACAAAGAGAGCAGCTTTGGTGTGATGTTTGGATATACCTTTTCCATGAAGGCTGAAAGAACAGTGATGTTCGATTTGGGTCCATAGTTAGTTCTCTCCCCTCCTCCCTGTCCCCAAATTAAACAAGGATGGACGATGTGTAGGTCTTAGAAGTCCTCCCTCTCTGCCTTTTGCTCTAGCTCCTCTCTTTGCACGTGCTTAGGATGTAGATAAGCTGGCTTCTGAACACTAAAGAAAGTAAAAATATATTTGCAACCCATGGTCAGAGAGAAGAGACTGAATTTCAGAGGGCTGAGAACTTACTTTCCTCAGCTGATAGGTGGCCTTTGAACCTTGCTGTAACAGGCACTGGTTTTGCCTTCAGCAATTTTTTCTACCTCAGTCTTGCTAGAGTTTACAATGAGTGGTAATCGAGTGGACAACTTGGTCCATCAAACCCTCTTTTCTATCTCATTCTCTTTCCTGTGAGTAGCAGTGAGAGATGACTGATGTGGGGCCTGAGGAACTGGAGCTGTCAGGCCCAGGGTGCAGACCCCTTCTAGGAGTTTAGCTGGCTAGGTTAGAGAGTTTAGCTGCCAGAATCAAAGGTCTGTTCCCTCACTGATAAGAGGTGTTGTGAAGTAAGCTAGAAGTGATGGCCTGCCCCTCCTTTCCTTTGGGAACTGCTTTTAAGCTGGGGCTTTACTGCTGGCCCCCACCTGTGCTCTATCGCAGCCTTGCAGGAGCT